>NC_060277.1:13948072-14309017 GCF_021613505.1 Equus quagga
AGCCGGCGTCGCGCCGCAGGCCGCGGGAGACAAGCCCGCGGGAGAGCGCGAGGGAGGCGGCGGTTAGTCAGGGGCTTCGGAGGCCGCCGCGCCCGCGGCGTACCTGGCTCCAGGTGATGAACTCGTTGGTGTGGGCCTCCTCCACCAGCGTCCACAGCTTACTGAGGAAAGCCGGCACGTTCGAACTCTGCTTCATTGTTAGCTAGGCGCGGGGAGTCCAAATTCTACACCCGAACGCGGCGGCGGTGGCGGCGGCGGCGGCAGCTGCTCCCCGAGAACGCCCACCACGCAGGCGCAGCAGCTGCCGGGCCCCGCCCCCCAGCCCCGCCAGGCGCGCAGCGAGGCGGGGAGGCCGGGCGGCCGCACATGACGGACAAGTCGCCGCGCTCGGCCCGTGCGCGCTGGTCCCGCGCCGGTCCCGCTCTCGGCCAATCCCAGGCGCGTATCGCGCGACAGAGAAAAGCGATTGGATGCTGCCGACGTGGAGGGGGTGGGAGCAGAAGGGGGCGCTGCCTTCTCATTCGCCTTTGATCCGGGCCCTCACTGTAGCGGACCTTGGGCTTAGGGGCTGTGTTTAGGTGTTTCACGTGGAAACCGCTTTGGGTTCCTGGGCTGTGGCTGGGAGGCTGCAGAAAGTCGTCAGGGGCCTTTGAGTCATAAGGTTGGCAGGCAAAGTGTGGTTTGCGCAGGTCAGGAGGAAGGAGTATAATAATTCACATGGGCGGGGGGGAGCGGCTTTCGAGCATGATGTGCTAGGCCCCAAATTGAACCTGTCTTAAAAATACTCAACCTTGTCCTTAAATTTTCATTAGGAGAAAATGATCCCTTTAAAATACGCTTTTCAAAGAGAGGAATTAAATAAGAACTCACTCTTTACTAAGCAGTGCTACTGTGAACCAGAAACTGTAATAGGCACCTTACATGGTGTTTCTAATTCAACAACCATTGAACGCCCACTATATGCCCAGCATAAAAAGAAATACTCACTTATGCTATTTTAGTCCATTAAAATAATTGTTCCTGCATGTAGTTTACAGGTATATTCTTTTCTGTTAGTGACCTAGAACATATTTTATTTTTTTTGGTGAGGAAAATTGACCCTGAGCTAACATCTGTTGCTTATCTTCCTCTTTTTTTTTTTTCCCCCAAAGCCCTGTAATGCATAATTGTATATCCTAGTTGTAGGTTCTTCTGGTTGTTCTAGTTCTTCTGTGTGGGACACTGCCTCGGCATGGCTTGATGAGCAGTGCTAGGTCTGCGCCCAGGATATGAACCCATGAACCCTGGGCTACAAAAGTGGAGCATGGGAACTTAACCACTGGGCCACAGCCCAGCCCCCTTCAGGTGTATTCTTGTTTGCCGGAGATAGTTTAGTATAGTGGAGAAAAGTATTGGACAAGGAGTCAGCATATCTGAGTTTAGACCCAGATTCTAGGACACTTTCGTGGATATTAAATTACTCTGGTACTGTGTAATTTAGAGCAATCCCTTAATCTGTCGGTGCCAATCTTCCCCTTCTCCTCACTGGGAATAAGAATTTCTCTCTTTTCACCATGTGAGATAACATTGATAAAGTAAGGTGAAAATACTTTGAAAATGGAAACAATTGTACAAAATTAAACGTGTATTTTTTGCATAAGTCAGCATATGAATATAAGAATTTACAAATGAGTCATAGATAATAATTAACACTATAAATTTCAACATAAGATTTGTTTACTTCCTGAGTACATGTGAAGTAATACATTTAAAAATAAAATACATACAATTTCCAATGAGTATATACTCATTGAATACTGACTTTGTGTTTAGCACTGTTCGGATTGCTCAAGCAAAATCAGATGTATGGCAGGATAAATCTGATAAAGGAACTAATATTTGATGAGCATTTATATATGCCCAGCGCTTTGCTTATATTATCTCATTTAATTTTCACAACAACTCTATGAAGTACATCTTGTTACCTCATTTTTCCAGTGAAGATTCTGAGGCTCAAAAGTGAGTTAATTGACCTACATCACAGCTAGTAAATGAGAGAGGGTGTTTACACCAAGGCTTTATTGAGCTTAAAAGCCTGAGCTCTTTGCATTGTATGATGATGGCACCCTCTTGATGCTGAAGATGCTTATAATCTAACTTAAGAAACAAGATGAACACAATGATCAGCAATCATTAATATTAAAAAAGCTGAATTTATAGCATAAAGCAAGTGCTAGAAAAGTTTAGAAAGACAGAGTTAAGTAAGTTAAGGTAGTAAGGGAAGACTTCGTGGAGGATGGGGACCTTAAGTCGGGTCTTGAAGAACAAAAATGCATTTGGATAGCTGAAAGGGAGACAACACTGAGCGAAGATGCAGAGGCTAACGAGCAGGTCTGTCTGTGGAGATGGACCACTCAGGAGGTAAGATTGGTAGTGTCTGAGGGGGAAATGTGGCCTACTTTCTTAGCATTGTATCATTTTCATCTGAAAAAATAAAAGTGGTTGAATACAAGCAGGAGTTTCTCTTTGGGCATTCGACCTGTACATTTGTAGGCCAGTGCTCAGTTGGGCCCTCTGCTTGATTTAACGCTGTGCTGTCACTGTCTTGAAATTCTTAATTTTTGAACAAGGGACCCTGCCTTTCATTTTGCCCTGGGCTGCTCAAATTATGTAGCTGGTCTGCTTCCAATATATTGCATCTTATAGGCCAGTGGTTCTCAAACTTAGGCGTGCATCCAAATCGGAGAGCGGAGACTGTGAAAAAACAAATGAACAAGGATGACTTATCAGGTAGTATTTATAATACTCATGAGGCCAGCTAAGGAGCTAAGTTATTAACCAGTTAACCTGGTGATGGCACCAGGAATAGATGATGTGTCTAAAATCAAATGGCTGGGGTTGGAACTGAAACTGTGTCTTTTGTAGTCTGAAACATATGCTTTTTTCCTTTATACCAGTGTGTCTTAAACTTTAGCCTGATTCAGAATCAACTGGAAGACTTCTGAAAAAACGGATTGCTGCTTCTCCCCCAACTCCACTCAGTAGGTCTGAGGTTCAGGCTAAGTATTTGTTTTTCAAGCAAGTTGCCAGGTGATGCAGATGCTGCTGGCCCTGGGACCACACTTTGAGAACCACTCTTATAAAGGAAAAATTAGTCAATAACGTGTGCAGAGTTGTTATTACTCATCCTTCACCCCTTAATAAAAATCCAGATGTCCCAGGAATAATTAAACTACTGTTTTCTTTTTCTGTGAACTTAATCCTTAATATTTATTGTAATTAATCAACTTTTTGAAAACTTTAAGTACCAAGCAGAGATGTTTTTGGGGAAGAGAAAATCATTATTGGCTCATTTGCACTTATTTATAAAACTGAGAAGGGAAGAAAACAAATCAAGCTAATTCACAATTATTTGCCACCTATGATATCCCACAAATATCAGAAGAAACAGATTTGAGCCAGTGTCAACAATTTTGAAATGTTCACAATATTAGAGGATAAAATGTCAGTTTCTTAAAATGAATTGCCCACTGTTGGCTCCAAATAAAAATAGCTGGAATATTTCCATGGCTCACTTGCAGCCTGGAGGGTAAGATTTAGAGGATTTAGAATAACATTAGAAAATATGAGCGACCCCAGGCCTCTGCCTAGGAAATAGAAAACCATATTGTGGAGCGCTTCGATGCTTCAAAGAGTCTGATTCAGACTATACAAATTCTATCTAATCAATCATGCAAAACTAGTGGGGAATCAGCAGTGCAACCAGAACTAGCTTTTAAAGATTATTTTCAAGGATAGGGTGACTGAAGCCAAAGGTGAACTGCATAGAGATTTCCATCTGCATTCCTATCTGGACCAAGTGTTGACTTCCCTACATTTTGAAATGACCTAGGGGGCCTTAGCCGAATTACTTGACACCTCCAAGTCCTAGATCCTTATATATAAAATGCGAGTGAAAACGCCTGTTGTACTCACTTCGTAGAGTATTTGAAGATCAGATAAATTGCTTTTTCTTCTAGCCCATCCTCAGGATCTTTACAGGTATCTTTCTAGAATACAGATCTGCAAAGGTCACTTCCTGACTGGAAACCATTCAATGGCTTCCCATAATTTTCAGAATAAACCTAAATCCTATAAGATGGCATAAAATTCCTACTGTGATCTAATTACACCTCCATTTCAGTCACTGTCTACCACTCTTCACAAAAACCTTACCCCTAGCCATACTCAATTGCTTGTAGTTACCTTACTGGGCATTCATACCTCTGCTGTTTCACAAGCTGTTGCCTCTGCATGGAGGGCCCTTCTTCTTCCCCATTATCTAGCAAGATCCTCCTTAATCTTCAGGGTCAAGTACAATTCCATATAGAAGTCCCCTCTTTTGTGAAACCTTCCCTGGAGACCTTTATTATAGTACTTATTACATCATATTGTAATTATTTATTTACACGTGTTTTTTTCATACTAGACTATGAAACTCCTTCAACATAAAGACTATGTCCTAATTGCATTCATGCTCATCCACAATGGCCATCATAGTACCTGGTACACATTAGACTCTTGATAAACATTTGTTAAATTAATCAATGAATACATGAACAGATGAGTGCTAACCATCCATTTAAAAGTCTTCCATGACCTCCAAATTTGGATTAGTTGTTGCTCCCCTACGCTCCTATTGGAACTTGACCCTCATGGTATTTACCATGCTGCTGTTGCTCATTTACTTCTCAGCAACCCATATTAGCCTGGCAGATTGTGCTTGCGTTGTTCATTCTTGTATCCCTAGCAGCAAATGCAGTGCTAATAATAGAGGAACTACTCAATAAATATTTGTAGAATGAATTATTTTAGTTTTTGAAACCCTTTAGATAAAATGCACTCTAGCTAATAATAAGGAAACTCCTTACAACTTGTTAAGTCTCAGTTCATATAAATTTTTTAGTTTATAAGAGAAGAAAGTGAAGAGGAGGAGAGCTTAAGCATAGCTCAAATGAGAAGCATGTGATTAAGGGGCTATGAGTAGAGTGAATATTAGAAACCAGACAATAATAGAATGTCATAGAGTCCCAGGCTTGATGTTATTTGTCTTTGAAACAAATGACATTTGGTGACAGTGGCAAAATGCTTAAAAGACCCTGTAGTAGGCTTTTGAATAAGTAGAGAGCTAGAAGAATGTGAAAGTCAATTTCTTAAAATTTTCTAGGTCAAAGAAGAACCTTCTTTTTTCTAAGGCTACAACTTGTGTGCAAAAGGCGCTGGCTGGAGGAGATTTGTAAGTAGGAAATGTGTTAGTACCACTTGTAATGGGCTTGGGCTGGGACTGCTCTACATGAAGCTTCCATTGTATGGCAAATTTGCTAGAATCCGACCAGTCACCCAACAAGGGTGGCTATCAAGTCTAGGTTTGTGCAGGACTTTCCCGTTTTAGAACTGAAAGACCCATGCCTCAGATACTACCTCAGCCCAAGGCAAATCAGGATGGTTGGTCACCCTAACTCCAGCCTCCTCCAGTTATTGATGTTGGACAGAAAGTAGGAACTCACCAAGATAAGCCAGGTGACTTGTATAGCAGCTAGTGCAGATGAGGGATCTAAAACTTTAATACTGTTCTTAGCCTTTCTGTAAGCAGGGTGGAGGTACTCTTTCACAGGCACCCTAACAGCTAAGCTGATAATAGAAGGAATCTATGCACCACACAAATCAATATCCTGGTGGAGGCCCAGACCCATGCAGAGAGAAGTTGATAGGAAAGAAAACTCAAGTCCAGAAAGTTTAAAAGGACCGGAAACATTAGAAAAATATAGATTAGCAACATGGCCTGTGATATAAGCCTTCCATTATTTTCACTAGAATAGCATCATGCTGGGGCCCTGGTTTCTGTTCCCCTGGAATTGGTCTTGCTCCAAGTGGAGCTGGTGGCCTATCAAGATAGAGGTGTTTGGACTTCATCTTTTTAGATAGTGGGATCATTTTATTCAGATCATTTGATGGTAGAGAGCTGAGCCCCCTCAAAGAATAAATGAGCTGGGTTATATGGCTTGAGTACAGAAATCTACCTATACCTTCAATACAAGATTAAACTGGAGGAATCGGCTTCAGTGAGGAGGCAGCCACTTCACAGATGTGTGCCATGATCTGAGAGGTGTGTAGGGAGAGGTGGCAATGCTTGGAACGCTCCTAATGTCTTTAAAGTTTGGCCAAGTGCTACGAGCAGCTGCAGGGACCAGCTGGAAGGGGCGATGTCCTTTCTAGTCTGGGTCCTCACTGTGTGGTTCGTACAGCGGAGATAAATAGAGGCATTTTAGAATGGAATCAATGACTTCTGACCTTTCAGAGAAAAGTCTGACATTGTTTGAATCAAGGACTTGAAAGAACGTATTAAAAAGCTGCTAATTAATGGCACAACTATTGATTTATAAAGCCCTTATACATATGGTGATTGTTACATTTGCTCTATTTTACTTTAAAATACTGCTATTTAAACAGTGGTACAGAGTGTGGTAGTTCATTGCAATTTACACCCCAGGGGCAGTTAGTTAACATTTGAAATACTCTAATTAGGAATGGTTAGTTAGCATTTGAAAGACTAGGAGTGGTTAGTTAGCATTTGAAAGACTAATCGAAAGCCTACTCTTTGAAGGCTCTATCTTAATTCTTTTTTTTTAATCAACATCAGAAGTTTTATTAATTAGGACAATGGAAGTGAAAGTGATTTTTTCTTTGTGAAGTGAATGAAGTTTAGGATATGTGTATTGACTAGAAACAGTGTCTTGGCTTTCCCGACTCTTGACTAAACTGGGCATCGAGATATCTTGAGATAGTAGCCTATGCCCTTCTGTAGGTGCCCTAACCTCAGGATTCTCATAAGTCCTGTCTTCAAAGCGCTTTCCAGGCCTGTGCAGGAGGTTTGGGTAGCCTGGGCCAAAAGTAAAAATGGAGGCCCACATATGTATTTTAGACGTTTAAAGATCACAAATCAAGTTAACAAACTGTTAAATAAAATATGTTCTATTTTCCTACCTTGACATATGCATCTTCATAATAACAACTGTGAAAGATATATGTAAAGCTATAGTTTTTATCAGACACTAAATTAGTAAAATATCCAAGAAGACCAAATTTAATTATCATTGCCTGGTGTTCTATTGACTGGGAGGTGGTGTTTTAGATGACTAATAAAATATATATATATAATTCATAAGTCATTATATAGTTTATTCTACAAAATTGTTTTGTCTTGCATTTATTTCAGTAAAATCATTAGTTAGGTTGTTACCAAGATTTTCACTTAATCTGTGTTCTATTCATGGCAATGATCAAAGTATTAAAGATATAATTGTCTTCAAAGCACAGTTGTATTTAAAATCCAAATTTGAATGCATTTTATAAAATGTTACTTAAAATAAATGAAAAAATTAGTTATATTAATATATTTTAAATTATAAAACATTAAGAATTATGTAATAAAATTCAAAATTAAATATAAATTGTAATAAATACACTTCAAATTTTAAATGCTTCCATCTTTTGGCTATGCTGAATAATGCTGCTATGAACCTCGCTGTATATGAATAATTTTGTGCATTTTGCTATTCTCGCTTGACAATGCAGGATGGAAATTCTTTCAAGTCATCTGGCATAGCTATAATTTATTTCTTTTAGCGACTCTTTGGTATTTCGTAGTGTGTGTGCAACACAATATATTCAGACATTCTATTACTTACTAGTGAGCATCTGCTTTGTTTCAAGGCTTTTATTTATTTCATTCTGAAAGATACTGCAAAAAAATGCTTAAACATAAATCCTCAACTGCTTTTCTCTCTCCAGATTAGTGAATTCGCATTGTCGTGTATAATTTGCATGGTAAATCTATACTTCCCATTATTGTACTGGTATATGAAAAGTGAGTCATGCTGATTAGAACGCCCCACATCTGAGCTGACAGAATGCTATTGTATATGTACCCAACCCCATGACGCTCCTAGCAACCAGAAATGTCAACATCATCCTTCTATGGCACAGCAAATGTTTAAGCTGGAAAGAGAAGAATCTAATATTTGGTGTTCAGGACAGTTTTGACTATTAGATATAAATGATTCTTTATTCTTTAGTATTTCCATAACATATTAACGCAAAGCCAGGAGACTGTAGATTTTATTACTTGTGACTTGCAGGCACTGGTGGCTGAGGATATATTCCATGTTGCTTCTGGACCTATTTAGTTCTGGTTTACTTTTCTCTGGATTAAACTTGTAATTGTCAGTAATTATCTCTTCCAGTCCTACTCAGCTGTGCGAAAAGAGGAAAGAAAAGGAACTAGTGTTTATGGAGATGTTTATTGAAATTGAGACCCAGAGAGGTTTGATCACATTCTCATAGATTCACAACCAGGATGATGTATATTTAGCGTTTTGATTCAAAAATTTTTCACTTTAAAGCCAGTGTCTTTCCACCGCTTTGTTTAGGATTTACCCTCTGAGGACTTCAAAGGAATCTGAACCAAACCCGATACTCAAGTCTCTTATCCAGTGTGCCTGGAGTGAGTATGTGGCATTCCTGATCCACAGTGGCAGCCTTCCCTTTTGACTCTCTTTACTCCTCTGGACCCTGTAATTGGGATGCAGTCATGATTTTCTGGTTTGCATTCTAATTCCCATGCTAGGTCCAGAACCCTGCCTTGAATACCCACCCATTTAGCTGGACTTCTCCCTTAGTTCTTATCCAGGGTTGGCCACAGGCCAGGTAAGCCCTTTAGAGGGCAATTAACAAGACTATTATAATAAGTATAAGGATTTTTTTTTTTTTTTTTTTTTTTTGCTGAGGAAGATTAGCCCTGAGCTAACACCTGTTGCCAGTCTTCCTCCACTTTATGTGTGGGTTGCTGCCACAGCATGGCTAACAAGTGGGGTAGGTGTGCTCCCGGGATCTGAACCTGAGAACCCAGGCTGCCAAAGCAGAGCATGCCAAACTCAACCACTATGCCATGGGGCCGGCGC
Organism: Equus quagga; assembly: GCF_021613505.1. NCBI lineage: Eukaryota > Metazoa > Chordata > Mammalia > Perissodactyla > Equidae > Equus > Equus quagga. The sequence goes on from NC_060277.1 coordinate 13,957,051, forward strand.
CTGATGCTTTTTGAAAATATCAAAATCTACGATAAACAACAACAAAAAAACTCAACCAAACAAACTAAAATATGCTTTGGTTCTCCTGCTTTGCCTAGTGCTTAGTTAGGGGATTGGGTACTCCAGGCTGAGTTTTGCTTCAATCAGATAGGTCATTGAGATCTTGATGCTAGGTGTTGTGGACTGGATTGTGTCCTCTTGAAATTTATCTGTTGAAATTCTAACTCCTGGGACCTCAGAATGTGACTGGAGATAGGGCCCTTAAAGAGGTAATTGATGAGGCCAGATGGATGGGCCCTAATCCAATATGACTGGTGTCCTTATAAGAAGAAGAGATTAGGTCACAGACAACACACAGACCAAGGGATGAGTGTGTGAGGACATAGAGAGAGGGCAGCCCTCTGCAACCCAAAGAGAGAGGCCTTAGAAGAAACTAAAGCTGCTGACACATTGATCTTGGACCTCTAGCCTCCAGAACTGTGAGAACATAAATTTCTCTTGTTTAAGACACCAGACTGTGATGTTTTGTTATGGAGACTTAGCAAACTGACTCCCTAGGTGAGCATTGCAGTAGTCCCGCGATTCCTTGGCTTCCCTTTCTGGGTATGAGTACCAGCCCAGGCAGGGAAGAAGTTCACTGTACACAGCAAATGTTATGATCAGAGCTGCTGGCCATCTTCTCCTGTCTGGCCTGTAGCCAGGATCCTTCTGCCCCTGTTCTACCTGTTCACTCTTCCTCCCTTGCACCCTGGCATTAGCCCTGAAGCTGAAACTACTAATGTCTTCTCTGCAGGAGGTCTGTGACCTTCCACTACACCAAAACTTCAGGTCATCCAAGAAGTTAAGCCACTCTGCATATTAAAGCAACTTTAATCAAAATATCTACTAACCTAGTTGGTTTATAATGATGGTATAAACTAATAAACACATTTTTAATAGCTATTAATATTTTCATCTTAATAATCAAAAGTGAATGATGAGCTATTAAGGCCTTATTCTAAGCCTAGGAGAATTAAAGTTTACTCTGTGATTTTTGTCATTAACTAGAAAAGGTTTAATGAATACACAATACTTGATACATAACAAGAGAAAAAAATTGACCATTGATATTTTGGATACAGGCAAACCATTTTTTGCCTTTGCTAGCCTCCTGTTTTGAAATTATCCTTTAACAAGTCATTGTATGGCTTTAGACTATTTATATTTTATGCTACTTTTTGTTATTGGTGGTGAGGAAGATTGTCCCTGAGCTAACATCTGTTACCAATATTCCTCCTTCCCCCCGCCAAAGCCCCAGTACATAGTTCCATATCCTAGTTGTAGGCCATTCTAGCTCTTCCCTGTGGGATGGGATCCCATTTGGGATGCCACCTCAGCAAGGCCTGATGAGCGGTGTGTAGGTCTGCACCCAGGATCTGAACTGGTGAACACCAGGCCACCAAAGCAAAGTGCGCAAACTCAACCACTCGGCCATGGGGCCAGCCCCTAGGCTATTCATTTTTAACTCCAAATATACATCAAAACATGTTACTCCTATGCTCAAAATTCTGCATGAGCCAGCCCTGATGGCCTAGTGGTTAAAGTTCACTGTGTTCTGCTTTGGCGGCCTGGGTTGCTTCCCCAAGTGTGGAACCACACCACTCACCTGTCAGTAGCCATGCTGTGGTGGTGGCTCACATAGAAGAACTAGAAGGACCTACAACTAAAATATACAACTATGTACTATGTACTGGGGCTTTGGGAGGAAAAAAATAAGGAAGATTGGCAACAGGTGTTAGCTCAGGGCAAATCTTTCCCAGAAAAAACAAACAAACAAACAAATTAATGCAGGATATGAAAAAAATTACTCTGCAAAGTCTCCCCATCTCCCTCCAAGTAAAAGCCAATGAGCGCTCATTTCCAAGCTCATCTTTTACTGCTCTCATCTTTCCAGACCTACTGGATTCCTTATTGTCCCTCAAACAAGTCAGGAACACTTTGCCTAAGGGCCTTTGAACTGACAGCTTCCTCTGCCCAGAATGCAGTTTCCCTGGATACTCTCAAAGCTCCCTCCCTCCTCTCTTCTAAGGCTTTGCCCAAATGCCCTCTTTTCTATGAGGCCCATCCTGACCAGACTATTTGCAATTCTCACCACTACCCCTCCATACATCTGTAATCCCTTTTTACTTTTTCAGCAAGGGCAAGGATCTTTGTTTTTTCACTGATGTATCTCAAGGTTCTAGAAGAGTGCTTGGCACATTACAGGTGCTCCATAAATATTTGTTGAAAAATAAATAAATAAATGAATGAATGAGAGGAACAGCTTTTTAGGTAACACTCTACCAGCTAAAGTTAACACCCAGAGCTGGCTAAAGGACCCAACAGGATCTATTTAGTGATGTATTAACTCTACTCCAAGTTAGCAAAGAAATGGCCCACTCTTGGGGTCAAGAAATAATTTAGGCTGATTCTTAAAAACGTGGAATAAAAATCAAAGTACTTTATTGTTATTACGAACTTTGCTCCCTCTGTAAACACTTGTCCAAGATATTCCATGCCACCTGTAAAAAAAAAGCATTAGTTTCACCTTTGAAAAATTTCAATATTGATATGTTTTGGGACTTTACCATACATATGCAGAATCCCAACCTTTTAAATCAGTCAATTTTTGATATTTGATCGTTCCTGCTAGCGTTCCTTGGATGACTCTAGAAATACACATTTTTACTTTTTATTCTCACTTTGTATTTCCATAATTGTTCTGCCAATGTGACATACCCATTTGATCCAAAAATGAAAATTATCTCTCCGATTTCTCTTCCTTATGTCAGTGGGAGATGTTATAGAAGAAAGAGCACATACTTGGAGTTTGGTAGACACGGAGTTGAACCCTAGCTCTGCCATTACTAATGACAGTGTGACCTCTCTGAGCCTCACTCATTTTCAAAATCTCTTAAGGTTGTGAAAATTTAATTAAATAGTGAATTCACTGTAACTCACGTAATATGTATGTAATAGTAGTTGTACGATAAATGTTCCCTGATACTGTCGAATAACCCTGAAACAGTAAAATACTGTATTTGAGCAGTTCTTCTCAGGTATTTCTGAGCTTATTTATACTTTTCGCTTTCCACTAATGAATGTGCAAGCTTACCTTTCATACCAAGCACTTATTTGCTTCTAAGATATGGAATGCATTGACTGGTTCAGCTACTGTTTCTTTGAGTGCCTATTAGATGTCTTCAATCATGTGGGTTCCACAGATGAATCAAACAAGTATACAATATTTTGTAGTACCTGCCAAAAGGAACTTATGCTCTAATGAAGACACAAAATGAAAATACACAAAATATTTAGAGAATATTTAAATATTAACTGGGTAACACTGACTGGGTGTACAGTGAAATAAAAGATCAGAGTGAATTGGAGAGGTTAAAAAAAGCTTCATGGAAAGAGTACAGAGTATTTGAATTGGCCTCAATCCTTAATAGAACAAAACGCCAAGAATAAGAAACATCTTTACCACACTCACTATGTTCCAGGAACAGTTATAAGTACTTTACATTTATTAACACAGTTAATTCTCACCAAACCCCTGTGAATTAAGTACTATTTTTATCCCATTTTACAAGAGAAGAAAGAGGCAAAGAAAGGATGAGGATTAGTCATTGTGATATTCCGTCTTCCCCACCGTGTCTACAGAAAGGCAGAAGAGGTTTACTGAAAGGCAGAGTCTGTTGTGAATACTGCAGAGGGACCATCCTTATTGTCTGACAAAGAATGTCCAAAATTCCCAGTTATTCTTCCACAAGCACCCTGTGCTGTAGCACGATTAAACCACCCCCCCTTTCATCTCCTGTTATTATTCATCTTCTCTCCATTTACACTCATTGATGTCTTCCCATCCCTCAAGATTCCTCACAGAGGCTGGCTCCTTACAAACAGTGTTCACTAATCACATATCCCCAGAGATAAATATTATATTTTTCCATCGGTACAGATATTATAGTGCCTTGATATTTATTTGCATCTATTTCTTATTGTATTATGAGCAACATTTTTATCTTCCTCATTCATTCCTTATTGCTACCCCCAACCCTGGTGCCTGGTACATGTCTTACATACTCTAGGCTTGCATTAAGCACTTATAAATAAGCAACTTAGTGAATGCAGCTCTTCCCACTTCACAGAAGTGGGAAAAAGGTAGCTTTTTCAATAAATGTGAAAAAAGAAAAAGAAAAAGAAAATTTTTGAAATGATGGCTAAGATTATAGAAGGGAAACATAGAAGAAAAAACAGATGAATGAGGAAAAAAGGAAGAAATTATTAAAAATAAATTAAACAGCAATAAAAACAGGATTTGAAATAAAATGTGATTGGAATAAGATAAAATAAAAGAAGGAACAAATAGCAGACATTTGGAGAAAAGGAGTTGTGGAAATGAAAAAAGTAAAATACAAAGGAAAGAAAATATGTTAAAAAAGAAGTGAGAAAAACAGGATACAATAGGGAAGAGAGAGCGAATAGGAATTTAAAAATCCTCATTTGTGGGAAAAAGTCTGTGACTGGGCCACTTTAACAAGTCCTTCTGAATAGAGGTCGTGAGTGAGATGATTCGTTTTGGCTTAACTCTCCACCCCGAGGTAGAAAGCCTTCGTGTAAGGAGCCCAGACTCTGCACTGATTTATGATACTCATAACAGGAATCGTGGAGGTGCCGAGATGCAGTATTTGAAAACGGTGTTCCCAAAATATTTTGAAAATAATTGATGCTAAGATCTTTTCCTAATTCTATTTGCCCAAGAAGTAATATTTGGCAAGAATGGGCTCCATTAAGGACAATTTGACATTTTCATACTACTTTTGAGAATGAAGGCTTTCCCAATCATTTCGATCAATATGCTTTGCGCGTCCTCACGGTGCAGTTCTTCACACGCAAGCCTCAGACAAGTTCAGGCACGGGTAGGCTGGAATGAAACGCCAGCCCCGCTGACGTTCGCCGGCTGGCCTGAGCCTCCAGCTCTCTCTGCTGTTCACACCGCGTTGCTGCTATCTGCTCATGCATGCATTATTTTTTGGCCGCTGAGTTAGAAACAAATACAGCAGAAAATGACTACTTATAATAAAAATGCCTACTAAAGAAACCTGAATCTCATTTTAAGAAGCCTCCAGATTGTATTTAATGTGATTCCATTTTCTCAGCGCTAGAATTTCTCATTCTTAGCAAAACTACATCACTGAATATACTTCAGAGAGCTGTATTCTCTAGGATCAGATTTTCTCCTCTTGGTCGATAGCAGTTTACTTTTAATTAATGATAAGACATATAGGCACAATAAGTGATTCTATTGGCAAGTATGGTTTAAAAAAAGTATCTAGATGGTGTTAACAGCACATGATTTCTCTGAGTTGTTTCAGTGATTCATCAGGACAAGAGAATTTTGGAATGTTCTCGAAGTAGGGTTCATATTTATTTAAATATCTTTTAAACTTATTTTCTTAAATTTAAAAAGTGTAGTCATTTATGAGATCTTGGGAAACTATTCCAGCATTATAATATATTTTTAATATTGAATAAATGACACATGCCATGTATTATAATAACGACTATGTTATAGAGCTCGATCAATTTTAATTTCTGAAATATCTATTTCTGTGGTCATCAATCCACTGAGTATTAAATACCCCCAACAAGGATAAGCAAGCACTATAAGACAGCCCACTAACATCCTAAAGCTTGAGTAGGGCAATGAGTATAGAGGGAGAGAAGACAGCAAAAGAAGAAAAGGGACCGAGGGATAATGAAAGAAAGTGAAGAAGAAAGGAACAGCCAATGTACATAGCAAACAGGAGTAGAGCACCCAAACATTTTTGCCATAGAAGTATTAGAATTTGGCTTAGTTGCACTCCCATTAATCCTTTAATTAAATTTGATTTTATATAGATTTTTACTAATTTTATAGCAGAGCTTAAAATTTCATCATATAAATTTAAATTTGGCATCTCCAGGCTTTGGAATTGACTTTATTCAATGGTAAAGCATGATTTTACAAGTTATTTTAAACAAGTAACTTTATTTGTTATCAAAGCAACACATGTTTGTTAAGATAAATAAAATAATAAGCAGGGTAAATCATGAAAATTAAGAGTCCTGTGGCTCCCTTCCCCATCGCCACCAGTATTACTCATCAAAAGGTATCAAATATATGTATTTATTTAGTTTGTGGTACTCGCAATGTGCCAGGCAGTATCATAAGAGATTTACATATATTAACTCATTTAATCCTCACAATAAATGCCATGGAGTATGTACCATTATTATTCTCATTTTACAGATGAGGAAACAGGCATAGTGCGGTTAGGCTAGTTATCACACAGTCAGTAAATCTCTAAGATATCTCCAAAATGTGCTTCTATATCTATGCCTAGATTTGTCTGTTTTAAATATTCTTTATTGACTTCTTGCTATGATAGATGAGGATTTAGCTCATGTTTACCAAGCTTTCCAATATTCTTCCGCTTCTCAATGTATTTTTATCAAAAATTTTATCTTCTATGCTATAGCATTAGTTTAGTTGAGGTAGTATACAGTTTTTACTGCCTTGATCTCTTGTTTCTCCAGCTGTGGAGAGTATCCTTTGATTCCACTCTGTAAAATGTGGGCAGAAGCCCTGTTGTCCCTTCAGTTCCACTTTCCCCTCCACCTGTCACCTTCTGTCTCTGTACTTTTACTTCTATCGAAGTTCACACCGCTTGCAGTCTACTCTATAACCACAATACTTTCATACTTTGTCTATTATTTGACTCTAAAATATGAAATTCAATAGACCCTGGGAATGTTACTATGATCATGTAAATACCGTTCACTGAAGAGTCAAGTAATGCATTATATTTCTATTTCCTTTCTTCTACAGTTACTTCTTTCTTATAGAGTTTCTAAGTGGTTTCTATTTTTCCTTGCATCATTTGCCTCTATTACATTTTAAGTTTTGTTCAAACTTCCTGTTATATGATCTATGATATTGTGGACCTTTTTTCCACTAAGTTCTCCTGCTTGGAGCCCTCCATCCTCCTGGTCTACCCCATATGACTTACTGTTCTGGTGCCCAGTTGTCATCCTGGGACTTGCCTTCACTGCTCTTCTGAGTAGGATCCACTGTTTCCTGGCATTTCTCTCTTTCTTGGCTTATTCCTTCTTTGTGTTGGAGTATATCCTAAAGCAACTTCATCAGAAAGCACCACAATAGCTAAACTTTCTGATTGCTTCCATGTCTGAAAAATCTTTCTTTTTTTCTACTCTCACATTTGTTGGATGGTTTTGGCATACACAAATTTCTGGCTGGAGAATAATTGTCTCAGAATTTTGACAAAATTCCTCCACTGTCTTCTATCATCTAGTACTAGTGATAATTCTGATGATAGTGTGTTTTGTTCCTTTTTTAAGAATTTGTTTTTGTTTCTACACTGGAAAATTTAAATATGTTCTCTTTATTTATTGTTTTGAGCTTTTACAATGATGTGGCTCAGTGTAAGTCTTTCTCTTATTCATTGAGGCAGACACACCATGAGCTCTTTCATTCTGTAGACTTTCACTGAAGTACTTCAGCTGTAGATTTCTTCTATTACTATTGTTTATTAGTATAATTACCTCCCTTCTATTATCTCTGATCTCTCTTTCTAATGTTAGACATCTTAGAGTAATCATCTATGTCTTGTTTTCTCTTGTAATTTCTATTTCTTGTCTTTTAGTTCTATTATTCTGAAAGATTTGTAGTATTCACATTTTAATTTCATACATTTTGGACTCATTTTAATTTGACACATATTTTAATTTAACACACATTTTATGATTTTTAATTTTTAATAGAATCCTGCTCTCGTTTTTTGTTTCTTTTATACATCCAATAGATATGGTATCTTCTCAATATCTCTGAAGATACAATAAGAACTATTTTTTTAAAGATCCCTTTGCTGATGAATTGCTTCTGCTTTTCCTGGAGTCATTTTTTTCTTGTTTTGATCTTTCTCATTCATTTGCAGGTTTTTGATGGTTCTTACTTGTCCATTTATGTTTTAGAAAGAAGTAATAGAAAAGCTGAGTGAGTTTCTGTCAAAGGCAGTTACTGCACTGGCAAGCTTTGTTTTAAGGTGAGTGGGTGAAGAGCAGAACATTATAATTTGGGACTCGTAAATGTCAGAGTTCCAGCTCCCACACAAGCTGCCCTACTTCTTCCCAAGTGGTATATTAGATTTTTATAGAGAAGAATGGCTGCTTTTACTCCTTCCTTCCTTCCTTCTTTCTCTCTTCCTCTCTTTTGTTCTCTCTTTCTTTCTCCCAGGATTGGGATGAGGGCAAATGCTAGGCAGTTGCACTGTCTGAGAAAGGTGCTGGGTGAGAGAGGTGAGTGTGGAGGGAGATGATACGTTTTCTTTGAAATCTTTCCATTACTCTCTCCGTTTTTAGTCCATGCCTCACTTCTACCCTTCACTGTAGCTGGCACTTCAAAGTTCTCAGTCCTCTGGATTCCACTAGGCCTTTCCACCACAGCCCTTTCTGTGTGTATACTTTATAGCATCTTCCTTTGCTTTTCTTTATCAGTCACTAGTTCATCAACTGTTTTCAATTTTCCCAAAATTTGTTGAAATTATTTGTAGATTCTCCTGCTTCCTGTCCTCTTTCTCATTGTTGGTTTATACTGTTTTTGTGTATACCTCTATCATTTTCATTGAGTCTCAGGAAAGAGAGGAGATAAACATAGGTACTCTTTCTTTCATCTTGATTTTTTTCTTGGAATGAAGACAGAAATGACTATTGTCATTCATTGTATTTTTGGATTCATTCAAGAAATGTTTATTAAGTGCTTCCTAACTCTATGCCATGCACTGAGAGTATAATGGTGAGCAAAACTGGAGAGCGTGCTCATGGGAACACCAAAGGTGGCAGATAAGAGAAGGGACCTGGCGTAATCTCAGGGGACAGGTTGCCTAAGAAAGTGAATTTGAATTAAGATCTAAGGGTAACTGAGAACCAAGTAATTAGATGAAAAAGGAGTGGGAGGAGGAAGATTGTTTCAGAAAAATGCAATGGCACATTTATGAAGTCCAGGTTTGGAGAAGAGAATGGTGCTTAGAGGAACTAAAAGAATCTGATGGCTCAGCGTGGAGGACAAAGAGAAGAGCAATGTGACATGAGGTGAGTCCAGATGAGATTGGTGAAATGCGGTCTTCGTAGGTAGATTTGAGACTGGAGTTGTGATCTATAGGAGCATTGGGAAGCCTATGAAGGATTCTAAGAAGTTTTGGGGGATAGGAGCAATGTGAAGAGGATGGTCTGGCTGTGGTGTGGTGAACTGAGCATGGGCATCCATAATGAAGGGGGATGAGTTTGAAGTTATAACTGCCCAGGTCAGAAGTGTTGGTTGTTTGAACTAGGGTTGCACAAGTGGAGACAGACAGGAGTGAACAGATTTGAGAGTTATTTAGAAGCTAACTCAGTGGTTTGGACAATGGATTTGATTTGGAAAGAGAGGGAAAGGCAGTTTTCAAGGATAATTTTCAAGTTTCATGGCACCATAGCCCAAACAAAGGAGAGCTGCAAGAGAAGCAAGTTTTAGGGGAAAGAACATAATGGTTCTGAACATTTTGAGTTGAAATGTCCCCGAGACATACAAATAGAGATGCTGAGTTGGCTTTTGAATATATAGACGTAAGATCTGTATTATAAATATTAATGTGGAGTCAATGGCATATAACTATTAACTGAGACTATTTTTAAATGGGACTAATTAGGAAGAGAGAGCATATTGTGAGAAGAGATGAGGACATGAAATTTTAGTCCTGATTAAGTACTTTCAATATAGCATAGGAAGAGTAAGGAGCCTCTTTTCATTTTTAAAAAATTGTGTTTATAGGTAATAGTAACAATTATTTTTAGAAAATAAGTTTATCTTTCATAAAGACAGAGATGCATACTAAAAATGTTTACTCATAGAAGGTAGTGAAACTATTAATTTGACTCACGTTGCTGCATAGATGTCATGAGGCCTAGAAAGATATTTGATAAAAATGTTTGATGACGAAGTTCAATTCTTTTCCCTTCTCTTTTTTGGCAATAAAACATTAAGATTTGGAAGTTTTGTTGTTTGTCTTTTTAGGAAGATCAGCCCTGAGCTAACATCTGCTGCCAATGCTCCTCTTTTTGCTGAGGAAGACTGGCTCTGAACTAACATCCGTGCCCATCTTCCTCTACTTTATACGTGGGACGCCTGCCACAGCATGGCTTGATGAGCGGTGCCATGTCCACAGCCAGGATCCGAACCGGCAAACCCAGGGCCGCCAAAGCAGAATGTGCGAACTTAACCACTCTGCCACCGGGCCGGCCCCTAGATTTGGATGTTTTTATAATGTATATTTCAGTTTTCCCACCAATAATACAGATTGGGTTTTTTTTTCCCGTTTGGAGGACAAAAGAGAGAGAAGTTTTCCTTGTTGTTTAAACTATTTGTTGGTAACACAAGTGTTACATTTAATTTTAAATAAATGACTTTGGTTTAATGTTAGAAGAAAATCTAACTCTAGGCTCTCTAAATGAGTAAGGAAAATTAGAGTTTAAATTATGTTCAAGAAATAATTTTAGGTAATTGTAATTGTAAGTATTCATGTTAGATTCCAATCGGCATCTGACTTCATCTAAATAGATTGGAAGTCATACTACAGCAGGACTACATGAAAATCATCTCAGGCAGATGAAAATCATTTCTGTTTTATAACTCTCTTGATGAGATTGTTCAGTCTGTCTCTGTAGCCAATACAAGTGTTTATGTTCAATATATATTCTACACATTTCCTCTAGGTGGTGCACAAGGCACAGTTATGTTGGAAAATCCATAGACAATCCCTAAAGCCTTTTTATATTTTATTCTGCATCTGAATAAAACCTAATCTCTTCTACTATAATCTACTATAATTTAATAATTGAGATGACATTATGTCATATTTTTGAGGTACTAGCATGTATACAATATTTATACAATATGTATACAATATTTTCTTGGAGTAGAGTAAAATGCAGGTATAATTTTTCATGGTATTACTGTAAAATTAATTTTTTAGCCCTCAATGAAGAAATTTTGAGATATCATATCCATTTCTTTCAGTTATTTCAAGTGAATGATAAATACCCGAATATCAAGATCATCATCAACTGTAAGTGTAGAATGAAAACAGGTCTACATTCAAGGACTTCAGATTAGCTTTTGAAGGTGTGAACAGCTGCTGTGACTTCATATACACTAAACAATTTCTCTCTCTTCCCTAACATCCATGAAAGGTTCCTGAAGTCGGAATGCAGAGGTATGTACAGTTTGGATTGTCTTTTCTCTGTGTTTGTTGCACAGGACAGAAGCCACCACAAGAGTGCAGGATGGGGTTTTTTTTGCAGAAAATGGTATGGCAGTGGGTTAAGGAGCCCTGGACTGGAATGGCTAGACTGAATCACTTGTTAGGTGTTAATATGAGTTTTAATAATTTTTAAAACTTACATTCCTTTTCTTAAAAAAGTAACTATGTTCAAATAACCCTAAAGTCTTCCTTTATTAAATCTGAGTAATTCTTTAAGGTTGCATTTTTTTCTTCTTCTGACCGACTAATTGAACCAGAAGTTTAAGACTATTGGTACTTAATTAAAGTCTGTGTTTCTTGAATTAGCATATGCTTTATTCTCTTCTTTGTAATGGTTGATAACGTGGTGCAGATATTTTGTGAGCAATCCATTTTTAGCAAGTGTAACATATTAATATTATCATGATAAATATGTCTTAAGAACCCTGCTATTCCAGGATCTAGTATTTCAAGGAAGACTTTTATAAATCCCAAATATGTAGTGTAGACAATAAGTAAAATGCCTCTGGAGTTCAGAGTTCTGTTGAGACCTTGTGTAGGAGAGAAGGTCTTAAAATTGTCCTTGAAGAAATGGGATGAGCAAAGGCTCAGAGGAAGAAATTCCTTCCTTCCCCCTTCAGTTTCTTCCTTTTCATTATCCTCCTGATCAACTTTAAATTATAAAAGAAATACATGCCAGCTATTCCACTTCTGAGCTATTTTATCCAAAGAACATGAAAACACTAATTCAAAAAAGATATTTGCATCTCTATGTTCATTGCAGCACTATCTGCAATAGTCAAGGCTTGGAAACAAACTAAGTGCCCATCAATGGATGAACGGATAAAGAAGGTGTGGTATATATATATATACAATGGAACACTACTCATAAAAAGATGAAATCTTGCCATTTGTGACAACGTAGATGGTCCTTGAGGGTATTATGCTAAGTGAAATAAGTCAGATAGAGGAAGCCAAATATGGGATGATTTCACTTATATGTGGAAGATAAAGCAACAGCAACAACAACAAACACATTGATGCAGAGATTAGACTGGTGGTTACCAGCGGGGAATGGGGGAGGAGGGAGGGTGAAAGGGGTAATAGGACACATGTGCATGGTGATAGAGGGTAATTAGACTTAGGATGGTGAACATAATGTAGTCTACACAGAAATCTAAATATAGTGATGTAACCCTGAAATTGTATAATGTTATCAACCAATGTTACCTCAAGAAAAAATATAAAAAGAAAAACGTGTCATTACAAAAGAAATTTAAACAATATGGAAATATATAATGTAAAAAATAAAATTGTCCTCCTTGTCCCACTCTCCCTAACACATTCCCTAGAGGTAGCCATTATTAACAGTTAAGTGTGGATATTCCTTAATATTTTAATCCATAAATATTTATATATGTTATACCAATGAGATATAACCATCTGTGTATTCTGCAACTTTCTATTTTTTGCTGTGTACAAAAAGATTTAATAAGAGATTATAGGATTATGTCAGTATGTTTTAACAATTCTCTATACCTCATCTATATCTCTCTCAAAGTACTAACAATATTCAGCCTTTTATTCTAGTAAGAATTGCACAATTTTTACACTCACTATTATGTTGTATTTTCTGTGAATGCAGAGAGTGCCTACATATTTAAAAAAACCTTTTTATTTTGAAATAATTATATATCCTCAGGAAATGAGAAAAGTAGGTAGGGGAAGGTCCCACACACCCTTAATCTACCATTCCCCATTGTTAACATCTATATTACGGTATGGAAAGCAGGAAATTGACATTGGTACAATCCACAGAGTTTATTCAGATTTTAATAGTTATATTTGTGCCCATTTGTGCGTGCGTGTGTGTGTGTGTATATTTCAATGTAATTTTATCATGTGTGTAGCTTCCTCTAGCTACCACCACAATTAAGATACAGAACTGTTGCATCACCCCAAAGCTCGTGCTACCCCTTTACAGCTACTCCTTCAATCCCTCACCTGTTCATCTCTATAATTTTTTATTTCATAATGTTATGTAAATGGAATTATAAAGTATGTAATGTCTTAAGATTGTCTTCCTTTTCTCCCCAAAGCCCCAGTACATAGTTGTAAGTCCTTCTAGCTCTTCTATGCGAGTTGCTGCCACAGCATGGCTACTGACAGACAAGTGGTGTGGTTCCGTGCTCCATGCTGGGGAAACAGGCCCGAGCCATGGAAGCGGAGCTTGTGAACTTTAACCACTAGACCATCAGGGCTGGCTCAAGACTGCCTTTTTTAAACTCAGCATAATTCCCTTGAGATTCTTTGAAGTTATTGCAGCAACTTATTCTTTGCACTTAAAAACACATTATAAATATATTTTTTTGTTAGTACATATGGATCAATCATATATATATATGCACACACATATATTCACATATATATATTTACAAAAGCACAGCATGCCATTGTATAGAGGCAATATAACTTCTTTAACTGGTTACTTATTTCATATTTGACATTTGGGTTATTACCTAGGGGTTATTTTTAATAGCACAGCAATGTTTAGTAAATAAATTTGTTTATATATTTTTGCTTACTTGTGTTAAAGTATCTGTAGCACAAGTTCTTAGATTTACAAGGCATGCCTTTTAAATTTTTGATTGAAATAGCCCTCCAAACACTGAATTAACTTTTGTTGTCAAGGACTTAGAGTACCTATCTTCCAATATCCTTATTAATACTAAATAGTATCAACCTTTAAATTTTGTCTTTGAATATCTGCTGGATTAAAAACTGTATTTCACTGTTTTAATTAAAATATCTTTAATTATGAGGGAGGATGAGCCCATATGTATATATTATTGGCTGTTGGTATTTCACTTACGAGAAAGAAATGTAAACGTATGTTCAGGGAAAAATGAGCAAAGCAGTCCTTCTGGAGCTGCGTCTTTGACCCAGGGATAAGAGATGTAGGGGTCAGGTTGTGATAAAAGAATGTGGAATTGAATCTAAAGACCATGGTGAGCCACTGAAGAGTTTGTATAAAGTTAATATGCAGTGTGTCAAATCTATTGTAATTGGGACTATAGAAACAGGAATTCACTTAAGGTATTCCTATGGTTCTTCAAGGTCTAAAATGAAGGGCTCCTAGGTTAGGCATGGTAATAGTCCTGAAAAGAGTGATGAGAGAGACATTTTTAAAGAAGAATCAACAGGAGATACTGACTAAATGGATTCTGTGAACGACGGTGAACTCTAGACTGATGTCGTGACCTGGGGTGGGGGAGTGTGGGATATGGTATACTTTATTGAAGAAAGAAAATGTGGAGATACTGATTTGGAAGCTAAGAACAGGGTGGAGGTATATGATTCTGTTTTAGACATTATAAGTCAAATGAGCAAATATTACTTGAGTGCTAACAATGTGTTGCGTCTGTGTACATGCTTTTACACACCATGATACTCTATGTATTTTAAGATTCCTGGTATTTTGCACTTAAAAATGTTGAACAATGGAACTTTTTGGGAGGGTGATGGGAAGAAAAGGGCAAGATATAGTTGTCATGGACTAAACAAGATATGAGAAGGCTAAGGTTTCTCAAGTCAGGCAGACCCGGGTTCCAGTTCTTTCCAGCTTTGTGACCTTGGGCGTTATTTAACTCCTAAGCCTTAGCCCCCTTCTCCCTAAAACAGAAATGGTAATAGTAAGTATCTCAAAAAAACAGTACATCAAATGAAATAGTCCACATAAGAGTGCTCAGCACAGGTGCTTGCATGTAGTAAACATCCAATATTTTCATTATTATGGTTATTATAATAATTATGATTGGGTGAAATTCTGTAAGTGTTTTCAGTCCTACTCCTTCAATTTCCCCTGAAGAGGATTCTGGATGTGCTCACTTAGTCTCTTTCCCTCAACCATCTTCCAAAGGGATTCTGACATTTCCAGACAGGATTTTAGGTTGTTTGTGATGCCAAGTGAGGAGAACAGGTGCAGCTATGGAAAGGATAAAGTCAGTGGGCTGATTTTTAAGGAGAAAAGTCATGGACATTCAAACTGGAAGTCACAATCTGTGGGGAAGGTTCAAGGGCATCAGGTGCAAAGGGAAATGAAGAGAGAAGAACCAGGAGCAAGAGGAGGCAGCACAAAAATCTCTGGGTTAAGAAATTGGGGGTTTGGGGACTGAGTTTCTGGAAACCTTTGGGGAGCAAGAGAATTGAGAGAAAGAAAGGGATTCTACTGTATTGTTGTTTACCATGCATTTACATCTCTTTTTCATGTTCTTTGATGAATGTAAGTAAAGGATTTGTGTCAGAAAGCTTACATTCTTTATGTTGTGTGCTACTGATGCTGCTGCTGGTGCTGCCAGAGGTAATTGGCAGAGAGCTTCCTCCGTGCCCTTTTGTCTCTGTTCTACCAAATCATAACACAGTGCCTGGCACAAAGTATGTGCTACATAAATGTCTGTAAAACCAAACAAGTAGTGATATTAGGCTGAGCTCTGCTTTCTCATTTCTTTTAACAGCAGCACCATCATTTTTCAGGTTCCTCCCCTGCCCACCAAAATAAAACGTTTGGCATCATCTATGAAAGTTTCTGTCCTTTACCAACCTGGTACCAATCTAACACCAAATCCCATCCATGCTTATTCAATCAACTTTTTTCTACTCCTTCTGTAATCATGCTGTTCCAGGGGTCATGGGGTCCGGTAGGTAACAGAGCAGTCAGTGTGAGGCAATAGGGTGCTGGCTGAGCTTTTAGAACCAGAGAGATTTGGGGTTTGGAGAGGAGCAGTACATAACCTCCACCTGAATCTTTCCTCTTAATTCTGATTCAGTTGAGATAGACAAAGAAGTCTAGCTGAGGAGGATCTAAATGTCAGTTTTGCTATTGCTGGAGCTGGTGGTCCGCTCATCTTGGGTATGTGGCAAAGATGCTGAACCCCATAAATACTGCATCTCATAAATAGGCAGACCTTACCACCCACAGGCCTGTCTGGACTCTGGCAGGCCTCCTCCCCCAGGGCAGAGTTGTAACATTTCAGTTGTGTTAAGGATCGAGGATAATGTGTCCTTTCTGCGGGCAAGTTGTTCTCGAAAAGGAGGAGAGGAAGGGAAGGATTTCAGCTCTGCTTGTCTAATCCCTGTTCCCAAATTTGTCAGTTGAAAACACTGAGTTTCTCCCATCCTCTATTTGTCACATTCTGTGGAGTTATTATTTTTGCTGTTTTTAATCCATTGGATTTAACCATTAAGCCTGTGGTCAGTCAGGAGTGTGGCTCGCCCTCCTTTGGGAGGAGATGACCTTCTTGGGACAGCTTCCCTCCTCGTGAGGCCACCTCTCTTCTCCCACTTATTGAGCCTTCTACTACCACTAGTTGTCAGTGTAGATTTAGTATCCAGAAGGCTCTGAAATAAGTCTGGACAGTGTCCTAATTAAATTAACATTTTGTAACCAAGGCTGACCATAATGTCCAAAATCACTCATCAGAGTTCTGCAATGAGATTGAATGCAAATATTAAGGTACTCTGGTAATTAACAGCCATCAAAACAGAGATGTCACAAATTTGAATATTCATGTCTTCTAACTATAAAATTTCCAAGGAGATTCCAAAGATTTAAAGCTTCAAATCAAATTAGATTGCTTAAGTTAAAATAAAATCAAAGGACTTCAAGTCTTCCCCAATTTCTAATTCTCTGTGTGAGTAGAGTCATGTTTTCTTAAGCATCTGTGGTCAGAGTTTTTCACTAAAATATATGTAGTTCCTTCAGTTCTATTGGCTAAATCTTTCATATCTGCCTTTGAAAAACTGTCCAAAGAGTTAAAAAAAATCATCTGAGCACGAGCCCCATATTCACCCAGTTTTTAGAAAATGGGCCAATTCCAATCTCCTAGAACAGTGATCCCAAGCAAAACTGTGTTCCCAGGAGCCTGCCCTTGGTGTTGCCAAAGTCCCAGTAGTATCCGAGGGAAGGAAGTTAGATGGAGACATTTTTCTTGGTTCAGCCTTGCTGTGATTCCTGTCCACAATTACAGTTCTTTCAAATCCATGACCGGGGAACTTGAAAACCTGAGTTCTCTTCTAGCAATAGTTAATTCGGCACTATCCCATGACCAGAATTAGGGAGAGGAGTCTACCCATGTCCTCTGTACTTCTTTTCCCAAGCTTAGAAGTTTTGATGGTGGCGACTTTGTCCCATGGGTCTCATTTGAGATGTTTTTCTTTTCCTTCTGTATATTTAAACCTCAATTTCCATTTTTCCCTTTGAATCTTGTGCTTCTGGCACTTACAGCTTAATGAATGTGGACTCTCTTCAGAGATACAGTCTTCCAATATCTTATGAGTAGGCAATTTCAGCCCTGTACCTGCTCTTTCCTTTTAACAGGAAGTGCCTAATCCCAGAAACCTGCTGCTAGGGAAGTCTGAGAATCACTCTTAATAGGTTTCGGAACTGAAGTTCCTTTTGATAATTTTGAAAATTGTGCCCCTAGGGGCCTGCTCTGTAAGGCATTGTCCTTAGTTTTTAAATGTTCCAGGTCTTGAGTAACATTATTTTCTTCCACATCTTTTTGCGTCGCTGTAGGATATTTGTCTCCAGTGTCACTTTTCTTTACCGTTCTGTTACAATCTTCAGAGAAGCTGAATTGAAATTTTTAATTAGCTTCTTAAGTTGTTTCCTTTCCTTCTCTAGCACTCTTTGCTTAATCTAGTAGCTTTTTTTCCTTTAGTTTATTCTTTATATTTCTGCCTTATTCTTTCAGATTATGTATAGATGCTGATAGTGAAATAGTGGGATTCTGAGATTGCCAAACATTTATTTGTCAAATATATCTAGTCCAATTTATACTTTTTTGAGTTGGATAATCTCACCCAGGAGATAGTCTCTCAACAGACCAACATCTAACTCAGACTCTATCTGCTTTCATCCCGCCTGGCTCCACCTTAATGTGCCCCATCTTTGCTTTGCCATCTTGCAGAGTCCTAATTTCACCCGTATTTCTGGCATGTACCTTCAGGGCACTGTATCACTTTGAAACTCACTTAATAATTCTTGGAGTATTTTGCTATGATGATCTAGAGTTTGTCTTCTCAAATCTATGTAGATTTTTATTTTCTTTAACAATTTGGTATTGATATCCCAACTTTAAAGTATTGTTCCCCAGCCACTTTTACAATGGATTCTATATTTACAGTTCAAGAAGCCACCCCTTAATAGTTTCCACATCCTGGTCTCCTTGGGGGAATCATTCTTTTCTGTTCTCTGATTCCGTTTTCTGAGATTTTACTTCTCTCTTCCTTTCTCAGATCTTGTTGGTCCTAGTAGCCTTTAGATATTTCTTACTTTTCTAATGCCTTCTTTTTTGTTTATTGAGGTAAAATTGGTTTACATCATTATATAAATTTCAGGTGTGCATCATTATATTTTGACTTCATCATAGACCCCAAGTTTCCATCTGTAACTGTATAAAAATGCCCCTTTACCCCTTTTGCCTCCCCCTGCTCTCTTTCTCCTCTGGTAACCACCAAATATCTGTGAGTTTGTTGTTGTTGTTTTATCTTCCACATTTGAAGGAAATCATATGGTATCTTTCTTTCTCTGTCTGACTTACTTCATTTAACCTAATACCCTCTAGGTCCATTCATGTTGTTGCAAATGGCAAGATGCATCTCTTTTTTCTCTTTATATGTTTCTATGCTGGCTTTCAGAATCTCATTTTCTCCATTATATTTGTCTATCCTTCCTCCTAAGTTTCCATTTTCTCTTGTGAAGATGTCTCTCTTCCTTCAGCTTAGTTTTTTCCTTGACTTATGTCCATTTTTCCACCTGGAAAATGAGTTTGAAAAGGCAAATTTCAGTCAGATTTTAGAGGGCCCTGAAAGCAATGTAGAGATTTTACCAGGAAGGAAAGAAAGCAGAATAACCCCTTAGAAGCTATTATACTAATTCAGGCAAAAGTTGGAAAAGGCTTTGGCCAGGTGATGCTAGAAGACAGGGATTGACACAGGAGAAATTTTACAGAAAAATTGACAAGCATGGGTTATTGATTAGGTATGAGGGGGAGAAGATAGTGACAATGGAATCCAGTTTTCTTTGTGGGAAAGTTAATTTTGATTTCTGTAATAGATAAAGGGCTATTCAGGTTATCTATTTCTTCTTGAGTGAGATTTGGTAGTTTATGTTTTGTGGAGAATTTATCTATTTCATCTAACTTGTTGAGTTTACAGGCATACAGTCATTCATTAGCAAGACAGAGGTGGGATGTAAAAATAATTGCCCATTGGTTTTAAACAGTTGAAAATACGGAAGATTTTTTTTCCCACTAAGCAAATGATACTCATTTTCTTTTCTTTCTTTCTTTCTTTTTTTAAAAAATATTTGTCTTCCCACATCTCTGGAAAAGTAGCACAGCACAGGGAAAGGTGCCGTCAATTTTGGAATGGTTCAGACCATCCATCACAATTATTTGTTGAACTTCTACTGTGTACCTGGCACTGTTTTAGTAGCTGAGGGTACATTAGTGAATTGTACTAAGTCTGCCCTCATAGAAATAACCTTCAAGTGAATGAGGACATTACTTGATCTCTGAACTCCAGTTTCCTTACCTCTACATTGGAGTTTTCCTAAAATAGGAGAGTTGTGGCTTAATGAGGTAATGAATGCTAAGTTCCTGGCACATAATATGCACTCATGAAAAGGTATCTATTATTATTATTATTGCTACATTCTTTTTGGTCTATAACTAAACTTTTCCAGTGTTTTTTGAACTTTACTTTAAATTTCAATTAGGGTGGGCAGAAGTCTGAGTTTCCTTGGCAGCATGTACAGTTGTATGCTGCTCATTAATTGCTCTCTGGACCTACCCAAGCAGGTAACTCAGAAATGTCTGTTGAAAATTGGTGATTAGCCTTCCCTCCAAACTCTTTGAAGCTGACATTTTTCTTCTGAATGTATGAAAAACATCTTTCTCTTTCTTTACCTCACTGCGCACATGGTCTTTTTGCACCATTTGTCACATGGGTGACTTTGACAATGTTCCTAGTGTGTCCATAGACAATTTACTTGATAGAGTAGCCAGAAACCAGGTACAAGCTACAGAATTTCTGTTTTAAGCCAGAAAATTTTATACGTGGTTTCTATCCTATGGTACTGTAGGGGGGGAAGAACTATTCCTCTACTTTCTGTGGTCTTCTGGCTGATCTAGGAATAAATGGACATGAGACAGAATAATAGGAGAAAATCAAACAAATTTAATAATGTGTATACATGGGAAAAAACTAACTCACCCAAGTGGCCAAAGCTACCACTTTAAATACCATCTTCAGCTAAAGATAAGGAGGAAACCGGGGATAGTGGTTTGGGACTTCAAAGGTGGAGGAAGGCAATTCACATGGAGTTGGAAAAGCAAATGTTTGGTAAACAAATGTTTGCTAGGCCATGGCCTTGTGAGGTTCCTTCCTGTCTACCACACCTACAGTTATCTATGGTGACAGCTCCTTCCTCGCACAGGCCCTCTATCTTAAATTCTTTTAGGCAGTTAGGGGAAAGGTCAATGTTTTTCCTGAGTCTTTTGTTCTTAAAAATAATCAAGTCAAAGAGATGCATTTTGTGGTGGCAAATTCAGATCCCCCGCAGTACATTTCAAACCAAAGGCTGTTGTGAACATGAAGAGAAGGCACAGGAAGAGTTTAGCACGTAGCAGATTTTTCTTTATTAGTCTATATTAATTCCATTTCATAACAGTGATATGAAAGCCAAACAAAATAATTTCTAGTTGATTTATGCAGTTCTTATGAATCACTTTGCTTTTGGCCTGGGGCCTTACAACAGTCACCAGAGGGATGGTCTATAATAACCACTCAGAAATGTGCTGCTTAGCAGGCTGCCATGCTTAGATAATCTAGTTTTGTTATTTCACTCAGCAGTAATGTGGCTTTGAGGGAGATAAACCCAATGCCAAACACTCTTTTCTAAAGTAAAGCAAAGTTCAGAATCTTAAAGGAGTGGATAATTCATTTTAAGAGGCTTCTGATCATGAATGTTATGTTGCTTATTGCTGTCTCAGTATGATTAAGGAGCAACCAACACTTTCATTCTCTTACTACAAATCAGAAAGTGATTCTGGGTTGAAAGATTTGAAGGCTTTTTGTAACATTTTCACGTTTGACTAAGGTTTTTGGTAGCTGATTATATGACTATATTTGGAACTAATACATATAGCTAACTCTTGGGTTTTTGGAGGGGCCATCAAGAGTTCATAGATTATTCAAGGCAGATAGTTCGCTGGATGACAGGTTGATTTCAACGAGGTCAACATGACTTAGCTCTCTCTATGGGCTAGTTAGTGTCACACAGAAACACACACTGTTCCTTGGCTACAGGCTGTATTCAAGTCTCTGGTTAGCCATTCCTTATATGCTTGTTCAACATGGAAGGTTGGAGCAGACACATCTGTTAATATAAATCAACTTGAAGTTGCATCTTGTGACCATTCTTTGGAATTTCACCTGTGAAATCATCTTAGCACTAACTGTCCCTTCTGGTAGGCAAATGTGGATTAAAATGAGGGCAATTAAATATGTATTCAGAAATTTGATGCACTGAATAGTTTAGGGATTTTCCTAAATTACTTAGAAGAGTATATTAGTTGTCTGTGCATCAGTGATATTTTAATAAAAACATAATTATGGTATTTTCTCAGGATAGCCTAACTCTTAAAATAATTATATATTTTCTCTCTAGCTATCAGTAAATGCAATTAAAGGAGCTTATAAGATCTTTTTAATAAATGCATAAATCATTGTCTAATTCATGTATTTGGTTGATCACCTGTAGTTACTAGCCATGGCACAATGCTGTGGAGAGAGGATGGGTTTTGGAGTCAGAAAAATTTAGTTTAGAGGTCTCATTCCTCCATTTGTTCACTGTCTCAGCCATGATAATCTCTTTCCTAACAGAAGGTCAATAATATCTACTTCCTGAGGTTGCTGTAAATATTGTATTTAACACTCTCAGCATCAAAATAGGAACACAGTAGCTGTTCAATGAATTGGGTTAGTTTTCCTCCTGATATTTTTCAAAAGTGTAGCAGGGGAGCTTGACTTATGCCTTGGCTTTTTACCATTACCATGAATATTTACAAGACTAAAACTGTAAGAAAAAGATCATCCATGCTGCTATAGCTTACAAATGGAGAAAACCTCCAAGAGAGATGCAGTATTTTCTCGTGTTGGACAGAAATGTGAAATATCTTCTTACCTTTCATTAGCTCAAAAGTCTGTATCTATTTCCTCAAAGCAAAAAAAAGCTAATAAGCCTTCTGATTGAAGTTCCTTTTGTTAGTTTTCTTAAAAACGCATTTTATAAGAAACCTTGTTATTTACTTCCCTATTTACTGTATCTAAAGATGCTCTCACAAAAGGGTTTTAAGCAAAAAAGAGCACCCACTCAGTAAACTTGAGAGACCAGGCAAATCTCAGCTTTTATCTTTCTTTTCTATTGATATATTTCTTTTGAGGACTTGGGAGTTTAAATGTTCACATTTTTATTCTTCCTGTCTCATTATTTATGCCTATTCTTCTCCTCTGGGACTTGCTATGGGAAGTAGAAAAGGGAGAAGAAAAGAATACATTGACCTGGATTCTGAATCCTCACTCTTTTTTGTAAACTTCTTTTTCGTCATTTCTTGATTTATTTCCATGTGAAGCATCCAATGAGTGCTTTGCACAAAAACCATGCTAGCTTTGAAGCACTTAAATTAGTGTTTTGGTTTTCAATGGGGAAAGACAAAATTCGTGTGGTTTGTTGCTGGAACAAGATGTGCATTTGAGACTCTAGAATTCTACTATTATTTTTGTCATTTTTTTTTGCTTTTTTGTAGCAAGTATCAGGGTTGCGATATTGCATTTGTGGTGTTGTTTGTTTAATTTGTCTTTAAAAGGAACTGAAGTCTGTGCACAAAATGAGTTTTCAGCTTGTTGGAGCATCAGTGTTGGTGATTTAGGATGTGGAATTATTCTTTAGAAATAGTACTGAATCAGTACTTTACAAGCTAATTAGTTCTGTGCTCCTGGGAAATCTTAAAGTTCTAACGTCTGTAAAAACTCCACGCGTGAAACTTCTCCTTGTTGGCAGTAGTTCTCCAAGAACGTTACCAACGTGACAATGTATTTGAGCAGTGTCTACTTTTTCATTTTGATAGTTACTCAGCATCATTTAGATTCCCCATGTCCTTTCAAACTGATAATGTTATTTCTCTGCTGCTTGAATTTAATTTGTTTTTAGTGAATTGCTTCAATAGCTATTGTATTTCACCCTAGGAGTATCTCAATTTTATGAGTGAAAATGAATTACCTGTCTCTCGTAAGGACAGGAAGCTTGGGAAGAAGATACAAGTGATAAGATGGTGTATATACTAAAGATCAAAATACAATTATCGTTAAATTTGGTCTCAGCACTGGGACCACAGCTAAGGAATAAAAGAAGCCTTTGTGGTAAACAAAGCCATGAACTAGAAGACATAACATTTGGCCTCTAGTCTTAAATCTGGCACAAATTTGCTATACGATTCTAATTCGTCTGGGCTCAGTTTCCTCATCTATAAAATTACTGTGTGTTCCACAAGATTTTTTCCTACTTTAATATCATGATTAGGGTTGGACACAAATATCATCAAACTACCTGGTGGTAAGAAGCCCAGAAGCATCTCTGAGTACAAAAGATTTAGTTTGAAATGCTAAAACAAGAGTCAGGACGTACTTGAATGTGGAAGTTAGATACCCTGGTAGGACTCAGGAGGGAACATATGACCAAGGACAAGGTAGGCCCAGAAGGTTCAAAGTCTGGGCAGTCTGGCCTTAGGGGATTGACAAGAGCCATGTGTAGAGCAAGTAAATAAAAGGATAGATTTAGAGTACTAGCTTCCAAGAAAACTTTAATAGTTGAGGTAATACTTTGCTTCCTCCAATCTCTTTTACATTTCCTGTTCAGGCAATAACAAACCCCAATTATGTCTGGTTTAGGAATTGAAAGAAGAGAACGTAAAGCAGGAATACATTGTTGACGTAAATGGAATCTAGGTAAAGAAGTCAGTCTAATCCTCACGTATGTAAATCAAACCAGTTTTCCTTTTCATTTATGATTTTTAGTAAAAATTGCTTTCTTATATATCATTGAATTTAAGCATGGCATGATATCTAAGGTCACATAGTGTGAACCATAACTTAAATAGGTCATTTTTCTGATGATGAGCACTCAATTTGTAAAAAGCACAGTCAAGTTAATCACATACATGTTTTAAACCTCTATGTCTCTGAAACTGGTTGTATAAACTAGAAATTTGACATCGCCGCAAGAATGGAAGGATTCATTTTCATTGAGTTTTCTTTTCTCTGGATCTAAAGGTATGGAAGAGATAAGAGACAATATAGATAGGACTTCTATAGGAAAAGAAAGAGAAGGATCCAATTCCTAGGCAAAATGATAAATTGAAATACTTATTGGATACATTCAGTTGGAAATCATGCCATCAACTCATCTTCCGAACTCCCCACTTCCCTACTCTGCAATCCTTCTTGTGTTTCTTGTTCTTTCAGGCATTCAAGCTTAAAACTCAAAAATCATCCTTTACCTCTCCCTCTCTGGCCTTTTTGTAGCCAGGCATGTTCTAAGTTCTGTTGATTCTCTATCTAAAATGTGTCTGACATCTAACTTATTTTTTTCATACCTATTGCCATCCTAATCAGCTCTCTACCCACACTCCCCAAGCTGCCATTGCCTTCTCAATGTATTTTCAGTATATTTTAATTTACTGGCCACTTCCATACATCCCTTTATTAATTTTCTCATTCTGAACTTTGTGTTTTGAAAAATTCTAATGACAAAATAAATTGCACTTATAAGCTGGCATAGTAGTCAGTTAATTTATCTATATTTTATAAAACCAAGGTATATAATGTGTAACTACAATGAAATTTTGACCCACATGTAATAATCAGCACAATGATACCAAGTGAATATGCTCTTTTAGCATTCTGTGCAGTCCTCCATTTGTGAACCAGGCATCTGGGGGCTGCAAGCTGCATACCACTGTTCTAATCCATTTGAGTGAAATACTAATTCCCGTATATCTAGAGAGGCTATATAATTGATTGCTCAAACTGAATCACTTTGAACTATGAAAGGGAAGATAGTAATAATTATTATAATTATGTCTAGACACTGGTGTAAAGTGGAATTGTCTCAGGAAAAGTGGGAGATTGGATCATCACAGTCATGTCACTCCCTTCTATAACCTCAGTGTCTTCCACTACCTATGAATAGAGCTAAAGTTTTTAGCTTGGTATCCAAGAATTGCATATTAACTCTTTGCTTCTCTCTGATGAGTGTACTCACTAATCTTTTCACATCCTTCATTTAAACTCTTCTACCCTTGCACCTTTGCTTACACTATTCTCTCTCCCTGGAATGTCATTCCCATAACATTTCACCTATTGAATCCCTACCCAACTTTTAAAGTAGAGTCTATCCCCTATTTCCCATAAAGCTCCCCTACTTTAGTCTACTGTGATTAATCACTCTTCTCTCTGAACTCCTAAGACTGGTTGATCACTTGGACCATATATGTAATCTTGCACTGACAGCAGATTATTAGGTTTAATTATCTGATATCACTCAAATGCATTTCAGATTTCCCATAGGCATCTTTCCTATCTCATACTTCCTTTTGGCGCTTTAGGGTATTCTTTCACCCTTTCTCCCCACTCTTATTATCTAGACACTGGTTACCCTACAAAGAGATTTGGAGGCGAAGTCAAAATGAAGGAGGAGATTTCAGAGGCCAGAGACTAGAAGAGAGAATCTTTGCCTGAGATGGGAAACATGGAGGCTCAAGAGGTGGACAAAGCTACAAACTTCATGAATGCACCAAAAGTTAATAAAAGGGGAGTTCGGCTGTGGTCTCATGCAAAGTGGGTCATGGAGAAGAGAATAAGTAGGTTGGGAACAAATTATGGGAGAAGTTGGGAAGAATGACAGCAGCAGAATTCTGAACATTGTCTAGCCCTGGAAATTTGTTATTCAAAATGTCCCACAGTCTAGCAATATTGGCATCACCTGAGAGCTTATTTGAAAAGCAGATCCTCGGGGCTCACTCTAGACCTGCTGAGTCAAAATCCTCCTATTAACAAGATCCCTAGGTGATTCCTTTGGGAAGCATTGTCCTAGAATATGCACTTGTCTTCGCATACAGATTTTGTGGCCGAGCTGGCTCCTGGTACGTGAGTAGATCTCTTTGAGTTGAATATTCAGGGGTCACACTCAGGATATCCAGTAATAAAGATGGGTTGATGAAATGCTGGGTTGAAATCTAGTTTTATTTCCTCATTTTTTCCTTAGCACTTCAAATTACAGTGTGGGTCTTGCACAGACTTTCACAAAGGTGGGGATGGAGGAGATTTGCGCTCTATGTGTGAGAATAATATTTTTCAGATAACAAACTGTGACTTAATAAGAGCTGGAGGGAGGATAACTGGAATAATCTAATTATGGAGGAACCAGAGTTTTTAAGTGTCTGTTCATGTCATTAGGATCTGTAAGGTTTTTGATCTCAAATATATTCCTGCCAGTTTTAAGTGCTTCAGGATAGGAAAACAGTTGGCCATCTGGTTTTACTAAACACTTTCTCATGTACAAAGACAAAATGTATTACTTGGAGCAGCTAGGAAGTGCAGTGTTGGGAGAATTTAGGACACTTCTCTATACAAACTGTTTCTCAAAGATGAAGAGCTTGGCCTGTATCAAAAATTAAAGGAATTTCTGTGGAGAATACTTCTGATTCTTTCTTCATATGCTTCAGTTTTCTGTAAATGCTGTATAAATAAGCATTTACTTCACTAAAGGAGGTATCTCACAGTTTGAGCTACACATAGCCACTCTCCCACCATTCCCTTAATGGAATAGAAAACTTTGCTTTCCAAGTCTTTAAGTCAATTCTATTACATTTTTCTTCTTATTTTAAATTAGAATGACACTTGACTAGTTACAATTCTGTTACTTAACGAGAAAAAAATGAAGTCCTATGTTGAAAAAGGCTAATGATAAAATTCTATTAGAACATTAACTGTATTGTTCTGTAGATTAAAAAAACAAAAAATAGAAAGTCACAGAATTCAGTGTAATGTGCTAAACATATTGTTTTCACTATAGATGTGACAAACTCAGGCACACAAAAATTTTTCAACATTCCTAATTGTACGCTTAAAGTAAGTCATTTTCTCCCCATGATTTGATCTAACTAGTCTCCAGCAGACATTATTTTTTCCAATGATTCCAGTACAATTTGTCATTGAATGCTTTGATCACAGTTAAGAGCAGCACAAAAATACAAGATCAGAACTACCAATATATATCTAGGAGGATAGATTCAAACAGATGTCAATGAATATATATATTTGTCCAGCCAGAGTCAAGATTCCTCAGCAAATACTTAGTAGATTGTTTTTCTTGATTTTTGTATTTAATTCAGTTTTTTGTTTAACTAATCATTTGTCCTTGAGGCAGCGATATACAAACATTTGTCAAAATATTGACCAGTGTAAGATGTTAGCCAGTTGCTAAATTTAAGCGTAATTTAGCAGGAGGAGCAGGACATTTAAACTGGTGCTCAAGAGAATGGGTGAAAAATGGTGACATGATGTCCTCAAATTCACTAAGATTGGAGTAGCTGTATTTGTAGAGAATTTGTGACTTCAAGGTCTCCTTATGCATGTAATGCTCTTCAGAGAATTTATTTCAAGCCAGGGATAATGAAATAGAGAAGCAACAAAAGGCAAAATATTTACAAAACCCACAAACATCTTGTTGCATATAGTACATCCTGAGGCTTGTGCAAAGTGGTTGCAGGCATCGTTTACTCTGTGTGCCTCCTCATCCCCACCACTGGCACCTGGGATGGCCACCCCAACTCCTCCGCAGGTTCCTTGTCATGTATCAGACAATTCTCAAGGGGCCATGAAAGATAAGGAATGCACATTTCTTGTGTAAATGGGACCCTTCTTGCTTTGCCCATGGATCTCCTGCCTATTGTGCTTAATGGAGCAGTGTGCGGAAGGCAGGAGTATGGTCAACATTGTTGTAAGTTGTGTTGTTCTACTTTTGTGCTATAAAATTCTGAATAGCAAGTTTAACACAAGCAGTAAATGAGTTGTTGTTCACATTTCCTGCACACTCTGGATATGACTGTGTTCATGGTCATCATCATCATTTTTGAGAAGAAGATAGCAACCTTTGAGAGAATCACTGGAAGCCAGTATCCATCGGCAGCGGGAGGGATAATTCAGCATCACGAATAATGATGTAACCAGCATTTAGTAAATGATAGTAGGCAATGGCAGAAGCAAGAAGATGGTCATTTTGATACAAACAGGCTCTAAAGAACTATGGCATTGTGATAGTGACACAGTCTCACAGTGGGAGATACGAAATTAGCACATTTGACGATAGAAAACACAAAGAGGTGGTTCCTAGACCTGAACAGGAAGAGATGGCATCAGGACTTTATGAAGAATCTTCACAAGAACCGATTGGACAATAAACATGAAAGTACCTCTTTCTACCCATTATTCTGAATCTTCATCAATAAGTAACTCATCTTCACAAGGACCCATGAATTTTGTAATGTATTTTAAAATCAAATTGATTATAAAGGAAGGACTCTGCAAAAATATTTTACCTGTGGCCTTGCATACCCTAGAGTAGCCCCCTGTTGCGTAAGTATTTTCAACTGCAATTTCAGATTTGTTGCTTAAGTTTTAATATAGTTCATTTTAACACCAAAGAGAGGGTGATGAATAAAACAAAAATGGGAGAGGTAGTCTTTGCTAAACTTTCTCTTCAGCACTTTTTAATCAGAGTTGGGCTTTGGGATTAGACGGAGTTGGAACTTGAAATGAAGGTCCAGTTGGGGGGGAGCCTTAGATCTGCAATTTTTGTATGACCCTTGGCAAGTCTCTTACTGCAGTGTCTCAGTTAAGTCATCTCTAAAACGCAATGATTGCAGCAACTCCTTTCAAAAGGTTGGATATAAAGATGGAACAGAATAATTTCCTAAGTATTAGCACAGTGCTTGGCGCATTACTATGTGTTCAATTCCGGTTAAATATTTTCATATATTACTACTAAATGGAGAAGGCCAATGCAGCAAGACTGAATGCTTAAGATAGTGTTATAATTAATCAGTAATCTGTTTTTAAAGATAAAATATACTTTCTTACCAGAAAGCAAGATATTTAATTTTAATTTGTGCCTGAAAAAAATTAAATATAAGTAGAGTTTGTACTAATCTTCAGGAAGTCTGCAATTGATAAATACCTTTTACTTAATCTTTTACACAGATTCATCCCTGGGGTTGACTCATTGGTATAATTTTCAAAGATATGAACTGATGTTCTTGAACTGCAGATAGTGACTCAGAGGTAGTCAGTGGGAAAGTAGAAAAAGGCTGTATATCTTCTGCTATTCTAAAAAATTTCAGGCTCTTTTGAATGAAATCAGCACTAACTGCATTCCACCCTTGCTTTCGTCTTGAGTTCAGGTTGCTTATAATGGATAGCTGCCTTTTATTTGAGGGGCTGGAGGCTGACTACATCTAAAGTCTCTTCTTACATTCTTGGAATTCCCTTATGCAATTAGTCTTGGTGAGAGGCAGAGCCTGTCTTGCATAATATAGAGGCTGAGAATGCTTGACATTTGCTTTTGCAGGGTTCCTTTCAACTAGGATGTGAGCACATGACCCATGTTCTGCCAATCAGACAAACATATCCTCCTCCAACTTTGAATAAGAAGTTGTTGATTGAAAAGAGCAGCACTGGCGAAAACCTACTTCGGTTATGGGTGACAGCAGCAGTAGTGGCCTTAATACCAAATTTCTAGGGCCAGCAATGGCTTTTAACATCCAGTGCCAGAGCAACCCATGGCATTTGGTATTTAATGGTGGAAACAGCGGTGACTTCTCTCGACTGGTTTTGTGGAATGGGTTGGCCATGGTTCCTTGCCGTCGTTTCCACCTGTTTTCCAACTCAGAAAATTGTGAGCAACCCTGTAACTTATCAATAAATTCTCTTTTTGCTAAAATTGTGGTTGGGGTAAGTAGTTTGAAATTACAAACTGTGAATGAGACCCCATGCCCCTCTATCTACTCTGTTTTATTCCTATTCTGGAGCCCTTCCCTGATTTTCTTTCCCTTTAAGGCTTCCTTTGGTGTCCTTCTTATCCTAATCTCTCCTTGTTCCCTTCTCCCCAGATCTCCACTACTAGTGGGAGTTGGGAAAAGACAGTGTGATAAACCTTGTTGTCATACATTTTACATTGAGAAATAGTCCTGCTGCCAACTGGTAGTGACTCTTTCTCATATGTATGTCATTGAATGATGCATAAAGCAGAATATCTGAATAGATATGCATATCTGAATAGACAAAGCTCACCCACAGGTTTTGTAATGCTATTTCACTTACATTCTGTAGCAATTTCATTACTTCCTATGGGGAGATTTTTGCCATGCAAATGATGTGCTTCTATTTTTAGGTAATTTCCTTTGTCGAACTGTTGCTTGGTGCAGCTCAATTGTTTGGAAACATGCAGTCCCAGAATGCTTTAATTTTATTGACGTTCCCCCATCCGCCATCCCTGCCCACCCCCGCCCCCAGCCCTAAATCACTGGGAAGTTAAAGATTGTTTATGTAAGAGTTTATGCAAGAGTTCTGTTTAACTCTTGGTGCTTTCACTTTCAGTATTTGCACTGGTTCCTTCTAAACAAAGTTCTAACTAATTTAGAATTATGGAAAAGTTATTATTCTGACATTTAAACTTATTTGGTGGTAAATGTGGTAAAGCTCTCTTTAAATACCATGAGGAAGAAGAATACCATCAAAAATCATTTTATGGGTTTTCAATTTTTATTTTTAAAGCAGTAATGGTGACAGATTTTTGACCACTAAAAAACAACAAAATGTCACATTTAAAGTCAGGCTCTAGGCAATTAGTTTGAGTAGTATATCTTGTTCTAAAATCAGCAAAACAATTGAGTGGGTTTTTAAAATCCAGATGCTGAGTTAGTAATTTAAAGTACACTGTATTTTCATATGCAGGAATCATGGACTTCCACATAAAGAGACCCCTTGCAGTGTCTACACAACTCAAAACTTGAAAATGAAGTAGCAGTTCCGGGAAAAATCTTCACCCAAAGACTTTCTATTTCTTTAAGAGAAAGTCACGATATTATATAGACCATTAGAGTTGGCTCTTTAGTTATCCAGTGAAAGACGCAATGAGGAGGGTATATTAGTTTTCTATTACTAATGTAACAAATTACCACAAATTTCAGGGCTTAAAACAACACAGATTTATCTTACAGTTCTGTAGGGTAGAAATATGACACAAGTCACTGGGTTAAAATCAAAATGTTAGCAGGGGCTATATTCCTTTTTGGACACTCTGGGGCAAAATGTGTTTCCTTGCCTTTTTTAGCTTCAGAGATTGCTCACATTCCTTGGCTCCTAGGCCCCATCCTCTATCTTCAAAACCAGCAATATTGTATCTCAACGACAATTCTTCGAGAGTCACATCTTTCTATGACTTGATTCACTCTTCCATTTTTAAGAACCTTTGTGATTACATTGGGTCCACCCGGATAATCTCCTATTTTAAGATCAGCTGATTGAAAACTTTAATTCCATCTACAAACTTAATTCCCCCTTGCCATGTAACCTAACATATTCACAGGTTCAGGGATTAGGACAGAGACATCTTTGTGCCTCCCCTAGAGGGAGATGATATGGAGTTATGAGAAAACAAGTCAAAATGCTAGAACCATAGGAAATATGGCTCTTTGGAGAATCCTAGGAAACTGTGAAGATCGCTCAGGGTCCTGCTGTACAAAGTCTGGTCCCTGGGTCAGAAATGGGCATCACTTGGAGCTTGTTAGAAAGTAGACTCTTGAGCCCCACCACAGATCTACTGATTTGGGATCTGCAGTTTAATATGATCCTCAGGTAAGATTCATATGCATATTAAAGAGTGAGAAGTAAGGTTCTAGAAAGGTTCTGCTTCAGTTACCGGCTACCACTAAGTTTTCACTTGAAGAAATTGTATGGGAACTGAAAGAAGTTTGAAAATCACTGCTGTACAGGATGTGGAGGTATCCTCCTCTCCGCCATTTGCACTCTCACCTAAGTCCACGTCTTAATTTGGCATTACTGACTCCCTGCTTCTATGAGAATCAGACTTTCCTGTTGGGAGTGGGGAGGTGGGGAGGAGTGGAAGATGAAAAGTGACAGAAAACTGTAGACAGCTAATTGTTCAACTTTCCAGAAGATGAAAAGAGAAGTCTTGAGGACAACAGACCTGAAAACATAATCTCAATCTCTAGCAAAAGTGTAGAATGCAGTACTAAAAGAATTGTGAGCACTTTGGAGAATTGTGACATTACAAGGCTTCAAAACGTGTTCATTGAGAACAAGGCATAACAAATTTTATATCCTTCTGTAATGGAGTTGTGAATAGGGTAAATCAGGAAAATACACACACAACATAACTTGAGTAAAGCATTTGATACACTTGGTGTAATTTTCATTTGTGAATCAACTGATAAAATGTGGGGTGAATGATAGAAGTGATAAATTCTGATCTGGTTAAAAACATTGTACCTAAGGTGTGCTGCAAGATGATTTACACATAGCAGGTGTCTGTCCTTGAATCTATGCTATTTATTTTTGTAAAAGCCATTTAAGAAGATGGAAGAGCAGTGTTTTTCTCTAATCTTTGGTTTAAAGGTTTAAAGGGGTAATAAGTATAGTACACAGTATAGGGAACCAGAATTAAAAATTGTCATTCTTAAAGGGAATGCTGTGATTAAAGTCACAGTGAACATCATCACTGTTGGAGGTAAATTTCTGTATATATCAGTAGACAGAGGTGGTGATCTGCTTGCAGAGACACAAACGAAGAAGAGCTGGGGTGTTAACTGATCATATGCTTCCCATGAGCTAATAGTGTAATGTAGCTGTGTGAGGGCACGGACTACTCAATTTTGAATCCCCAAGGCCTAGTCTAAAACCTAGCTCTTAGCAGACACTTGGTAAATGTTGGCTAAATGAATAATTAGTGAATATAAAAGCTAGCATTATGTCTGGTTGCAGTAATAGAAGTCTAGAATTGATAGTACAAGATGAGTCACACCCAAAATATTACATCTGCTTCTGGGTACCATGTTCTTAGAGTTATATTGACGAAATGCTATGCAGGAGAAAAGCAAATGGAAACTCTGTTGAAGAAAAACTGAAAACTGTGTCCTATGGGGAATGTTACAGTGGAACAAGCAAGAAAAGTGAATATTTTGAATAGGTATTATTTTGAAATTCTTATGTAAACATGAGAATGGGCTTGTTATTATAGTCGACTAGTAAAGAGCAAGTGTAGGAAAACTACAAAGCCATAAACCGTAGTGTTACATAAGAATTTTCTAACCAACATGGCTGTCCGCTGATGGAATGGGCCTTCCTTAGTGGCGATGCTCTCCTATCACTGGAGGATAAATGACCATTGGCCAGAGATGCTGGGTACAAGAGTCTTCATGGCATGGAAGGATTCCTTAGAAAGACTTATGATTCTCAAGCCCATTAGGGCATGGGTTGTAGATTGTTGTTTTTAATCTACTATAGTATTCAGGAAATATTTACTGCCGTGGCATTTGTTAACTTTTATGGAGCTAATGTCTCTTCAGTTTGCTTCTGTAAATTTGAATGAGCCAGAGTGAGAGAAGATGAAGGGAACAGGGCATAAAGAAGTGGAAGGAACAGGACTCTTCAAGACATTTAGGAAATTCAGAAATTTCTAGTCAACTCTAGTTGCTAAACTTCTATGCAATCCTCTCATTGATTTCTCTGCTACAGTGAACAAATAAAGAATTTAGAGATGCTAATGAAGCAGAATTTTCTCTGGGTTTCCTTTAATTCCTAGTAATTACAATAGCTTTGTATTAACGGTAAACATTTTATTCAATCACTCATGCATATCTCTTACTTTTAGGAATAGAAAAATTTAAGACATATCTCCCAAAACGTGGGGACACAAAACTTACTCTTGTAACAGAAAAGTGGATATTTAAAATTCATAGATGTAAACATCACTGCCATTAGAAGTGTTGTGTTATTATTCAAGGACAAGCTTTACTTTGATGTGACATGACAATGCAAACATGACTCCTAGAATAGAATGATTTCCTGAGGGAGACATGGGTTCAGACAGAAAGACTGGCTGTTATGATAATAGTTTGCTAGGATAACCAAGGAGGGGAGGGAATAGTGACAAAAGCTTTTGAAAGTAAATGGGAAATAACAGCCTCAAGATTTTCCAGGTACATTGCAATTTCTAATGACCTTAGTACTTTAATCAAAGAGTAAAGGTTTTGTATCACAATCAGACAATGTAACGTTCAGGAAAACTTCCTTGTGACAAAATTGCTGCAAAGATACATAGAAAAACTAAACAAAAACACTTGAATTGATGTTTGTCAAACCTTTTCCCCTCTTACTTATCCCTGGTAAATTTGAGGACAAAGCTAGTGTTTTGGTTAAACAAAAAGATTGTTCTGGACAATGTGAAACAAAAGATTTTCTGTCTAATTCTTCCCTTATGTTGGACAAACTAAGTTTACTGTTCAGAGTACTTTGATGGGGCAAAAAAGTTAATGAAGTACAAACAAGTAATGAATCCAGTAAATTCATTATAATCCTGAATCTCCCATTGTCGTATGTTGCTATTAGTTGTTACTACATTGCCATCTCTCTAGGGTAGGACCTACAAATCACTTTCATATATAACTACGCCCAATTTTTTTTTCTAAAAACAAATTCTAGGGGCTGGCCCCGCAGCCAAGTGGTTAAGTTTGTGCGCTCCGCTGCAGGCGGCCCAGTGTTTCCTTGGTTCGAATCCTGGGTGCGGATGTGGCACTGCTCATCAAACCACACTGAGGCAGCGTCCCACATGCCACAACTAGAAGGACCCACAACAAAGGATATACAACTATGTACCGGGGGGCTTTGGGGAGAAAAAGGGAAAAAAATAAAATCTTAAAGAAAAAAAGAAAAAAGAAATTATTTTCAGGCTGCCATGGTTTGAACATTTTTTGTTTATTATCAGTTAAAAAATGTTACCTGCTGAGGCTGGCCTGGTGGCACAGCGGTTAAGTTCGCACGTTGTGCTTCAGCAGCCCTGAGTCCACTGGTTCAGATCCCAGGTGTGGACCTACGCGCCGCTTGTCAAGCCATGCTGTGGCAGGTGTCCCACATATAAAGTAGGGGAAGATGGGCATGGATGTTAGCTCAGGGCCAGTCTTCCTCAGGAAAAAGAGGAGGATTGGCAGCAGATGTTAGCTCAGGACTAATCTTCCTAAAAAAAAAAAAGTACCTGCTACCTAACAAGAATATAAGTAACATACATGTAAGTTCTAAAGTATAGTTATATAATGTACATCAAGGAACCCGTCATTGAATTAAAAAATATTAGGAGTGTTTTACATTTAAATTGGGTGCTCACTTCCTATCTTATCCTCTTGACTCACCCCCATACCCTGAGAATCAATGGAAATTTATTATTCTCTTGCCTTAAATAAAAAAAAAACATATCTATATGTATGCCTAAACAATATAATATTATTTTTGCTTGTTTTGAGCTATGAAATTTGTGTCATACTGTATGTTACCTTCTGATTCTTGCTTTTTTCACTTAATTGCATATGTAAGAGGCATCTATGCTGCCGAAAATTGTAGCTAACTCATCTGCACAGTTTTATTCTGTATGTGAACACATCACAATTTATGTATTTTCTTTTTCTAATTCTATTTTATTAGTACAAACGTTTCTACTGTGAACCTTTTGGAACACATGCGCAAGAGTTTCTCCAGTGCGTCTACCAGAATTTCTCTGGGAGTGGAAATTCTAGTGCACGCTCTGCCTTTACAAAGTAAGGCCAAACTCTTTTCCAAAGTGGTTCTTCCAATTTACCGTTTTCCTCATGTTATATAAATGTTACAATTGGCCCTTATCCTCTCCAATACTTGATATTGTCAAACCTCTCAATTTTTGCCATTCAAGTTGTCATAAATAAAATGTTTTATTATAAAAATGAACATTCATAGACATTTTTTAAACAAAGGTAGATAGTAATAAAGTGGCAGTCAAGGAAAAATTGATATTGTTTATTCATTCAACAAGTATTTCCTGAATGCCTACTGGCTGCCTACCACCATGGAAAACATGTGGGTATATAGAGAAAAGATATAAAAATGTTCTCACTCTAAGGAGATTAGAATATATATATAACTAAAGCATTCAAATAATAGTTCTAGACAGTATTATTATCATTTTTCAGTTTTCTTTCTCTTCTTCCTCCATATTCTTTGTCTCTATAACTTAGGAATTCTCAGGAAAGAAAGTTAAGTGGTTTCTACCTTCAAAATGAGCTTTGTGTGTCCGTTCTGTTTTATTCCTGCCATTCATTCCATCAGCTTACACTTGAACTGTGGCCTCCACCTCCTATTAAAGGATGATCCGATCTGAATGAGAGCAGAATGGACAGGTGAGTGAATGAGGCTTTTTTATATGAGTGAAAAGATAGGTAGGAAAGTAAAGCCTAGTACACGACCTTAGACGGCAGAATGAAAGAATTTGGACTCTATCCTGTAGACGACATGCAGAAGCTAAAGGATTAAAAAACATATTTTCTTAGTTCCTGATTGACTCAGAAGGGATTACACGTAGAAGAGATGTGCTGAAGCTAAATGTACAAAGGAAGAAAGGACATGTATGTTAAGTCCCAGCAATATTTTTTTCATAGAGAAAATAAGAGTAAAATAGCATGTGGTATCAAAACCAGTGGCTAAGACCATCTCTTAAACTAGTATTTTCAATAAATACAGTAAATGAACCACATCACATTATCCCAGAAAAAAAAGAATAAAAGCAACATTCTTTACTTTTTACGTGGCATAAATTATTCTGGACAAATTTAACACCTACCATAAAGCAGTATTCTATTTCTAAATAGCTCGTTGCTTTATGTTTAAACTTTTGTTTTGTATTGTTTTAATGTCAAACATCATTAACTACTTTCCTAATTTGTATATAACACAAATTCCTACCAAACCCTGAACCTCAATATTGACTAATTTAGACTCTTAGTTTACATAGTCAAACACGTTTTTGGAAAAGACTATGAAGATTAGCACCAAGACCCAGAATCCAAATGAAGTGTGGAATGAATGAGAATCCGGAAATGGATTGAATGATGGTAAAAATGTCCTATTTCTCTTAGTAATTCTTCGTAGCATGGTTTTTCTGAGACTGTTTTCTCAGAATCTTTCCTGGTGAGTTGTGATGGTTTAGGGAGGAAAAAGTGTTATTAATAAAGATAAAAGAGAATTGTAAATTCTGGAGCACATATATAATTTTTTTAGGTCTAATGAATTTTAAACTATTTCCAAGTTTGTTTTAATGATTATGTATTTGTCCTACCATCAAATAAGTAACTTTAAATTTGTGAATTCCAAACAAAATTGTTAGAAGGAGTCTTCTGCAACTTGAAAGATGGACGCTATTAATTCTTGTGCAAATATGGGCCTTTTGTGAAGCACTATAGGTAGGAAGAAAAAGAAAAGACAACTGTTTCTCTTAAAGTGAAGTGCTGCTTGCTTTTCTTCATTTCTGTTTCTACTCTACCTATACAGACCTAATCAATCTAAGATATTCTGAAATAATTCCCATAGGTAGATGTGCCCTTCAAGTTTAACTGGAAAGACCATTATGCAAATTTAGTGTTGGTAGAGCTTTAAAATCCTTTGATAAATCTCTATGGAATTAATGACACAGTATTTTAGACAAGTTTTTGGCTCTTCTTTTGGGGAGCCTCTTCATCACTGAGTTCCTTAAGCAGACCACTGTGGTTCAAGGCTGACAATGAGAAGGAGGGAGGGGAAAATTTCCTGGCAGAAACCTGTCTGGAACTCTTTCATGCTGTAAACAGAGTATAGCATTGTCTTTTGCCCCATTATGTAAAGTTTACAGGATTAACTCTAAAAAGTAGATATTAACCTTTCAAAAGTAAACAATGAAACCTAAACATACACACAATCTTAAAATTACAATTTAGCTGACCTCAGTCAAGCCTGGGACATATTGGTTAACGACTGAAGGAAGTCATTTCATACTTTTGTTAGAAGAGTTTGTTTGTGTATCTCTTTCATGCTCTTTTATCCCTATTCCTTTCTCCCATCCCCACACAGTCAGTAACTCTAATGTATTTGATGTGTATCTTTTACATTGTATGCTTGAAATATTTTATCCAACTTTCACTATTAAAGCACACTTCTAAAACCGAACTAAACTAAAATTTATTTGTATGTTACTTGCTTTTTTTCAGTTATATTATTCTTGATCTTAAAAAAGAGTAGCAAATTTTTTCCTTATTTGGAGTGTGGCTGTGTTCTGGCTTCTTTAAAAGAAAAATGTGGAAAGTACTAATCAGGATAAAGAATCTGAAACAATAAATTACCCAAAATTATACTATCCAGAGATGACCAGTAACATATTGGCTTACTTCCTTTTAACTTTTAAAAATGGTTCTTTAAAAAGAGAATTGAAATCTTATTTTACAAGCAATTTTGTGATTTTTCTACATGACCATTATAACATAAGCATTTCATTTAAGTCTTTTAAACATAATTTTATTGGTTATATACTATTCCATTGACAGATGTATCATAATTAATCATCTTCTAATGTTAAACTTTCAAGTTCTTTTCAATTTTTTTTTTTTTTTTTTTGAGGAAGATTAGCTCTGAGCTAACGTCTGCCACCAATCGTCTTCTTTCTGTTGAGGAAAATTGGCCCTGAGTGGACATCCAAGCCCATCTTCCTCTACTTTATATATGGGATGCCTGCCTCAGCATGGCTCAATAAGTGCTACATATGTCTACACCTAAGATCTGAACTGGCAAACCCTGAGCCACTGAAGCAGAGTGTGTGAACGCAATCACTACACCACCAGGCCAGCTTCAAGTTGTTTTCAATTTTTGTTATTATAAATAATGTTGTATTGAACATTTTTTGTACATAAATATAGGTCTTATTTTTTTTATTGCTTATGATAAATTATTAGACATGGAAATACATTGCCAAGTTATTTTCAGAAAGGCTTTACAATTGTCATTCTCCCCAGCACTGCATGAGGGTGCTCATATTATTAAGCTCTTGCAAATATTGAGTGTAATCTTTTTTCTTATTTGGTGGATTAAAATATAGTAGCATCACATTTTTACCTATTTTGTATTTTTCTTTATTAATGCAGTTGAACATTTTTTCCAAATGTTCACTATCCATTTCCAATCCTTCTTTATACGCTGTCCATCTATTACCTTTGTTCATTTATCAGTGAAGGCTTAGTGTTTTTCTTATTTATAACAGTGAGCTTTTGTTGTATTTGCAAAGTATTTTAAAAATTTGTTCAGATTTTGTTCAACTTTTGATTTTTATTTACTGTTTAATGTTGCAAAGTTTTAAATTCTGGGTAGTTCAAAATTTTCAAACTTTCCTTTTTTATTATTTTCATTGCTTTTATTTTATATAACTCCCTTCCTGAGATTAGGTAAGTATATATTTACTGACTAAATAACTCAAATCCATGTGTAATTTCTACTTACTGGGTATCTAAGTTGTATGTTTTCCAAAGCTCAAGCGTCTCAGCCTTATCTCCCCTTCATCTATGATTTATGATGTTTCCTCTATTGTATCTGAGATCTGTTTTGGAATTTTTCTGTTCCTTTGATCTCTCTATTCTTATTGTACTGATTTAATTTAGTTTTTGTGTTATGTATCAGCTTTATTGCATATATCTAATGGTGCTTCTCTGAAATCTTGGATTATGAGGAACTTTGCCCAGTGTTCTGCCCTGTTTCGGGGATTGTTTGGCCCCAGAACACTTTATTGCTTCTCCCTCAGGACACGGATGCACCTTCATTGTGTTTCACCCAAGGGCACTAGACTAACAACACTTACTCTGGTCAAACCTTAGAAGCTAGAGGATTCTTGGCTGTTAAAACAAGGAAAGGAACCAGCAAAGTAGTTGCCAGTGATTATACCACAAGAAGAGGAGTAGGCAAGAATGACCTGCAGCCTCTCAGTCCTCTGTGGGGAAGTAATGGGGGAAAAGAAGTCTTAGAACCACATATGGCCTATGACCCAGCTAGGAAGGAAAGGGACAATGGAGAAACATCCATGCAGACCTTGAGAGGATTCTGTGAGTGTGAAACTGTTAGGAAAATTCAAGAGAATGAATATAATTGTCTCCATTGATTAAGAGGGCTTCAGATAAGCTGGGGTACTCTAAACCTTTAATGCAGTATAAACTCTCTGAGAGTGGTTTAGTAGATTATATGATTATTATAGTCAGTTAGATGTGAGATGAAAAGTAGGATGATTTCAGTTCCAGGTAGAATTGCATTTGGGATAAAAGTTTGGAATGAGACTTGCATAGATGATCACGGTGCACTCTCTCACACATTACATCCATGAAAATGAAATGAGAAAGAAGGGTCAATGTCTTGCCCCTACATGCACAAGCAAGGAGGCCTGGAAGCTTAACTGGCACAGGAAAACATCTAAAGGCAGAAACT
Source organism: Equus quagga (assembly GCF_021613505.1). Lineage (NCBI taxonomy): Eukaryota > Metazoa > Chordata > Mammalia > Perissodactyla > Equidae > Equus > Equus quagga. The sequence goes on from NC_060277.1 coordinate 13,998,120, forward strand.
CCTTTGGAAGGGTTAATACCGATTATTCTCGGCTGTCTGATGTAGAGGCTTTAACTTGAGGACCAAGACTGTGATATTCCCAAAGGAAGTGTTAAGGGAACCTCATGTTGTCATTGAGTAATTTCTGCTTTTACCCAGGCTGCTTCTTACCCAGAAGTCAGCATCCTGAATATGAAGCCTCCTTTAGCTCTCTTTATCATCTTCTGTCTTTATCCTAAAGCAGGAAAGAGACAGTGGAAGGCTTATACATATATACATATATATACCCCAATTTCCCACCCCTCACAAAACCTAGCCAGCAGGATACTGAGTGAATAAGCAGAGCTGGAATTTTGAAAGTTCATTTTGTTTGATTTTTCTAGCATTCCTAATTACCTAGAAAAGATTTTACCATTATCTTGACAATCAGCTTAGTACTTCCTATTTCCCATAAGGCAGAAAGTTAAAGAGAAACAGCGGCACAGCCACCTGATACCACAGAGTCAACACCCTCATGTCCTTCCCTGAATAAGAAAGATATATTTTTAAATTTTACCTTTTATAGCCATCAGTTCTCCCACCACTTTAAACCAAAGGCTTTTGCTGACTAGCTGGTTTTATTTATGCACATAATTAATTATGTAGCTAGCAGATGGCTGCTTTGGATAATGGTTCGTAGTAAACCTTCTTAACAATCATATTATTAGACTAGAAGAGGTGGTAAGTACAACCACAGCATGCTGGAAGTCAGTTTTAGGTAACCATTATTACTAACTAGAACAGGACATCTTGAGCAAGAGACTTTTTAAAATCTGAGGCTTATATCATTTTAAATCACCAACAGCCTTGAGATATTCTCTCGGCCATCCAACGACTCTCCCTCAAACAGAGCCATTGTGCAAAGCCTTACTATGGTGTGTGCCAAATGAGAGTGGCTCTCACTAAGTTGGCACAGTGCCAGCATTAGGAGTACCCAACTTTGATGTAACAGTACTAATCTCTCCTGATGCTTTTATAGAACCTTTTTCTAAAAAGTCAAAGGTACCATATCAATACCAACATGCTTTTCTTACGGTAGGCTTGGTTGATTTCAGTTCATCAAACACTTATTATCAATTAACCAGATACTGTGCTTGGTGATGGAGACACAGAGAGCAATACATACAACGTGGGTCTCACAGTTTAGTGATTCTCAAACTTTAGTGTACCTAAGAATCATTTTGGGAGCTTGTTAAAAATGTGTATTTCTGGTTCTTTTGCTCAGAGATCCCAATTCAAGAGGTCTGGGCTAGGTCCAGGAGCCTGTATTTTTATCAGGGATTCCAGGTTATTCTGGTGCAGACAGTTCTCAGGCATCACTAGATGAATGTTTAAGGTAGGACACAGACTTTGGGATCATTTTGACCAGGTACTGGTTCCCTGGTGTGTGATCACATGCAAGTTTCTAGTTCCTGAACTCACAGTGTCTCAGTTTCACTATTAGCAAATTCCTACCTTATAGAATTATTGGGAAGATTGGAAGAGAGGATATATGGAAAGAACTTAGCAAAGGGCCTCATCTGGGGTACAAACTCACTAAGTGAGTGTGTTTGTTAGCAGTAACAAGCAAATCTGGACCAACTTTACTACTGTTGTGCAATCCAATTGAGAAATGTTCAAAGTAGGAGTCCGGGGATAATTGAGGAGTCTAGGAGAAATTGACTTATGATCAAACGCAGGAATAATTCAGCATTTGCAACTATAAAGTTAAAAGGTTCAGAGTGGTCGTGGGAAGGACATAGCTGAAGAGCATAAAAGGCATTGCTGACCAAAATGCAGAACGAGATGACTAGAGTGTTTGATGCAACCAGAGAAAAGAAAGGGAAATTGCAACAGTCTTCCTAATAAAGGGCAGGGAAGATTCTTGGTCATCCCAACATGTTGGAAGGAACACTAATTTAAAAAATTACTAAAATATCATTTCAACAAGAGCAAAAACAAAGAAAACTGTTCACTTGTCCTTTGTTAATAAATAAAAAAGAAAAAAAACCCGACGCCCAGGGAACTTTGTATCCCAAGGGCAAAGAAGCAAAAAATTATAGACAGTACAAAATAGAGATCATCAGATTAGAGACCCAGATCCTGGGGTTATTATTATTTTTCAAATGCTGTGCAATTTCTATAAAGTGCTTGAATAAGGTGTTTCTGAACAATGGAAGGAGCCACTATTTTTGTAAAAGCATGTATAATATGGGGTGTATGAGGCAATAAAGGTACATGAAAGATAGTGAAAGTGAATTTACTAGAAAAATAATTTACATTTGGAAATTGCTTATTCCTGGAGGGAGGAGGGTGAAATGGGTGATTGGGCACGTGTGTGGTGATGGATTGTAATTAGTCTTTGGGTGGTGAACACGTAATCTACACAGAATTCGAAATAGATTACAATGTACACCTGAAAGTTATATAATGTTATAATCCAATGTGACTGCAATAAACAAATAAATTAAAAATAAATTTAAAAAAATGAATTGCTTGTTCAAAACTTGAACCCTAAAGCAGAAGACCAGATAATGTTTTCTTGAAACGGGAAAACTCAGACGGTCCTAACCGACCTGGAAAGCTTTAAGTTATGTGCAAGGAGATAGTGAACCAATCCAAGGCTGCCAATAGCCAATCAAAAAGCCTTCGCATCCTACTTCGCAAAGTCCCACCCTAATAGGAAATCCCACCTTAAAGGAACACTGACCAATCAGAATTTCTGAAGACTTCACTCTATAAAATCCACTCTCCTTTCAAATCCCTTCTTGTCTACTAGAACTAAACTGATGGTAGCTGACATTTTTACTAGAGTAAGCTCTCGATACCCGGCATTTGATTAATAATTCTATATGTGGTTTTCAACCTTTCGACCATTTGAATAAGGGTTAATTTTTAGTCTTACTCATTCATAGCCATACTGTGATAGTGTATCACTTGACATCACAGAACCTGTGTCACATGATTGCATTGATGTATAGACACATCACAAAACACACAAACAGATTCTTTCAGCAAGCAGCTTCCCCCAATAAAGGCAGAATATATAATCCTTCAATGTTTTAGCAAAAAGAACTCCAGAGAAAGCGTCTTTAAGTTGGGAGGTTTGGTTCATTCTGGTCAGTTATTATAACTTCGCTGAATCCTAGATTGCTTCCTAGTTCACTGCCATTAGCCTACCTCTTGACAGCCTGTGCCCCCAGGAGTTGGACCCTGTTCTAATACCTTTATCATCTGTCTGTTTTGAGGAAGGGGAGGAAAGACTAAGAGAGGGGACAGGAGCAAGTGTTAGCTATGAGAATGGAAAAATGTATAGTTAAATACAGAGTAAAACAAAAATCAAATAATGTTTTGTAACTAAGTGGGTTAACACTTTCCTGATACATTGTAATGCTTTGTAAATATTTTAAAATAAATAAATTGGTCATTAATAAGGAGAATATAAATACTTTATGCTCCAATTAAGCTAATCCTCCCTCCTGCTGCCCAGTGGTTGTAACATGAAACAGGTGGTGGGTGGGATGGAGGTTAACTTGCAGAGCAAATCTTACCTATAAACAAGTCAGATAGTTAATGCAATTTGGCAGACGCCTAAAACTCTGCTCTTCCAGAATTTCTCCCACACTCAATGACCATGGTGACTAAAGCTGAACACTAAAGGAACTGACTTTTAGAGAATCATGGAGAACGGACTGTCTATTTTAGGGGCCATTTAGAAATGTCAATATGTTATCTGGAAAGTATGACACAATCCGATGTTAGTACCCATTAATCCTTAATATTGATTTGTTTATAGGATTAAGAATTTCAAAGGACATGATTCTGAGGGAATGGGAGTAATTATTCAAACAGAGAGAGGAGTCATAAAAGAGCTGTAAAGGTGGAATGCAAAATTTACTCATGTTGAAACTTTGGATGAGGTTGCCAAAAGCATTTCTCTATATTATTAATTACACGCACCTGGAATCTCTTCTTTCAATTTCCCTTCCCTTCCCTTTCCTCCCTCCCTTCCTGCCTTCCTTCTTTCTTCCATTCTATCTTTACTTAAAGTAGAACCTTACAATTAAAAATCCTGTCAAGGGGTACAAGTGAAGTGACTGTTGGCATGATTTAGCATTTGTTGATCTCATAGATCAAAATAGTTTTAAGAACTTTGGCAGACCTCACTGGGGAGAACGTGAGATGGGATAGCCGCCCAGCTCACCTCTGGGGAAAAGGTTACCATAAACACGACCTGAGAGGATAAGAAAATCCCACCCGGATCACAGCAGGCCTGGCTGCAGTCTTATTACAGGCAAGCCGACTTGTCTGGGACCTGGGGAGCAATCCATTAAATGAGGTCAGCGATTGTGAAGAGAAGAAAGCTTGCAAAGAAAAATATCTCAAGTTTTGAGCATAGTGCAGTAGGTGCTGGGAATCAAAATAGATAATGTAAGGGGAGTCCTAGATAATGAATTTATTAACAGCAGCTAACTCTTATTAAGCCCTTGCATGATTTCAGGTATTGTTCTAAGGATTTACACGTCCCAACTCATTTATTCCTTGCAACAACCCTATGAGACAAGTATTAATTTTATCTCCATCTTATTGATGAGAAACTCGTTGATATTAACAATAGGGCAATGACCCTTCTTGTGTATGTCTCATGGTGGTCTGTGTGAGTTTCTCTAGGGTACATACTTAGGAGTGGAATTGCTGGATTACAGAGAAGGTACATCTTCACTTGACTAGACAAAATCGTTCTCCAGGGGGATTGCACCAGTTTATCCTCCCAGTAATACATGAAATTTCCCATTACTTCATTTTGTCAGGCTTTTAAACTTTCGCCAATTTGAAGGATGTGAAATTGTATCTTATCCAACTTTGTATTTCTCCGATTACTAATGCTTTACCACATTTTCATATGTTTATTGGCCTTTCTGTTTTCCTTTTCTAAGAATTTACTCTTTTTACTCTTTCCTCATTTCTCCTGAGTTTTGCCTTTTTATTGATTATATACTTTGGCTACTAATTTTCTGCTAGTTATATGTAGTGCTAATATACTTCCTAAGACTCCCTCTCTCCTTCCTTCCAGTTTCCCTCCCTCTCACTGTCTTTCTTTCATAGTGTCTTTTGATGAACATAAGTTTTACATTTTAATATAGTCAATTTATCAATCTTTTCCTTAATGGTTTATTCTTCCTATCCTGAAGGCCTAAAGATACTTTCCGATATATAGTAATCTCATCTTCATCATGGCCCAAGTTCTCATATGTTCTCATTTCTGGGCTTTCTTTCTGATCTATTTTTCTTCTTCTTTTTTTCTTAAATCCTTGTGCCAATATCACATTGTCTCAACTGCTTTTACTTCATAGTTAGCCAAGGTATCTCCATACCTTGTTATTTTTCTTCAGTATTGTATTTCTTTATCTTGAATCTTATTATTTTTCTTCAATATTATATTTAGTATTCTTGGGTCTTTGCTTATTCTTATACATTTGATAATCAGTTTTGTTAACTTCAATGAACTGACCTTCTGTGAGTCCGAATGTAACTGAATGATTTAATAAATTAATTTGAGCGTGTAGATTTCTATTTATTTAGGTCTTCCTCAGTGTTTTCCAATAATACCTTATTTCTTCATGCTATCTTTCGTTAGATTTATCTCTGGTATCTCATTGCTTTTATCAATGGAAGCTTTAAAAAGTTTCATTTTCTAGCTGTTTTTTGTTGGTGTATGGGAATGCAATTGATTTTCCACGTTGATTGTACATTGTCCATGTGTCTAGCAATGTTGATAAAGTCTCTGATTAATTGTAGTTATTTGGCTGTCAGTTATCTTGGGAAAATGGCAATTTTGTTTTATTCTTCATATATATATATATACATGTTCTTTTATAATTATATTCCTTATATATATGTACACATCATTCATATGAATAAACATCTGTGTATCTGTATATCTATCATCCATTATCAATCTTCTTATTCTTCTCTTACAGGGCTAGCTAGGACCTCCAATACAATATTATATAGTCTTGTTGATAGTGGGCATCCTTAGCTTTACACCAGGGAGCATACTTCTAATGTTTCACTATTTAGTGTCATCTTTACTTTAGGCAAGCAGGAAATTCCCTCCTATTTTTGGATAGGCTAGGTTAGGCTGTAATAACAAATGACCTCAACATTTCAGTGGCTTTCAAAGATAGGTTTTTGTCTGGCTCACCTTTTTTCTCCCTTATGAGTCAGCTGTGGTTCTGCTCCCACCACCTTACAATAGGTAAACGGAGGATGGAGCCACCTCTGTCTGTAACATTATCAGTTACATGGCTGAGGGAAACAGTTCATGGTGAACAGTGTCTTGGCTCCTAAAGTTTCTGCCGGGAGAGTGTGGGACGCATCTCTTTGGCTTACATTTCATTGACCAAAGGAAGTCTAATGGTCATGCCCGATTAAACACACTGGGAATATGCGATCCTCCCTTAGGCATAGGGTATCATAAAGAGAGGCTGCAACTATTTTGAACACTAATGTAATTGCCCACAATGAGTAGATCCAGCTTCTTTAATAGCAATGTCTATTTAAGTTTTATAAAGCATTTTGCCCACAATTTCAAATTTATTGGCATGGAGTTATTTTATTCTCCCCCTTTCTCTTTTTCTAAACCCAAGAAAGAATTATTTGAATAAAGAAGTAAACTTTCCTAAGTCTAAAAAGTCTTGTTTTAATAATCAGCATCTTTCTTCACTTAGTTGAAAAGCTTTTGGGGTGAGAATTCTTATCCTATGAAGATAACTTGTTGGCATTCTCCTCTGTCTTGGGTCTGGTTATAACTATTATGATGGATACAGGAAAGATAAAAAAAAAAAGTGCCCTTTTTTTCTTCATATAAAACTTACATCTCTGAGATTTTTCATATGAGGGTACTGGGTATTAGAATATTATTTTCCAAGACTGACATTATTATACTAGGGCGTCCAGAATGGTTTGAGATGATGACCGATTATCTGTATTTTAGGAAATTATATATATTTTTTAAAAAGATAGAAAAACCCAAAGGGAAACACTGGAAGACTCATTTGTTAAATATAGATTATCACTATGGGTTGTGAATTAGTACAGTGATGGGAAGAGGGGTGTGTGTGTAGAGAAAAAAGTTAGAGAAGAGGTTATAACAGTTAACAGACACTCATCTATACAAATACGAATGCAAATTTTCTTCTGTCAGGCTTAAAAAGAGTCCAATCTACTTCCATTGTGTTTCTGAGCATGATGTTCTTATTATGAGGTGAATAAAATTTCCTAAGATTTTGTGAAGCAGATTAATGTCAGTTGTCTTTGTACAGCCCAGGATTCTAAGTTTCTCTGGCTGAATAAAGGACCCCAGTATGGCTAGGGTGTTTCCAGCCAAAATGCTTCATCTCGAAGACTGAGATCAGTGTTCTCACACTCTTCTTTCTCATCTGTTTTACTTTCTTCTTTTGAGTAAATAATCAAAGGCCAACTCATTTAGTTATATGTATTTTATTAGACTTCTAAAACTCATTCTGAACACTTGCCTTAAAAGATTTATTTAAAAATATTATTTCAAACCTTTTAAAGACAAAACTTTCATTTTCAAACATCATTATGTGAAAACCACAAAAATAACTTAAGGCATAGTGGAAAGATTCCTGGACTGGGAGTCAGAATACCTGAGCCCAGACTCTTAATAAGCATCTTTCTAGGTATGGGACTTGGGTAAATAGTGTAACCTCTCTAGGTCCCCCTATCCCCAGTGGTTAAAATAAGTGGATGGAACCAGGTGAAATTCACTCAGTAGTTTTTCACTAGGGTTTCTAAAATAACTTATTTTCTTTTTGTCTGTATTCTCTTCAAGGTAGGTCAACCACCTTGAGTGCAAGAATACGGAAGTAGATGGCAAAGAGAAAAGGGGCTATTCTTACAGCTAAAGTTAAAATATTTTTGGAACAGCTAGCACAAGTCTGTAACTCCTTAGCTAAGCATACAGGTTCTTCCATTGACTCACTTCTGCCTGTCTCCTCGACATTCCCTTCTTTCCTCATGCCGAACTAGTATACCTGTAACTTTCTCAAATAAACTTCACTGTTTCATGCCCTCAAGACTTCATATACACTGTTTTCTCCGGTCTTTGTCTTCCCTGCCGGTCTTTATCTTCTGTGAATTCTTAGTCTTCGATTTAACAGCCGGAACCTTCTCAGTCTCCTTCACGAGCAGTGTTTGCTAGTTTCTTCTGTACCGTAAGTGTTACCTAGTTAATTCTTCTCTCATGTCCTTTATCGTGGTCTTATCTCTTTTTGAAAAGGAGAGTATAGATAAAACTTTAGCACAATACCTGGCATATAAGTTGTGTCCAATAAATACTGATCATTATTAATAGGATTATTGTCCATCTGTTTCCTGAGCTTCTTGAGGATAGCAACTATGTGGTCTATTTTTACATTAGTAGTAACACGTAAAGAGTCTGGTACATGGCATGTGCTCAGAAAACCTTTGTTAAATTAATCAATTCAGAAAGCTTTAAGAGCCAAAGTCTCTCCTTTACTTCATTAACCCCATTCATTCCTTTTGAATTCTTGTTTATATACTTAAAATTTCAATTTGAAAAGGAAATCTTTAAGACTAATTTTTCACTTCTACATTCACATACGAATGATTTCCATAGGCTGCAACAGAGAAAATTTATCTGTTGCTTAGTTAAAATGAATAGCATTCCCATAGCAAGATAATTTCTGATGCCACTTTGAAAGAGGACAAAGTTTGCAAAGGCTTTTTGTTTTTTTCAACATGATGTTAGTTTTCTGTTGCTGTGTAACAATTTACCACAAACTTAGTAGCTTAAAATAGCAGTCATTTTGGGGGCCAGCCCGGTGGCACAGCAGTTAAATGCACACGTTCTGCTTCTCGGCGGCCCGGGGCTTGCCCGCCTGGAGCCCGGGTGCAGACATGGCACCGCTTGGCAAAGCCATGCTGTGGTAGGCGTCCCACATATAAAGTAGAGCAAGATGGGCATGGATGTTAGCTCAGGGCCAGTCTTCCTCAGCAAAAAAGAGGATTGGCAGTGGATGTTAGTGCAGGGCTAATCTTCCTCAAAAAAAACAAAAACAAAAAAACAGCAGTCATTTATTATTTCATATTAAGTCAAAAATCCAGGTGGAATCAGCTGGATACTCTAGTCTCAGAAGGCTTAAATGAAGTGGGCAACTAGTCCAGGACTTTATCTGGTGGCTTCAATCAGGGGTGGGGGAAGGCAATGTACTTCCAAGGAAATCTGGCTACTGGAAATGGTTCTCAGTTTCTAGAGGTTATCTTCATTCCTTGGCCCATGTCCATTCCATTTTCAGTGTCAACAATGGCATGTTAAATCCTTCTCCTGACTTTCCCTTCTGCCACAAGATAGAAAAGTTTTCTTCTTTTGTGATTAGATTAGGTTACATTAGCATTTGTGTGCTTTCCCTGTTTTAAGGTTAACTGCTATATAACATTATGTAATCACAGGAGTGATATATTTTCATATTCACAGGTTCTGGAGATTAGGACAGGACGTCTTTGGAAGACCATAGTTCTATCTACCCCAGTCCACTCGCTGGCCTACCAAAGATTCATATCCATTCTACACATAAAATAATCATCCCACTGCAAGGTTCCTAAAAGTCTTCTCCCTATACAACATCCTTTCACAATTTAAAATCTCGTTATCTAAAGCATCTAAATCAGTGCAAATGAGGCTCCTGGGCACAATTCTTATCATCTGTTGATCTGTGAAACTAAATAAACATTTAATCTGCTCCTAACATAAAATGGTGGGATATCCAGAAGATAACAGTTGCAGACATTATAGCTCAAAACGGGGGGAAAAGGAAGATAAAAGGGAGTCACCAGTCCAACAAAATTTTGAAATTTCTGCACAGAGTCCTTTAGGTTTCAAAGCCTGGGAAAAACTCTCTGCGGCTCTCAGCTCTCCTCCCTCAGCTCCCAGTTCCACTCTCTGGGCTCTTGGCTTACTTCCTGCCAGTAATATTTCAGGGGTCCAACAACTTCCTTTCCTTTTGTAATATTTTTTCCTTTTGGTCTATGTTTTCAGTATTTCTGCTGACACAGATTTCTCAAGAACCTTGTGGGTCTCCGTGGCACAGGGTTTCATCCCATTAAACAGATCCCAAGTCCACAAATCGTTTTGAGATAATCTCTTCTCTATCTTTGGTGTCTGCTGAAATGGATAAGAGACAACACCCTTAAGCTTGCTAGAAGCTCCCTGATTTGAGATGATTTATGAAGCAAACCTTTAATCTCTTGTGACTTAATATTCTGACCTTTTGATCTTTTCAAGATTTGAGTAAAGGCTTGCCTAGCCATACACTTAGCTTTTTCTCTGCACTACACTTTCAAAAGCAATTTCTTAATTTTAGCAGCTTTTACCATCAGAAGAGGCTGAGAATTTCCCAGATCATCAAGTCCTGGTTCTTTTTTCTTTAACTGTTCTTTCATGTTTGTCTCTTTCCTCTCACATTTTATTATAAATGGCAAGTTAAAACCAGGCAGCACCTCCAACACTTTTCTTGGGAACATCCACACCTAAATAAATAAGTTTATCATTTAAAAGTTCTGCTTTCCACAGAAATTCATGACAAAATTCTGCTAATCTTTCGACCACACTATAACAATGATCCTCTTTCCCTAGTTTTCAATCACATGTTCCTGGCTTCATTCTGATCCCTCCCCAGCTGTGTACTTAACATCCATAATTCAACTAACAATTTGTTCATGGCAATGCAGGCTTCCTCTATCATGTTCCTTAAGGTTCTTCTCAAGTTTCTTTTGGCCTCCACCCACTGTCTAATTACAGAGACACTCCCATATTTTGGATACTAGTTATGGCAGCACCCCACTCCCGGTACCAAAATCTGTATTAGTTTTCTATTTCTTTGTAACAAATTGCCACACGTGAAACAGCTTAAACCAACGCAAATTTATTAGCTTACAGTTCTGTCTATCAGAAGGCCAGCATTCTGGGTTTTCTGCTTAGGGTTTCCCAAGGCTGAAATCAAGATGTTGTCTGAATGGACTCTATCTGGGGATCTGGAGAAGAATCTGCTTCCAGGCTCATTCCTCGTGTTGGCAAAATCACTGCCTTGTGGTTGTAGGACTGAGGTTCCTGTCTCTTTGCTGACTGCTAGCTGGGGGCCACTTTTCACTCCTAGAGGCTGCTTATATTATTTCTCATATGTCCCCATTCATCTTCAAACTAGCAATAGTGTATTGAATACTTGTCAGGCTTTGAGTCTACCTGACTTCCTCTTCTGCCTTTCTCTTTTGCTTTCTTTTCTTTTTTTTATTGGTGAAGAAGATTGTCTCTGAGCTAGCATCTGTGCCAATCTTCCTCTCTTTTGTATGTGGGATGCTGCCACAGCATGGCTTGATGGCTTGATGAGTGGTGTGTAGGTGTGCCTGGGATCTGAAACCATGAACCCCGGGCCACTGAAGCAGAGCACGAGAACTTAACCACTAGGCAACCGGGTCAGCCCCTCTCTTCTACTTTTAAAGGCAGCATGGGATTAGGTCATTTTTCTCCCTCAAATATTTTTTATATCTTCAGATCAACTAACTTGAGGCTTTAATTACATCTAAAAAATTCCTCCAAAACTGTACCTAGTTTAGTATATTATTGAATACGTAGGAGTTGGGAATTCTGTATGGATATTTTTAGACTTCTTCCTGCTATCACCATTATTAGAGAATTGTTTTAAAGAAATCAACTTGAAATCAAGATATGCAACTGTTTTTTTAGTACAATGTTTGCAATCTACATTGAACATATCCATGGTAGGCATCACTATTTTATACTTCTATAATTGCTTTAATAATCGTAAGCATTTATGTATTTCTCTCTGGGCATGTAATTAGCACTTCTACTTAAAGAACAATCATTACCTTCTTAACAGATTCTCATGAATTTATCTCTTATGGTATCTTCAGTGATTTCAAAGTTTGGGTCTAATTATAAATCTATGTGATCCTCTAAAGTGTATGTGTTTATATCTTAGCTCTGTGTGTGTGTGTGTGTGTGAGTGTGTATAGATAAAATGAAGGATCAGATTGTCAAATGAGACAAACAAATTCAAAATCTTCCCTTTCAAGCTTTACCTATACTACAAATACCATTAGTTTGTGTGTCAGAGTCTATCATTTTTATTTTTCAAGACTAGTTTGAATCATCTTCTTTCTTTCACAGGCAAAGGGAGAGAATGGATTCCAACCATTCACTTCTCACATTGCATAAAAATTTAAGGAATGAAATACTATTGGTGTACTTTCCTGTAAAAAAATAGATTTCTCCCAAGTTTATTTATTTTTCATTGTATTATCAACTTAGTGTTACGGTGAACCAGAAGTTAACTCATTCACGCACATTCATAGCCGTATTACACGCACCACACACACCATACCCTCCCTCCCATTCCACGCACGTAGATCTCAAGCGTATTGATGTTGTTAGGAGAGAATCATGGAGCCAAGGAAAGGGCTCAGTAGAAGTAGCAAGAAAGAAGACCTCATTTTAGGGAAAGGTAATGAAAAATATAAGTGTGGTGTACTCTACCCAATAGTCATTTTCCTTTTCGTACTCAGAGAATTCAGGTATTTGGGGGTGAACAATATGTTCAACCCAAAACAAAATCTTAGCCTCTTTGCAGATAACAGAAGTCATGTAACTCAATTGTGGCCAATGATTTGTAAGTGGAAACGAGGTTTCTGGGAAAGTTCTTTACAAAGGGTCCTGATTCAGCTAGTGTATGTCTTTTTGTCCTTCTTCTTCCTGACTGGAATGTGGATGGATTCCAGCTGTGGAGCATCCATATTATGACCATAAAGTCATCCTGAGGGAAGGATCAACAAGGATGCAGCAGAGACTTCAGCCCCGACGTTCTTGAGCTGCTGAACAAATACCACCAAACATTTATCTCTGGACATCTCATGATGTGAGAAAAACACAACTCATGATTTGTTTAGGTTGCCATTTTTGGGGTTTGTGTTACTTAGGAGCAATTCTTAACTGATACAGTCATTCAGAACAGTGCTTAGAGAAGACGCTTACAGCAGTGGAGTAGGAAGGTGCATGAATCCTTTGACCTGTCAAAGTGCTTGATTTATATCTCTCATGACATTTGTGTGCAGCAATTGGGTATATGAAAATCTACTCTCCTGTACCGGTCTAAAAACTCATAAAAGGATATTCAATCTTTGTCTCTACCATGTGTTAACTTAGCTTCTAAAATATTTATTGTATGTTATGTGTCAAGAGGAGAGCAAACGAAATCAATAAGGGCAAAGATGCCTCCAATTTAGACTCTTGCAGCTTATATTTATATATATATTTATATTTATATTTATATATTATTTATAAAAAGAATATTTTTATCATGAGAAGGGAATAGGGCATAAAAAATAATCTCCAATGAAGAGGAAATAGGGAAATCTTCTAACAAATCCTAATGTGACTTTGCAGAGAGCATCGCAGAATGCTAACAACCACCATCTTCATCCTTATCACCGAAGAGCGTATTCGGATAAGAGAAGCTATAACCAAGGAAAATATAAAAGACCAGCATGGAATTGTGTGGAAGACATCAAGAATCTTGAAGAAAGTACGCATGACAAACAAAGTGTGGAATGTTTTTAAGTTATATTCTGGGTAAGAATTATTTGACCTGTGTTGTAGTGTGATTTTCTCGGAAGAGTGTGAGAAGAGGGAATTCTTATTTATATTCTATGCTGAGTAGCACAATTTTCAAATTGGAAAAAACAGCAGGATTTTTCTTTCTGGGTGCCTCATTTCCACTTATTAACATTGATTAGACAGGCTTATAATTAAAAATGGGTAGATTTATAAGAGAATTCTAACTTCTATAAATTATTTTGTCTTCCCATTGGGGGAAATTTTGTTATAACTTTAGTAGATAAAATACGTCCTTGGATATCACTCATTATTAGTTGATTGTTTGATTCTTAGAACAAATTTATTGAGCCCTGACCTGGGAATATAGCAATGAACAGCTGGATCTGTTTTTTCTCTCCCTGAAATTAACATCTTCCAGGGAAGACAGGCACCAAAGGACTAATTATAATGACATGTGTGCACTCTTAGGATGGGCAAGTATGGAGGTGACAGAAACTTAGAGCTGGGAGAAACCTATCCAGCCCAGACACTAAAATTCTGGGAAGATAGGAAAAGGACCAGAGAATGTTTTCTAAATCTGGTGCAAAGACGACCTGTGCTTCCAAAGGGAATCTCTTGGTTTTACAATTAAAAACTGGGGGCAGGCCACGTGGCGCAGGGGTTAAGTGTGCACACTCCACTTTCGTGGCCCGAGGTTCGCCGGTTCGGATCCTGGGTGTGGACACGGCACCACTTGGCAAGCCATGCTGTGACAGGTGTCCCACATATAAAGTAGAGGAAGATGGGCACGGATGTTAGCTCAGGGCCAATCTTCCTCAGCAAAAACAGGAGGATCGGCAGCAGATGTGTTAGCTCAGGGCTAATCTTCCTCAAAAAAAAAAAAAAAAACTAAAATAAAAACTAAAAACTGTTATCAAGGTTCTAGAATTTCCCTGTTTAGCAGATTTCTATATTCTGTGTTGCAAGCTAAAACACCAGCTTTTAAAATTTAAAATACTTACATCTAGTGTTCATGGAGTCATGAAATTGTCAGGATTAAATACCATGTTATAACACAAGAAAAATGAGTGGTAATTACAGGGAATATATTTCTATGCTTTCTTAATTTCTCTTTCTATCTTAATCTATTCCTTTTTATAAAAACAAAGAAAAACAGCAACAAAAAGGAGAAAAAGCCAAAAAACCAACAGAATTTCTTAAAAAATAATTTATTGTGGTGTTTTTCCTTGCTGTGAAACGTTGTAAATACAACTACTTTTAAATTTCAGAAGGGCTTGTTACTTCATTCTGTAAAAATCTCAATTGATAATGTTATTGTCAATTTAATAAAGTTAGAAAGATGCATATAATAAAGTGTTTTTTTCTATTTCAAAATTAAATATCCTTTTTATACAAAATATCCTTCACAAACAATGTTTTCCTCATGTGTTACCCCTGTGATTAGTATCAGCTTATGCTTCATAGTGCATTCAATATCTTAAGACACAGCCAGGTTAATTGTAAAATGGCTAATTTCCAGAGAAAGATGGAAATTTTAAACATAATCCCAGGAATAAAAATTATTAACCTGAAGGGAAACATTTGCTCAGGATGCTTCAAACAACTCTGTAAGAGATGGGAGAGGATGGAGGAGGAAGCAAGAGGGGGAAGGAAAAGACAGGAGGTGAAATGATCTTTATTCGCCAATACTGATCATGGAGGTGTATTAAACGTCCCAAATGATGTGAAAATGGTCTAGGCCAGAGTTTCTCAAAATTCAGAGTTTCTCAAAATTCAGTTTTTGTACAATTCATCTGGGACTTTATAAAGAGACGATTCTGATTCAGTAGTACAGGGGTGGGGCCTGAGATGGTGTATTTCTAACAAACTTCCACAAGCTGCTGGTCCCTGGAGAAGCCAGTCTAGAGCGGAGGTTCTGAACGTAGGCGCACATTAGAAGCATCTGGGAAAATAGAAAAATCCTGATGCTCAGGTTACACCGCTGAACATTTAAGCTAGAATCTTTGGTACCGAGATCCAGGCTTCAGTGTTTTTAAAATCTCCCCAAGGATATACCATTGTGCAGCCAGGCTTGAGAAACCACTGGTCAGAAGATTATTGTCCCTCATCATTGGCAAAAGCTGGTGGATTGACTCCAACAGTACTTTAGAATCACTCGTAAACTAAAAGTCAAATTACTCCACCACAATAGACTGCAGCTGAGAAAACAAAATGCGCACCACATTATTTAAATAAAAACCCAGCACACACAGTATATGTTTGGCTTCATAGATCCTCAGAAATGTTATTGTTTCTGTTCTTGCATAATTTTACTATTGAGTTCCTGCGTATAAGCACATCTTGGGAACAGTGGTTGAAATAAGAAAAATAAGCCATTAAGTTTCTCCCTGCGTGAGCCTGGAGTGACTGGAAGCTGATTTCTTCACATTGACTTGTCTGATCTTCTCAAGGAAGGCAGGATTTCAGGGAATGGAGCCGTGAGTGTTGATTTTAGCTTATCCTGGTCCATTCTCTACAAAGTGAGTTTCTTCCCAATATAGTCCTTCTGATAACTAAGATTACCCCTATTTCCCCATACACAGAAAAGTATCAATCTGTATTTTTATGTGTGTATGTATCAGTGACCCTTAGAATTGCTTTCCTTTGCTCAAACTAACTGCATCAATTAAGGTTCTTAACTGCAAGCAACTGAAAAGGAGCCTGCGGGAATTAAACAGAAAAGTTTATTTAAAAGGATAACGAAGAGCTCATGGGACCATTGGAGATCGGAAGAACCAGATTCAAGGTAATGTCCAGAAACAATGCCCAAAACACGCTGTAGAATTGTCTGAAGGGCAAGTGATGCTGCTGCTACATATTAGAATTTTCCCTGCTGCCATTTTGCACCAGGAACACACATCACAGTCACCTTGTGGCTAAAGCTGGATACGCTCCCATCTCCACCCTCACTAGAAAATGGATTCTGTGTGCTTCCTCACGTTGCTCACTAAGGTCTCCTACTAGAATGTTTGAGTTTAGGATTGCTCCTAACTGTGGGTATATTATCTACTTTGGCAAGGCAGGGCTTAAATGGTGGGAAATTCCTCAAACAAAGGAAGGGTGTTCAAAACATGTCAACTGTCTATCACTCTCTCTAGAGTCCTCCTTTTGCAATTCAAGTTGTATAGGCAGCATCAATTTGATTCCACTTCAGTGAGAATTTATTCAGTTGTATTGCATAGTCAAGATATAAACAAGATGAAGATAAATTGGCGTAGAAGGGCTTACAGTTTGTTAGGAAAAGTTTTGCATGGACTATTTTAATATAGTCTTGTAAAATGCAATGGATTGACATATATAGAGGACACAGGGCTGTAAACTGAGTACAAAGTGGGAGAAAATAATACACCACTTTAAAGCTCATTTGCCTTGACTGAAATCAGGTACATATCATGAAATGGCTAATGTGTTTATAGTATTTGTGTTTTTCTATACCTGTCTCACCAAATGTTGTATAAGCTCTTCAAGGCCAAATATCTATCTTTTAAATTTTGTTAGTATTCGTAGTATCTAGCACACAACTAGGCACATGGTAAGTATTCAAATATTTTTTTTTGTTGAGTTGAATTATTTTGGGAAAGGTATAGTCTGAGTACTCCAAAACATACCCAACCATACTATGTAACTTATACTGTAGGACAAAATACTATTTTAAATCAACTTGCTGCTTGACCAGCACAATTATGATTAACAGTTGTTGGATGGGCAATTAAAAGATTTAAGATTGTTATGGTTTCAAGGAGATTAAGCCTTTCTAACTCAAGGTATAGCTGAGAGAAGACTCATGAGAAAATACATTTTAAGGGGCCGTCCGGTGGCGCAGCGGTTAACTGTGCACGTTCCGCTTCGGCGGCCCGGGGTTTGCCAGTTCAGATCCCGGGTGCAGACATGGCACCGCTTTGCACTCCATGCTGTGGTCCCACGTATAAAGTAGAGGAAGATGGCCTTGAGTCAGTCTTCCTCAGCAAAAAGAGGAGGATTGGCAGCAGTTAGCTCAGGGCTAATCTTCCTCAAAAAAATAAATAAATAAACTTTGAAAGTTGGCGTTAACAATTGTCATGATATGAACTGTTCTGTTCTTTATTATCATTGTTGTTATTACTCCAGATTTAAAGATCACTTTTCCAATACTAGGTTTGAGTTTGTGACCTGTTCATGACTAGGAGGATGTAAATGTCTCAGAGGTTTCTTATGCATACTTGAGATGCTCATAGCTTAGGAAGATGATTGTATATCTGAACAGGCAAAGTGATGATGCTCAGGAGAAGAAAATATGCAAAACAATACAGTTTGCAAGGAATAGGAACCCACTGGAAATAGCTTAAGCAAAAAGGAGAATTTAATAAAAGGACGCATGGTATCCTGTATTACCCAAAGATAGAAAGCGGGGACTCAAGAACAAAGTGTAGTCTGGGACTGGAAACCTATCAAGAATTCAGGGAGTCCCCTTTTCCTTCGCCTCTGCTTCTCAAGATGTCTGTACAAGGCCCTGGCCATATTACTCTTCAATGATTTCAGTGTTTAACTTTTGCTGGCTCGTACTGACAGTAATTTTTGTTTTTCAGAATCCCTTCATTTCTTCTGTGCTTTCCCCCTCAGTTTTACTGAAATATAATTGACATGTAATCTTGTGTAAATTTAAAGTGTACAACGAGATGATTTGATACAGGTGTCTATTGTGAAGTGATTACCACAATAGGGTTGGTTAACACGTGCGTCACCAAACATAATTATCTTGTTTTGTGTGTGTGCGGTGAGAACATTTAAGATCTACTCTGTTATCAACTTTCGCATATATAATACGGTAGTTTTAACTACAGTCATCGTGCTGGTCATTGGATTCTCAGAACTTGTTCATCTTATAATTGGAGATTTGTACCCTTGGACAAATGTCTCCCCAGCCCTTACCCCTCAGCCTCTGGTAACCACCGTTCTCCTCTCTGTTTCTGAGTTTGACTCTTTCAGATTCTCTCAGCCAGGGATTTGACAGTTAAGATATGACTTTCTACTGTTATCTTTTTGAAGCCCATCCTCTCTTTGACCTTGCTTATACTCAATAGTATGTCTCAGAAAGCAAGCACCTCTCTACCTTTCTCCCATTTTTGGTGATCTGGTGTGTCTTTCACTGTAAATTTGGACTGCCTTTACACAATGTAAATCCACTCTTCTCTTCCAATCATGCTGCAATTTGATGATTTATTCCCTTCATCAATAATAGAATATTTAGATCTTGACTTCCCAAGCTTTTTCTTTTTCAGAATTAATTTTTCTGAAAAGTAAACATCCTTTTCTTTTTTTCTTGGAACACATTAATTTTAAAAATAAAATTTTATTCATTTTAAATGCAAAAGTAATGTATACCTTTTTAAAAAAAGTAAAACAGCCAAATATCTTTAAGGAACATGTTAATTATCGTCTTCTACCAAACCACTCCCCTCTATTTCTACCCCCTGAGGTAATCGATGTTCCCAGCGGAGTGTATCCTTTACTATCTTCTTCATGCTCATAAAAACATATACATACACATGCAGTTTATTCTTTTTTACATTTTTTCTAACTTAACAATATATCAGCTAAATAGCTATAGCTCTAACTGCTTTTGTCTCTGCAAAATATTCCATCATAAGGTTATACTAAAATATATCCAACCATTCCTCCTCTATGAATATTCAGGTGGTTTCTAATGTTTTTACAATTAAAAATAATGTTGCAACCTCCATGTACCTATATTCATATGTTATGGTATTTTTAACAGAAGTGAGATCACTGGATATAGCAGATTCTATTATTGTTAACAGTTACTCGACACCCCCCTCCCCATCACCATAAGGAAATTATATGTCCTCAGGGTTAGTACCTCCTTGGTACCTCCCTGTAGTGTTATCAGCGTTATAGACAGAAAGTTGTTCATAACATTTCCTTATCATCTTAATGTCTTCAGGATCTGTAGTGATGTCATTTATTTCATTTATAATATTGGTAATTTGCATTTTGTCCTCTGATTCTATTGATTATTTTGTCTCTTCACAATGCTTTTTTTTCTTGCTTTTACTAAAAAGCAGGCTGTGATACTTAATAACATCATGGTACTCAGATATATAGTTATGTATTGGTTAATGATGGGGATATGTTCTGGGAAATGTGTCTTTAGGTGATTTTGTTGTTGTAAAAACATCATAGAGTGTATTTACACAAACCTAGATGGTACAGCCTACTACACACCTAGGCTATATGGTACTAATCTCATGGGACTGCCATCAAATATGTGATCTGTCACTGACCAAAATGTTAGTATGTGGCACACGACCGTATGATCAAACATGATTCTGGATGTTTCTGTCAGGATGTTTTTGATTGAAATTAACATTTAAATCAGTAGGCTTTGAGTAAAGCAGATTGCCCTCCCTAATGTGGTTGGGCTTCATCCAATCAGTTGAAGGCCTTAAGAGAACAAAAGACTAACCTCTCTTAACCTCTCTTGAGCAAGAGGGAATTCTGCCAGTATACAGCCTTCAGACTTGAACTGCCATCTTGGCTCATCCCTAAGTCAGCCTGATGGCCTTTAGACTTCAACTGCATCATCAGCTTTTCCCTGGTCTCCAGCTGCCGGCCCACCCTGCGGATTTTGGACATGCCAGCCTCCATAATCACATGAGCCAATTCCTTAAAACAAATCTCTTTCTATAAATATACACACACATCCTATTGATTCTATTTCTCTGGAGAACACTGGTTAACAGACAAGTCCATAGTTTTTTATTGAATACCATCCATTGTGTGCAGAAGAACTGTAGAGGCTGTGAGAAATAATATTTATACTTTAGAATGACAGGTATTTTTTTTCTGTCGGCTCATTATTTTGGGAGTTTAGTCAATACAATCAGTAGTTGATCTGGGTTTAGGTTTTGCTATTGTTATCATTATCATCATTATACATTAGGCTTCAGATTCAGCCAGTGGTGGCATGTCATTACCTTGTGCTTATTATGGAGGGTGGAGTAACAGATAGTTTATTTCAGTGTTTTTTCTCAGTCCTGAGATTTGATTAGTCCTTGTACTTGGTCTTGTTGTCCAGCCTCAGTCTTAGAGCCTGGATATACCTGGACCTTGGGAGTGAGGCCTTCTCAGCATTTCTGGTCCTCCTTCCAGTAAGAGCCAAACTATATATTATATCTCTGGTGGGGGGGAGAGGGAGGATTTTGGGCAGGATACACTTTTCCTCATCTTTCCCTGTGGGAGCAGACTTCTGCTTTATATTCATGTAGGATCCTGGGCTTAGGAGATTTTCCTGCTCCTTCCACAGAAACAGATAACTTTTGCTTCTACCCTTCTTCAAGAAGCATGACTGATCTTTGCCTGATTCTTTGGGGTGAGAGAGAAGGATTCCTTCCATTGCTCAGAAGTGGTGATCTGGGGCTGGCCCCATGGCCGAGTGGTTAAGTTTGTGTTCTCTGCTTCGGTGGCCTAGGGTTTCACCAGTTGGGATCCTGGGTGCAGACATGGCATCGCTCATCAAGCCATGCTGAGGCAGCATCCCACGTGCCACAACTAGAAGGACCCACAACTGAAAATATACAACTATGTACCTGGAGGCGTTGGGAGAAAATGAAAAATAAAATCTTAAAAAAAAAAAAGAAGCAGAGATCTGTGCCTGTGCTGCAGTGGCAAGAATATTGCCCTTTCCCAGCATCTTAAGGTCTTTGCCTCATGCTGGAGAAGGGAGGCAGCAGTGTTTTGTTCCTGTGCCTCATTGGTGTCCCCACTGAGGGGAGTGGCTCTCCTTGGTCTTTTGCCCTGCCCAGAATCTTTCTTATGAGTATTTAGCAGAGGTCCGTGGAAAAGAGTTTGGGAGTGATTGTGAACTACCCTTCTTTCTGAGGCTCTAAATTAATCTAAAGTCTTACAAGCTCACACTTGGCCTTTAGGAATTTAAGTTTTAGCTGATTTATTATTGCCTACTTTTTTGGCAGCCACCTCTTCTTCCTCCGCTCTGCCAAAAATGAAAGAGTTTGTGTGTTGAATATCTTTTCAGAGGGACTTACACTTTGAAATTCAGTTCAGTTGGTTGTCTTCTTATCTGAGCTCTCTGATGGGTTCAAGAAACGTTTTTTAAAAATATTATCTGACTTTTTCTTGCTGTTGGGTTAAGAGTCATGTGCTCTTCCAGATTTCTACATTCTAAGCAGAATATTTTTTATTTAAACAGTATATGGCCTTTTAAAGAAGTCAAGAAGAAAAAAAATATCTTTTATATTTACCCAAATATTTACCATTTTCAGTACTTGCCATTTCTCCCTGTTTGAATTTCCACCAACATCATTTCTGTTCAGCCTAAGGAATTTTTTTTAGCATTTCTTAGATCTGCTGGCAACAAATTTTGTCAAATTTTACATATCTGAAAATAGCTTTATTTTTTGAAAGATACTTCACCAGATACAGAAGTCTATGTTGACAACTTTTTTTTTCATTTCAGACCATTACAGATGTTTCATTGTATTCTGACTTCAATTTTTTGTTTTTACTAGGAGTCCTCTGTTATTCTCATCAAAGTTTCTCTGTATATAATCTGTTTTATTTTTCTTTGGGTTTATTTGATTATTCTTTTTATTTTTGGTTTTCAGCAGTTTGATTATCATGTAAGTGCTTGTTCCTTTTCTCCTCTTATCATGCTAAGAATTGGTTTTGTTTTTATTTACTCAGCTTGGAGTTTAGTGAGCTTATTGAGTCTGTGGGTTCTATTTTTTGAAACTTGGCTAAACTTGGCCATTATTTCTTCAAATATTAATCTGCCCTTTTCTTTCTCTCATCCCCCTCTGGAATTCCAATGGCACTTATGTTATACAGCTTAACATTATCCCATAGTTCATTGACTCAATGCTTATTTTTACTGTTTTTCTCTGTGCTATTAATCTGTCTTCACATTCACTGTTTCTTTCTTTTGCAGAGTCCAATCTGATGTTAATCCAATAAATTTTTGAATTCATATATTGTATTTTTCAGTTCTAGAATTCTCATTTTTTGGTTAGAATTTAAAAATCTCTTTTGAAATTCCTCATCACTTTAGTCATTACCTGCATCTTCTCCTACAATTTCTTTAATATATTCATACTGTGTGGTTCCTCTATACTGATTCTGACATCTAGGTTGTTTGTGGCTCTGCTTCTATTGACACTTTCTTCTGATTATGGGTCAATTTTGCCTGCTTTTTTGCATGTCTAATACTAAACATTATTGATGATGTGTTGTGGATAATTGCTTCTGCTTTCTTGCTCTGAAGAGTGTTGAATTTTGTTCGAATAGGCAGTTAAATCACCTTGATTCTGTGGAGGATTTGTTTAGGCTCTGTTAGGGTTTTTGTCTTACCTTTAATCCAAGGGGGTAGCTCTTAGTCTTGGAATACAGTCATTATTTGTAAGGTTGACACTTCTTGAGTTTTGATAGAAAGCTAATTCCTTTTAATTTGGTTAGACTTGAACTCCAAACCCTGTCTTCCCAGAAACAGGCGACTACTGAAATCCCTGCTAAGCAATTTTAGTCTTCCAGCTGGGTCCTTGAAATCTCAACCTACACTCTAAAATTTAGAACTCATCCAAAGATTTAACAGGTCTTTGTATGCAGTTTAGGGCTGACCCCTCTGTAGTTCCCTCATGTCTAGGGTTTCTCTTTTCAGTTTCTGTCTGCTCTATCAACCCTGAACTTTGACCTGTCACTCCTTAGCAAAATAAGACTGTCATTTTCTGCTTGAGCTCTCTCATTTATGCACAGTACAAACTGGGGAGTGTCCTTAAGAGAAAATCCAGTCAAAGGTGGATCTCTCTTACTTTGCTTCTCTTCTAAAAAGGGCCATCATCTCTTCAGTTTCTGCTTGCTTTTGTAGGATTGACATTTTAAAAGCAGATTTTGAGCAGACAGAGCAGCTTTTCCATAATTGCAAAGCACTACAATTTCTTCCCAAATATGTAGAATAAGAACACAATGCTGGGCAAAAAGCTTCTCTCCTATAGGTAGTGTGCTGTAAAACCAATTCCCTGTAACATTTTCCTCAAAGCTTCCATTGTTAGGGGATTGTACCAAGCCTGAAATTTCAAAGCTTAGAATGACGTTCCTTTACTTGAGTTTTGACACCATGCATAGGGTTGGAAGACTTAGTGGTGACAGTGGGCGCCTGAGTGTTGACTAATGATTTCTATCTTTCTTTTCTTCCAAGTCACCTGTATTTTTAACTACTTCTATTATGGTAGATCTCATTTAACCACAGGACTGGTCCAAAGTGATTAAATAAGAATGGATAAATTGGAAGTGGGATGCTGCTCCTGGGCAACAACTGATGGAAGGGAAAGAAAAAAGGGTGGAAGAGGAGAGAAAGTTTCCAGTTAATGGAATGGTGAGGGAAGATGAGAAGGAGAGTTTTACTGTTCAGTCAGGCACAGTATGGTTCAGTGATTTCCTGTCTATTCAAACATGCATACACACACACTTAATAGAAACCTATTAGAGCATGAATTTCAATTTGTTGCAGATACTCTTTGAAGTGTATCTGCAAATAATAAAACCTGAAAAATGTCGTCTGAGAGACTAAGACCTCATCAAATATCTACATGCTCCCTTTGCAATTAGATGGAGACCATGAGTGTAATTCTAACTATGGGCAGAAATGATGCATGCAGATTGTAGGCCTGACCATGAATCGTCCTTTAGGATGTTCCAGTTACATTTTCTAGTGCCATAGCAATCCTGGAAGCCATGAGTTGAGATGGAGAGAGCCTGAATCCCTGAGTTACCATATGAAAGAGCAATGCTTCGAAGTGCTCCCTAATTAATATCAGGAAGTGATAAAAAAATCCTTGGTGTATTAAGTCACTGATGCTTGGAGATTTATTGCTATTGTATCATAGGCTACCCCACTCTAACTAATACAGTTTAGAAGGTAAGGTGAGTATTCTTTGGAACTGCCATTCTGTTACATGAGTCTTTGTGTCATAAAAATATTCACTGCAAAGCCTCTTTTCTTTAACAAAAGTAATATCTCTTGGTTCCTTTGTTTTAAAATTATAAATCATTTACTATATGACAGATTCTTGACAGAGAAACTAAAAGCCAAATTGTTAGGCATTTCTGCCAATTGAAGAATGACTTGGGATAAAGATAAAGCATGTTAAAAATTATAAGTTAGTGGAGAAATATGATTCCATTAGGAAAAATAAAAGATTTACGAACAACGTCTTGATGACATGTCTATTCCATAAAATGAGGTTTTTTTCAAGAGCTGGAGGCCATTCAGATAGAGGCAGTTTCTTGTCATTAAAAATTGATTTAAATGTTCTCTATTATGTCAGTAAAGTTCAGCATCTACTACAGAAAAGTCTTACATTAAAGTCCCATATTTTATTATTATTTGGTGTGGCTATTCCCCAAAACCTGAAAGATGTAAGTTTAGGAGATTTCAATGTTTCAGGCTATGGAAGGCCTTATTAATTCCTTTAATGAGTTTATAAGTGACAATAATTTGATTTAGAAAGTTAATATTTTTCTCTAAATAAGAATTTAGATCCTCTGGTTCCCTCCTTCCTTCTCTCGTTCCTTCCCTCCCTCCCCCTTTCTTTCTTCCTTCCTTTCTTTCTTTTTCTTTCTTTCTACATTCCTCTGACTCTAGAAGAGTTTATTCTCTATTTCTATAATCACATGAAATGAAAGTCCTATAAAATACTTTTCAAGTACTTTGAATATCATTGTAAATCCATTTAATTTTTTTGATCTCCTCTGAAATCCTGTCACAACAATAAAATAACATTAGGAGCATATTCTGGGACTCCTCCAGCTTGTCACACTGTTAATTTCTGTGATATTGTTTTTTCCCTAAGGAATTTATTTACTTTGTTAGAATTTTCTCAGACATTTGACTTGTGTTCTCTTATATTAGTAAAGTAATATTATTTCTCCACACTTTGTATATAATAAAACATTGTTACAACTGATAGAGACACTTCGCACAAACTGAAAAACATACTCTGAAGATTTATTCTTTAACAGTCATTGTAGCCGTATTTTCACAAATGTCATAATTTGAATTTTGGGGATCCATGGTAAATAGTGGGTGGGAATTTAACCAAGAAGAAAGTTATTCTATAACAGCTGTGCAAAAAGGAATAAGCCAACCATTGGTGACAAAGTACAATTTAATATCAGAATTTCATACCTCTAAACTTCCCTTGTATCTTGAACGGATATCTTGCCTTCTAGTTCACATCTAATGGTGGACATATTAATGGCAATGGGTGGTGGTGGTGATGGGAAGATGCTAGTTCTAAAGTTAGCCCTCAAACTGAAGTCATATATAGTTGCAATTACCTTGTAAAAAATCCCTAAATAGCAAATAAGTCATCAAGATAAGTTTTATTTGTTTTTCTTTGCATTTGACATGACTTCACTTTCCTTGGAACAGTGGAGGACAGGCTTGTTTAGGTTGGGGGAGCAAATTCAATACAAAGATCTCTCCCTCTCTCCCTTCCTTTCCTCCCCCAGCAACACACACTTTCTTTGGCCAAACACACACAATCAATTTTGTCTAATGCATTATTCTGAGGAACAATACAATAAGGTCAACAAAAGACCTCGTTCCAGGTGTCAATGTGTAGGCAGCATGAAGAGAAATTGACCATAAGCATGTACCACTAAGTTGCAGGCACAGCTTTTGTTTGTTCATTCTTTTCCATGGGTTAGCTACAACTATGAGCAAGTAAGGGAAACGGGGTGAACCGATTGCTCTTCCTGGTCTAAGGATTTGTCAGTCTCTCTTTCTGTCTCAGCCACTGCTCACTCCTTGCCAGTCTGTCTTGTGACTTCTGATCACAATGGCTTCACGATGAATTGATGTCACCTTATGATCAGTACATAGTAGTCTGCAATCAACTCAACACTCTGGAAAGATGTAAGGAGTTGATTCTCAGTTTTGGTTTGGTGGGCTATGTTTGCATGCTAACGAAAAGGGTCTTGGACGCTATGACTACATTATGGACCCTATGACTATGGGTCAGGAGTTAAATCAGCCATATTAAAATTGGTTACAATTAATATTATACAATAAGTTATTCAATGACCGGTTATATAACTTTTTATGAGTTATGTAATTTCAAGTCAATGCATTTCAGAACCTGTTGGCATACAGACTTTGAGGTAAGCACTTTTGAAAGGAAAGACATACTTACTATCAAGGAATTTTTATGGCAGGAAAGGCACTTTTAACAACGAACACATTATACTTGCACATTAAAATGCAGGATGAGGGGGCCGGCTGGGTGGCTCAGCAGTTAAGAGTGCAAGTTCCGCTTCGGGCAGCCCGGGGTTCGCCGGTTCAGATCCCAGGTGGGGACATGGCACTGCTTGGCAAGCCATGCTGTGGTAGGCATCCCACATATAAAGTAGAGGAAGATGGGCATGGATGTTAGCTCAGGGCCAGTCTTCCTCAGCAAAAACAGGAGGATTGGCAGCAGATGTTAGCTCAGGGCTGATCTTCCTCAAAAAAAAAAAAAAAGTAGGATGAGAATCCTTGATAAGCTTCATTTCACACCTAACATTAACTCAGTAAAAAGCATGTAGGCAGGACCCTGCTTTACTGGTGACTACAGTATCCTGCTATTAACCCAACAGAATTTCTTCAAAAGAGCCTGTCTTAATGTCAATTTAAAGTGCTTTTCTCTTCAAAATGTAATTTGCCTCTAGTTCGGGGGATCACAAGGGAGGTTTCCCTGGTTTTAGGGCGTGCACTGAATCCTAATTTGCTACCAGACTTTCTAAGTCACATTTATAATTTCTTTGCTTTTGTGACTACCTTGGTGTCTCAGCAGCTTTACCCAGATTTTCTTTTTATATTGAATCATTGAAAGAATAAAAAACACAAAAGCCATATCTGCACTTGCTTGACAAAAGTCTTTCTTGGCTGCTCATTAGCATTTTGCCACTGGGAGCTTGAGTTCCCTTTCTCCCTACAAATTGGGGATGGTTCTAGGAAGGGCTTCTGCCCCTTCACTTCCCCGAAAAGGCATGGACAGTTTTCTTGGCAATTTTGCTCTTGAGCTGGATTCTCCTTCAATTTTAACAATATTATGAAGAAAATGAGAGGCAAAACTTCAATTGTTCCTCCCTTAGTTGAGGTGCCATTTCCTTGTCATTCCCCCCTCTTTACATTCTTAATAACATATTCCTTTAAACACTTAATTTTAGGTACAACTCATAAGAGCTATTCACATTTGTCTGACTTTATTTGCCTCTTTTTGCGTGCTTCTTCTCCTCTGTCCATCCATTCACAAAGTTTTTCAAGGCTTAGTTCTAGTTCCTTTCCTGTTTTTAATCTCTTACTCTGACTCTAGTCAATCTCATATCTGTATGACTTAATATACCAGGCATCTTTGCTTGAATGCTTCAAAGGCATCTCATTTCAACATGTTCAGAATCAAATTCTTGATCTTCCTGGACCATCCGCACTAAAACTAACTAACTAACTAATTAACTAAGTACCACAGACACCTTGAACATTTCTCGAGGCTTTCTGTCTCAGGGAATCGCACTACCATGTGTCTAGTTGTACAAGCCAGAAACCCAAGAGCTTTCTTAACGCTGCCTTTTCTTTCACTACTCATTTCCATTCCTCTTAAGTATCTCTTGAATCCATCATCTTTGCTTCATCTCTATCTTCACCACCACCCACCTCATCTCTTTCCTGGATTTTTAAGTCAACTCCTTCCTGTTCTGTGAATAGGGACTGCTCAGATCTCCCTTCAAGAAAGAACCAACCATAAACAGTGCAGTTAACTGCTGTTGCCTCCAGGATCAGCCTCAGCTTGTGAGCTGAGATCATACACTACTCTTGCACCTCCAGTCAATGACTAATCACAGAAGGGATGGTTGGATTGATCTCTTATGACCAGTGTGAAACTCCTCTGTAAGTAATCTTTGCCCTGGAGCTCTTCATTGGGTTGAGGGAGGCTTCGTCAAAGCTGCTTAGTAGTCTGAGGATCTTCCTACCCAATCCTTCTTCCAGACATCTCTCTTCTACAGATTTCAGACTTGTGTTGCAGTGTGAAATCTTTCCCCAGATATTCCAGCTCCTTTGTTTTTTATCTTTCACACACAAAACTCTAAACAAATCTCTTGCGCTTCTAACTCCATCTTGGCATCCATTTCTTGGAAAACTTGAATTAACACACTTCCAAACTACTCTCCTATTATCGCTCTTTCTCCTCTCTAAATTTAATAATGCAGCCAGAACACTTTTATGTCCCCCTGTCATTCCTGGGTTAAAATCTTTCATTGGCTTCCCGTTGTTCCTAAGACAGTGACCAAAATCATCATCATAATGTATAGAGCCCTGCTAATTCTGGCTCATCCTTGTCCTCCAACCTCATCTTGCCCCAAGCTCCATACTGCCTTTCTTTGAGTTTCTTGAATGCTCTTTCCTTTTCCCATAAATTTCCACCTACCTGCACACTCTTTGCTCCTCTAGTAGCTTCTTTTAATCTTTCAGTATACAGCTTAAACATTTCTTCCTGAGAGAAGTTCTATCTCATGTCACAGACTATGTCATGTCCTCCTGTTCTGTCCTATTGTAACAATCTATATATTTCCATTGTAACACCTATCAGAGCTGCAATTTAACATTTGTTCATGGTGCTTTGTTAGAAATCAACTCCCCCAAAAGACTGAGAGCTCCATCATGACACAGTTTGTGGTTTTGCTTCCTGGTTCATAGAAGGCCATCTTCTTCTTGTGTTCTCATAGGGTAAAAAGGGAGGGGAGCTTTCTGGGATCTCTTTTATAAGAGCACTAATCACTTCCCAAAGGTCCCACCTCCTAATATCATCACATTGAGGATTAGTTTCATCATATAAGTTTTTTTTTTTTTTTTGAGGAAGATTAGCCCTGAGCTAACATCTGCTGCCAATCTTCCTGTTTTTGCTGAGGAAGACTGGCCCTGAGCTAACATCCATGCCCATCTTCCTCTACTTTATATGTGGGACACCACCACAGCATGGCTTAACAAGCAGTGCATAGGTCTGCACCCAGGATCTGAACTGGTGAACCTTGGGCTACAGAAGCGGAACATGTGAACTTAACCTCTGCGCCACCAGGCTAGCCCCATCATATAAATTTTGGGGGACACAAACATTCAGTCTATGGCAATAACAGAGCTTTGATCCTAAATTTGAAATTATCTGTATTCAAATACCTCTTTCATTGGGCCTAGATTTGAGTCCTATTAAATCTAGTTCTGAAAACTAAATTTGCAGCTCATTTGGAATGTGTTATATGGTTTTGATGATACAGTTTTAATGGAAGAATTTTTATATTCCTAAATAGTGGCCCAGAAGTCAATATTGTATACCCAATCATGTTTTGCTGTCCTTTACTGAACTGACTGCTGACCTAGAAATCAAATCTCAAATTAGTGGTATCTACTCATACCCAACTATATATATTACACTCAGAGGAAATAATAAGCTTTAGTAAGAGGATTGAAACTTCTGGGTAGTCTTTAAACAGAACTACAATCTGTTTTTTTTGAGAAGTCTCATTCAAAGATCAAAAAACATGTAATTAGGAGATAGGCTTCAATTTCCAGAAATAATCTTTAGTAACAGTTTGATTGAAGAATGTTTACTTGGAGAATATGTAATAATCTGAGATTATAATTTGCTTAGTATTGGCTCCTTTGAACAAGCAGCAGATTAGCAGTTTAGGTTCTGAATCCTATACAGCTGTTCCCTCACGCTGTGTTTACGATTCAAGCTAGCCCACCCCAGTGTTAACCTCTTGAAAATATTGATGTGTTTGTGTATGTGTGTGCACATAAGATGTGCAGCTCAAATTCACATTTCTAATTAAAAAATTTCCAGACATCCACAAAGCTTAGAAAAAAAGAGAAAATTATGTAAAGTATATTTCTCTGTAGAAATTTTTTAAAAAATCACGACTGCTTCGCTATAATATAAAGGTATATGTGTTAGAGAATCCTGGTACCCTAACTACCCTCCAAAATTGCTAAATTGTTGTTTACTCTTCCTGCGTGGGAGGTAGGGTATATAGTGATCAAGATCTGGGATTGTAGAATAGACCAACCTGGGTTAAAAATCTCGACTCCATCACTTTCTACCTTTGTGAACCTGGGCAATTTAGTTAATATCATTGACTCACCTTTCTTATCTGAAAATGAGGATATATTAGGACCATCCTCATAAAAATATAGTAGAGCTTCAATGGGACAATTTATGCAAAAAGTTTAGCCCAGTGCCTGGAACATAATATGCTTGCAGTTAAAGTTATTATCAATGATTTTATTATTCTTCAGAAAATAAATTTCCAATATTTTCCTAGAGTACTAATTAGATTTATCATTGTGAAGCCTCAGGGCTCCTCTGTTTTTGCTCTATATTTCCTTTTTCTACTCCAGTTCATTAAATTATTTCTAGAGACAGTATAAATATACAGAGGATGCATCAAGCAGCTTACACAAAATAGAAGTTGATTCTCTCTCATGCAGTGGTCCAGAGGTAGGAGGATGGTCCTAGGCAGTGGTCAGCCTGTTCACTGAGGTCATCTAGCAATCTGGTTTCCTTTCGTTTCTTGTCCACTGTCTCCTGGAATGAAGTCTTCTCTTACACGGCTGGAGCTGCTTCACTAGGACCTTGCCCAGATTCTAGCCTTTACGATGGGAGAAGGGAAAAGTAGAGACTGAACATCTTCCTTTTAGAAAATTGGCCCAGAAGTGGCATATTTCAATTCTATGCACATCTCCCTGATCAGAATATAGTCACATGGGGACATCTATTTGTAGGGAAGGCTATGAAAGGTAGTCTGTTGTGTGACCCTGTGTCAGGAGAAAATGCAGGGAGTCTATTACTAAAGTGAAGCAGGAAATGAGCAGTCTCTGCCACAAATAATGGGAAATAGTGCAACAGCTCTACTGAACCAGAGGCCAACACGATTGGGAATATGACTTGGGCCAGTTTAAAGTAGACTTGTGACTTTGAGATCCCTGAGCTTCTACAGCTCTCAGCTTTCTCTAGGTCTCACTGCCTTATTCCTTCACTGTCTAAGGTACTCCACAATCCTTTATCATATGGCATAATAATAATTAACATTTTTTGAGTCCTTGCTAAATGCTAGACACTAGTCCAAACATTTTACATGTTTTATCTCTTTTAATATTCTCAAAAACCCTGTGAGGTAGGTACTATTATTACCATCACTTTATGAACAAGGAAACTGAAGCATGGAAAAGTTAAGTAACTTGTGCTGGTGGGATTTGATCTTAGGTTTCTTAACTCCAGAGCTCGAGTGTTTATGTCAAGAGTAGCAACTAGTTTAACCCCTTAACGGAAATGCATTAGTTTCTTATTTCTGCTGTAGCAAATTACGACAAATTTAGTGGCTTAAAACAGCACACATTTATTATGTTACAGTTCTGGAAGTCAGAAATACGAACGGAGCTATAATTAAGATGTTGGCAGAGTTGGTTCCTTCTGGAGGCTCTAGAAGAGAATAGTTTTCCTTGTCTTTCCAGTTTCTAGAGGCCATTTGCATTCCTTTACACATGGGCCCCCAGCCAGCGAATCGCGGCACTCTAAACTTTGCTTCCATCCTCACATCTCTTTCTCTCACCCTCCTGCTTCCCTCTTTCACTTGTAAGGACCCTGTGAGTATATTTAGGACCCACCCAGCTAATCCAGGATAATTTCCCCCTCTCAAAATCCTTGAATTAATCACATCTGCAAAATCCCTTTTGCCATGTGAGGTTACAAAATCACAGGTTCTGGGCATTTAGATGTGGCTATCTTTAGAGAGCCACTATTCTGCCCACCACAAATGCTTTTTCAAAGGATGTCAGTAACTTACTAACAAATCCAATGGGCTCCCTCAGGCTTTACCATCTCTGACCTACCTGTAACATTTGATACTGTCCCTCATATACTCTCTCAAAACTCTCCCCACCCATAATCTCCTAATTACAATTTGCTTGAATTTCCAATCTCTTTGATGACTACTTTTCTCTTTTCAATTCTTGTTCTCCTCAATGTAGACATTTCCCAAAGATCTGCTTTAATTCTTAATTCTTCTCACTCTATACTATTTTCCTTGGTATCCTCTCGCATATCTTAGAATCTGTAAACAATATAAGATAATGCTTATATTTGCGTCCCCAACCCTGGTTTTGCTCTTGAATTTCAATGCAACATTTAAAAAATGCCTTCTGGATATCTTCTCCTGACTATTCTGACCTTTCAAATTCAGCGTTTCAAACTGAAATTATGGTCCCCCTTCCCATATCTGCTGTTCTCTTGAGTTCATTATTTTTGTTGATAGCCCTTCATCTTTACAGTCAGCCTGTCTCATGAACTTAGTGTCCTCTTAGACTCTTCTATCTCACTTGTTCCACAAAAATGTATGGGTTCTACTTGTATAATATGTTATTCTCATTCCTCTTATTTGCTCCATTTCCACTGCCATTCTTATAGTTCCTTTGCCAAATGTATCTCATTAGCATAACAATCTATTTTATATATTGCTGCCAGGTTTACTCGTCTAAAACTGATCTCTAGTCTCATTATACCCATCCATCTCAAATACCCTTGTTTAGGGTTGGCCAGGTGGTGCAGTGGTTAAGTGCGCACGTTCTGCTTTGGCAGCCCGGGGTTCACCAGTTCAGATCCCGGGTGTGGACATGGCACCGCTTGGTAAGCTATGCTGTGGTAGGCATCCCACATATAAAGTAGAGGAAGATGGGCTCAGATATCAGCTCAAGGCCAGTCTTCCTCAGCAAAAAGAGGAGGATTGGCAGCAGATGTTAGCTCAGGGCTAATCTTCCTCAAAAAATAACAAAAAATAAATTAAAAAAAATAAAAATAAAAAAGATCAAATACCCTTGTTTACAGAACTGTCTAGCTTTCCAGAACCTCCTTTGTCTGCCTTCAACATTCTCTTTTCCTATGTGCATTTATGTACTTTTTGTTTCAGGCAAATTGGACTCTTTGTTTCCCATTCATCATGCACCTTCTTATCTCTGCCCTCTTGCTCATAATTTCCTTATGCTCAGAACACTTTTCTCAACCTTATAAGTTTATCTAAGTCCAATCCATTCTTCAAGATTCTGTTTAATACTACTTCTCTCAGGAAGCCTTCGGGTAATCTTTTGCTTTTTGAATTATTAGATACATTCCCATCTTTTATTAAATTTCACACCTTTTATTCATTTATATAGTTATTTTTGAAAATATTGTTGAGGAAAAGTTTGTCTTTGGTTCATCACCCAATATAGGTAGTTAAGAAATATTCCTAAGACATGAATCTATAAAATGGGAAAGTTGGACAAGAGCAATGAATTTCAATCTGGAGAGTCAGGGAGGAGTACCAGAATCTTTTGTGTGTATAATTTTTTAAAAAGGTATATTAAATATTACAAAATACTTGGAAAAATTAAAAACCTATTTTAAAAATTGGAATATTGATAGACGGTACATTTTTGGTTACTATTGCCACATATTGTAGTGAATGCCAGGCCGAGCTTTGAAACCAACTCCTCAGGTTTGTATCCTGACCAGGCCTGGCAATAGCTGGCAAGTTACTTAGCCTCTCTGTTCTTCATATTCTTCCTCTAGAAAGCTGAGAAATAATGCTAGTTACCTCACCAATTCACACAGAGCAGTATCTGGTACATGATAAGTTTCTAATACATTTATCCAATTAGTTATCATTATTATTTCTCAAAAATGGTCATAGCTTTAAAAGATTAAGAAGTATCGGACCAGATGATCTTTACCATAGCTGTCTCCCTAAATTTCTATCATTTTAACACAAGTATAAGTCTGCCTAATCTCTATCATCATGTGGATTTATATACAAAGAGTTGAAAATGGTGGCTGTTTCGTCTATATAATGGACTTATTAGGCATGATGATGCTTTTGAAACACTCATTTTGAGTCAGTTCTTATTGATTTTAACTTTTCACGGTTTGTGGCATTAAGCTTATAAAGAACAGAGGAAGTTCTTTTTATTATTATTTGGGCAAATTCTTCCTGTTACCCTTTCTTCCAGTTTAGATTATAGACCTGTCCGATAGTACTGATAACTCTTGCTTGTGTGTGTTAAGTGCATTAAATTCACACAAAATACAAGTAATTATGCCATAGGTTGCTTGTATTAGAAAAGTCTACTTTCCTTCTAGGCTATTTAATTTGCTACTTTGGGTGACATAGTTTCATTTTTGTAGTTTTAATTTCTGAATTATATTCCAACTAGATGACAGTCTTGCCGCATAATGACGTTTGGATCAATGAAGGACTGCATATAGGACAGTGGTCCCATAAGATTAGTACCATGTAGCCTAGGTGTGTAGTAGGCTACACCATCTAAGTTTGTGTAAGTACACTCTATGATGATCACACAAGGACAAAATTGCCTAACAATGCATTTCTCACAACACATCCCCCTCATTAAGCAACACATGACTGTACATATGAGGATGAATACTCTGGGAGGAAGTAGAAAAACATCTGTTTACACTCTAAAAGCTGCCAATATTTGTCAGGTGAGCATTGCTTGGCAAATAGCAAATCATTTGCTAAAAATTTCCGTTTTAAGATTAAGGTTGCTACTGATAGATACTAATTTGGTACTATGTTTGCATATTTATACCATTTGAAGTACCATGTTAGCCACGCTGAAATTCTTAGAAGTAACTCAGGTACGCAGTTAGAATGCATAAAACCTTTTACATTCTGAGTAATTATTATGGTATGAGGCAGTGAATAAAAAAACTTATCTGTAACATAAACTTGCGTATATTTTTTAAAATTAATAAATGTTCATGTTGATTATTTGCTACTTAATCAAGATAAGACAATCTTTTTAAATATTATCTTGTGATTTAAGAATTCAAAATGTACTTATAGAAATGTAAAATGCTAACCTCTTTGGACTGTAATGGCTTCTTCCTTTTTACTTTTTTTGTCTCATTTGTGGTCACATTACAAACACGGAATTATTCTTTAGTCTTTACTCCCATTTGGCTAGGGTAACTTGCTGAAGAATCAGGCTTACAGAGATCTCCCAATTCTTTAAACCAGAAACTAACAAGCTAAAATGCCTCAACCAAATGATCAGGTGGACTTGAATAATAGAATCCCCACTGAGGGCGTTGCCGGTAGGTAAAAGTAAATATAATTTTTTTTAATCCACTGGCAAAGTCTGCTAAAAAGTAGGAAAATTGTTTATTTTATAAATAAATGTGTTCGTTATAGACATAATTGAAAGAAAATATATAGGGAATGGTAAAATCAGCTATGCAGTGGATGAGTATCGTAACAAATTTTCAACTCATGCACAGTTGAAAGAATACATTTATAGTTTAATTTTTGTTATGTTATATAATAAAAATGTGCAACTGAATATATAACACTGGTTCTTAACTTTGGCCACACATTAGAATCACTTGGGGAGCTTAGAAAAAAATAGCCTCTTAACATCAGAATCTGTGAGAGTGAAGTTGAGGCAGCCACAATTTTCAAGAGCTCCCAAGGAGATTCCAAGGCCCAATCAGGTTTGAGAACCACTGGGATAAATACTTTGACTTTACCTACTATGCTGACATAAGGGAATGTACATAATGCCTGCATGTGTATATATATACCTGCATAATAATGCATAATACCTGTGTAAATATATATGCAATACAGAAATTTACATACACACAGAGAGACAATAAGACAATAAAATACCATTCCTTACTTTTGCATATGTGA
This sequence comes from Equus quagga, assembly GCF_021613505.1. NCBI lineage: Eukaryota > Metazoa > Chordata > Mammalia > Perissodactyla > Equidae > Equus > Equus quagga. The sequence continues at coordinate 14,034,622 of NC_060277.1, forward strand.
CTTTTATTATGATAATGATAACATTTATTATGATAAGGCTAACATTTAATGAGCTAAATACCAGTCACTGTTATTAGTGTCCTTGATGCATTTTTTATTTAAATCTCTCAATATCCTTGTGGAATATGTATTCTCTCCACTTTAATGATGAAAAAACTGAGGCACAGAGATGCCAAGTTACTTGTCCAATGTCATACTACTGATAAATTGTAGAGCCAGAATTTAAAGATAAGCCCTGTGAATTCAGATTCTGAGCAGTGAATCATTTTGCCACACTGCATTTAATAGTAATTTGTAAGTTACTAATTAAGTGGTTATAATAGGAAAAAAACTACTTAGATGATGAGTAAGACTACTTTGAAAATATAGATAAGGTCATGAGAGGAATTTATTGCTGTCTGTAAATTTCTTGATTACAAGAAAACCAATTTACAAAAATTATTTTAGGTTTTAGATACTTTTTTTGTTGTTAAATATATCTAGATTTAAAAGAGAAAGTCCAACTAAGAAATCTCAGAGATCATCTGGAAGGTTCTAACAAATAGGTAGCTTTCTCATATATTCTTTTTTGGGAATGAAGGCTGATACATCAAATCTGTTTACCATAGGGACTCTTTGTCCTTTGATTTCAGAAAAGTTTTTAAGTATTTAGGATAAAATTCCATGAAGCCTGTAGATGGCAGCAACTTTCTGTTTTTGAGCATTTGTTCTTCAGAAGCACTTCTGGCTGGAGAGCTGTCTGAAATTCGATGTAGGACGGCAGTCTGTGGAGGTTCTGCACTAGGGTTTGCATGTGGAGGTGAGTCCTCTATTTGGCTTTCCAAAAGTAATTTGCTGTTATTGGTTTTGAAAAGTGATCCCATGCCCTTTATTTGAATAAAGATTGAATCACATTTGTCTGCATCTGAAACCAAAAAGCCGAACCAAAGGCAGGACATTCTCAACAAAAGGAGTATCAGGGAGCATTCTGTTATGATTCTTTAACATTGCATTGAGGCAGTTACACACTTTTTCTAAATACAGTGACCTGCATGATTTATGTGGAATTTAAAAAGCAATGATCCAGTAAATTTACTAACAGTTTCAGTAAATTTGCTTCACGGATCCCGCATCTGATGATTGCCTTCTGCTCTTGGCATTTTCTGCCTAATATACCATGTAATATGGTTCGAGTCAAGAGTTTTATTTTGTCAAATCATTCACTGGAGAGGCCAATGAAGGCTTTTACTGTGTATTAAACAAATCGAAGCCACTGATGATTTGGGTTTTATTGCTTTTGAAGGCTTTATTAGAGTAGTCAAGGAAAAAAGTTATCCATACTCCTATTGCTCTTCAAACAAAATCACTTAAATATCTTGGATGCTCCTTATTTTTATGTTAAATTACACAGAAGTGTTAAGATTGCTTTAATTGAGATAACGCCTATGATGAATTTCTCTGTTTGGATTGATTAACTGTTATTGAAGAGAAAGGATGGTCCCATTAATGTTTTAATAGAATTAGAACATTAGCTTTCCCGTCCCTCAAACGTTTGGAAATTTCCTAACACTGTTTAAGTTTAAAGAAACAGAGAGGAACATTTTGTGGATCTGACCCTCCCTAGTTTGCCTGCTGACTGACAGTCAGATAAGTTTTGTCGTAACTGTGTTACCCAGGCTGGTATCTGACATCTGTTTTTTTTGTCATTGGGCCAGAAACTAAATAAATATTTTTGGAAGCAGGACACCTTGTTCAAAAGTTGACAAGTCCAAGTAAATATTCATGTTTACTAAGACCAAATGAGAGATGAGATGAGCCAAAAACATTTATTTATAGGCGCTCATTCTCTTTGTGTAATTGGTCCTAAAGGAAACAGAAAAGTGAATGAGCGCCAGGGATTTGCTCCATGATTAGTTTTACACTGTCATGGATACAATGAACATAAAGTGGTTCATAATTTTTACAGTGCAATGTCTTCGCAATTCTGACGTGTAAGGGCAAGAGAAATGTCTGCTTCCTGTTGATTTAGTGAAGAAGTTTCTTTATATAACCATCTCTAGGGATATGATTAGCATCACAAAATCATTTTATAGTAAGATGCTTAATGGAATAACTTTATTCTATGACAGAACTGTCACCCAGCCATTTTTTAATTATTTAAAATAAAAGAGACTATCAGGATAGTCAGTTTCAGTCATTTATAGAAGTGATTAACGAAGCTGAGAAAAGTATCCTTACTTTTTCTACCCTTACCAACATCATGTGCAATAACACAGCTGAAATAGTGTCAGTGGTCCAAAGGAATTCGGTTTAGTGCCATGAATCAAAGTTTCTAAAGGCCATTTCTTAGAACTATAGAAGATTATTCCAAGTTTTAATTAGATATCAAAACTTGAAATTCATGAGCTAATTCTTTCATTCAACAGATATTCAATAGAGTGCCTACTAGTATTATGCTGCAATGCACTAGTGAATAAGAGAGAGATGGTTCCCAGGCCCGTGGGATTCACGTTCTTCCAGAACAGAGGGAAATTAAGCAACTAATTTCACAAAATCATTTAAAAAATTATAGCTGTAGTTTTTATGTTAAAGGAGAAGTACAATGTTTCACAATAATATTCAAAAGAAGGGTCTAACAAAATCTGGAAGTTTGAAGAACACTTCCTTAGAGCTTACTTTTAATTCTTTATCTAAAATAAAATAAGATTTTAAAATATGCATAGTTTACCTATTTCCATTGATTAATGGAAACTCTACTTTTATATAGTATAGTTATAGGGCAACTCAAAGAGAAAAGTATGCAGGAAGTAGGAAAAAGATGTTGGCATGTTCAATTAGCAAAAACACGGATATGTTGGTGCTATGGGTTCTTAATAACGAGTCTCTCAGCATAGGAGATGGACATACATTTATTTATTTATTTATTTAAAGATTGGCACCTGAGCTAATAACTGTTGCCAATCTTCTTTTTTTTTTTTTCTGCTTTATCTTCCCAACCCCCCATACATAGGTGTATATCTTAGTTGCAGGTCCTTCTAGTTGTGGGATGTGGGACGTTGCCTCAACGTGGCCTGACGAGCAGTGCCATGTCCGCGCCCAGGATCCGAACCCTGGGCCTCGGCAGCAGAGCGCACAAACTTAACCACTCGGCCACGGAGCCAGCCCCCATACATTTATTTAAATGAGAAGAATTATATTTGTTTTTCAGAAATATCTTTAACTTCCAGTTAAATAAATTAAATTTGATTTTTATGTTACTTTGTAAGATGATTCACAACGGAATCACGCAAGTAGATCAAGCTTTCCTGGAAATGACCAACCTAAAACTTAAGAGAATATTTCCTAGGAAAAGCACGTTAGATTTGGGTGAATATAAATCTGCAATAAAACAAGTTAGGAAAATATGTGACGCTCTGTCCTATTTATAGGTTTGTCCAACTCTTGTGGAAATGGAATCAGACTTGTAAAGCATCAACACTTTATCCCAAAGCCTGAGGGAGACAAAAAGCTATTCACACATTTTAGATTGAATTCTTATAGTTTCTAAAATATAAGGGATTGGTTAACACTCATAGGATTTTATTTTAATAATCAAATAGTGTTTTAAAGCTCAAAAGTTGTTGGAAATGTTTTAAAGTGAGAGAGAGAGAGAGGCTGTCAACAGCAAATTTAGTGGGGAAGGGGAACACACAGAAAAGAGAAACACAAAATAACAAACCAGCAAAAAGACAAAACTCAATCCCTGAAGATGCAAACAAGTGAATTGTCCTTTTGATGCCAGAAATCTTTCACTCTTAAAATATATGCAAAAATGCCCTAGCTGTCCATGTCTTAGACATGCTACTTTTTAGCAAAAATTTCTGTTTTTATCTACTCCGTTCTTGACATATTCTCGTCTTGTCAGCTAAGTTAACTGATGTCTCCTTTTCTCATCAGCTTTATAAGAGATTCTTTGATGATGCGTGTTTTCCTTCTTCAGAATTTTGTTGTTTTGTTTCTATACAATATAAAGCTCTATAATTTGTTCTGAAGTTTGTATTAGCCTAGGTAAATTAAGCTAAAACTATTCAGATCTTTTTTAAATTGAATATGAGTTTAAAAATATGGCAAAATTAATCTCAATCATTTCCATTTTCTGCAAGTTATTCTACTGTTGGTTACTTAATAATTTTCTTAATTTTATTTTGTATTTAGTTCCTAGAAAGCTCTTCTTCACAGAGATCTTCAGAGAAGTCACTTGCTATCCTTCTGATGTATGGTATATACAGATGCCTACTCAAAATAGCCAAATTTGAGGATGTTTTATACACGTTAATAATGATGGACATGTTTTCATGGACATTTAACACGTCTCCTATATTCAAACATAGTGCTACTGACTCGCACAAATGGATTAGACTTATTTTTGAGGTGAAAAAAATAATCAAGAAAAGATTTACTAAGTTTTTGAACCCATAAAACACTTTTAAAATCATTATTATGCAAAGGACAGTGACCATCTGTTCTCTATCTCCATTGAAGCCAGAACATGAGGAAAGAAACTTAAATTGCAGTATGAGGTAGTTAGATTAGAATAATTGAGAAATTTCCTGACAGGGTTGTTAAACACTTAAATGATTCAGGAAGAGAAGTTGTGAAATCTTAGATTTTCCCCTTTTTATTATGCTATTTGTCCTGTAAGCTGATAGCCTTCTCAAGATTTGATTGTCTCTACCTACGATTTCAAAAATTTGTTTTTTTGTTTCCTTCACGTGTTAACGTCAGAGGGAAGACCATGAAAAACTAACAATAATCAAATAACAGCCAAGATTTGTTGGTTTTTTATTATGTAGTAAGCTCTGTTCAAGGAAATTTGTAAGCACTTTCCCATTTGAATACGATGATCAATCAGGTAATTCGGTCTACAAGGATTCTGTGTACAGCTATTAAGTTTATCATGGCTACCACATAGCAGAGAAATCATTGCTGGCAGCAGATTTGTATATCTCTTAAATTTGCCATAAAGATTGAAGAATCACACCTTCTTAACAACGGTAGTTCCCTTATTTTGAGAGGGAGAGAAACACAGAATGGGAGATGACTTGGTCAGGTCCCTTTGGATATGTTAATATGACAAAGAGAACCTGACTATTAGTTTTATGAAGTGTATCAGGGCACTCATTATTTCCAATGCTCTGTGTTGTCTCTGATGATAACAGGATTATAGGTTGAGAGCGTGCGGTGAATAATTCAGTGAGCTGAAGATCATTGTGCTTTCCTTCCAAAAGGCAGAATGCACTTCTACAAAAGAATGAATGAGTGGCTGTTAGTAGTCACAATATAGAAAAGAAATCTATGTGTTTTTTTTAAATTGCAGTAACATTGGACTATAACATTATATAGCTTTCAGATGTACATCGTAATATATTTCGAATTCTGTGCAGTTACATCATGTTCACCACCCAAGTATTAATTAATTATAGTCCATCACCACACATGTGAGCCTAATCACCCCTTTTTCCCTCCCCCCTCCACCCTTCCCCTATGGTAACCACTCTCTGTTGCTATGTGTTTGTTTGTCATTGTTTTTATCTTCTCCTTATGAGTGAAATCTTATGGTATTTGACCTTCTTCCTCTGACTTATTTCAATTAGCATAATCCTCAGAAAATTAAGAATAGCTCTACCATATGATCCAGCTATTCCACTGCTGGGTATTTATCCAAAGAACTTGAAAACACAAATGCATAAAGACACATGCACCCCTATGTTCATTGCAGCATTATTCACAATAGCCAAGACTTGGAAGCAACCTAGGTGCCCATCAACGGACGAATGGATAAAGAAGATGTGGTTTATATACACAACGGAATACTACTCAGCCATAAGAAATGATGAAATCGGGCCATTTGTGACAACATGGAAACCTACGTTTTTAATGGCTCCAGACCTTTGAAAACCAAATACCAATATCCATTTCATTGCCATCTCTTCCTTCTCTGCAACAAACCCTCCACTTTAGGTTTTCATCATGTGTAAGTCTTAGGTCTTCCCTGAGTTTGCCAGTCCTGTGTGATGAAGTTTGTTTTTGTGTTTGTTCTTTTGACTGTAAGCTTTAGCAACGGGGACGAGTTTTGATTTCACAACCTTGTAAGCATGCCCAGGGTTCACAGATGGGAAATGCAGTGAGTCCATCTGAAAGAAATAATTATGGTGAAAACATGTAAGCTGGCAGACAATTTGCTAGAATCTCCTTGAGTTGATGATAGGGAAGAAGGTTTTCCTCTTTTTTAAAAAAATTAATCTATTTTCTTCTTTCTTTTCTTTTTTTTTTTTTTTTTGAGGAAGATTAACCCTGAGCTAACATCTGCCACCAATCCTCCTGTTTTTGCTGAGGAAGACTGGCCCTGAGCTAACACCCATGCCCATCTTCCTCTGTTTTATGTGGGACACCTGCCACAGCATGGCTTAGCAAGCAGTGCATAGGTCCACACCCGAGATCCAAACTAGCGAACCTGGGCCTCCAAAACGGAACATGTGAACTTAACCGCTGCGCCACTGGGCCGACCCAAATGTTTTCCTCTTTTGAGAAGACTTCTCAAATGCACTCATTTTCTTTAGCTATGCTTGCACTATTGTTGCTGTTTCCACGAGTTCTAGTCTAAGTTTCATGAATATTAGATGCTCTCAAGGGTGAGAACAGTAAATAAGAAGTCCAGAACTCTGAATTTTAATCAAGGCTTTCTATTTGAGTCACTGAGATTAAATTGACACAGTTCTCAAAATTGAAACAGATTTTCTTAGTGGCTTTTAGGTTGTTTTGCACAACTTTTAATTTTTTTGGAAGAGTAGCAATCAAAAACAGCACAAAAGTATTATAAGGCCAGATATTTCCATGGCTTAGATTATCCACAGATTGTAAATTAAGCACCTTTAAAAAATTAGTGAATAATTTCCAAAATCTTGTCATTGCCTTCTTGGCTTTGTTTAAATTTTTTTTCCTTCTTTTTTTTTTTTCAATTGCAGCTAGAACTCTGCCATTCTCATCCATGTGGGCAAGTGTTCTTAAAACACTTTTGGCTTACAAGAGGGCAGTATAACTGAGTGCATACTCGTCTGGGCTCTACAGTTAGATACTCCTGGCTATTAGCAATGTGGTTTTGGGCAAAATCATGACCTCCTTTTGCTTAACTGTAAAAATGGGGATAATAATGATACTTAACTCAGGGAATTGTGAGGATCCAATGAGATAATTCAGATAAGATTATTAACACAGTCCTGTCCCAAAGGCTGCACTTAACAAATGTCATTTCTCCTCCTTCTCCTCTTCTGGCTTTTTGTCCTCCTCCCAAGCCTTCTGTGAATTCTCGATCCCTTTGAGAAGCTAATGAGATTTTTGACTCCAGAAAATGAACATATGTCCATATTTTGGACAACTGGACCAAAATAATTTAAATTATTCAAATTATTGATTCATAAGGTACATGGTATGGTAGAAAATTTTATACTTTATATATTAAAGTCTTTTATTTTGATTAAAATAAAGGTAAAATGAAGACTGCAACTACTTAGCTGCATTTCATTTTATCTATAATTCTGTTTTATGGTTTATTTTTATTTTTCAAATTATTTTTCTACTAAACTTTTTACTTTGGAATAATTTTAATTTACGGAAAAGTTTCAAAGATAGTACAGAGAGTTCTCGTATGTTCATTATCCGGTTTTCCCTTTGTTACTATTCTATATAACCATGGCACATTTGTCGCAACTAAGATACCAGCTTTGATAATTGCTATTAACTAAACTCCAGATTTTATTCAGATTTAACTAGTTTACCACTAATGCTTTTTTCCATATTTTTTTGTGACATTCACATTTTTGAGGAATATTGATGAGGGATTTTGTAGAATGTCCCTCAATTTGAGTTTGTCTGATGTTTTCTCATAATTAGACTAGGCGTATGGGTTTGGGAGAAGAATATCAGGGTTGAAGTGCCCTTCTCATCACATCAGGAAGTATGTGTTATTGATGACTTATCACCATAGATGTTGACCTTGACCACCTGGCAGAGGTAGTGTTTTCCAGGTTTCTCCATGGCAAAGCTACTTTTCCCCCTTTCCGTATTCTATTCTTTCGAAGCAAATCAATAAGTCCAGCCTTCCTTCAAGGGGCAGGGGTGTAATTCTGTTTTGAGATTATTCCTTCAGCTGGTCAGCAGAACCAAGGCATAGGGAACAATGAGTTTCTTAGAAAAAAGGTATAAATAAAGTTAAAGGAAACTTTGGATCTTCTGACCTTCATTGAGTCACTGTGCCATGTTGGAGTATAACGTTCAGAGTGGGATTAAGTTATTATTCTCCTGTTCGTCAGCTGGGGTGGATGGAAGCGAAGTTGATATAGGCCAACTTCTCTCTAATGCAATATAGTGACTTTATCCAAATCCTCATGAAGGCATTGAGCCAGATCTTAAGATAATGACTCAGTATGTCCTATCCTCATGCTGGCTACCTCCATAGCTGCTGCACCATTTAATGGTCAGTTTACACTAATCTTGGAAGAGAGAACAATGTCCAGTGGATACAACACTTGACCTGGACCCAACAGCTAATTTTTCCTCCACTATTAATTATTGAGCTCTTATTATGCCAGGAGCTGTTTAGGCATTTTTTTCTTTTTTTAAAGATTGGCACCTGGGCTAACAACTGTTGCCAATCTTTTTTTTTTTTTCTTTTTCTGCTTTATCTCCCCAAACCCCCCTGTACACAGTTGCATATCTTAGTTGCAGGTCCCTCTAGTTGTGGGATGTGGGACGCCGCCTCAACGTGGCCTGGCAAGCGGTACCACGTCCTCGCCCAGGATCTGAACCCTGGGCTGCCGCAGCGGAGTGTGAGAACTTAACCACTTGACCATGGAGCCGGCCCCTGTTCAGGCATTTTTAATACTTTATCTTGCTGATAAAATAATTTTGTAAAGTAGGTGTTAATATCCCCGTTTTATAAGGAAATTGAGGCTTAAAGAGGTCAAGTAACTTGACTCTACCAATAGGAGTTAAACCTGGAACTTAAAATAAACTTTCTCCATCCCAAAGTGCATGATTTGTCCACCATGTGTGAATGACATATATATATATATAAAATATAATTTAAAAAATTTGTCATAATAACAAAGAGTCTGAGAGAGTGGATTTTTGATAGTTATTTTAATAATCTCATTAAGATATTTTCTATAATAACTTATGGTTAATAGCTATTTCATATGGCTATAGCAACACAAAAGTGATTTGCTGGTCATGATAATCCCAAGATCCAAGTATATTTTGAATATTATTATATTACCAAAATTATCCCAGAAGACAAAAATTCATTACATTAAGGAGCGTTAGGCTGAAGCTGCTGCTGAAAGTAATCTTATTTCATTTTATCTCAGAGTGAACACTTGCTGTTAATCTTGTTTGTGTGTTGAAATTCAGCATCACAAAAATGTTTGACAGTCAAGGTACAGGGGAAAATCAAATCAAAGAGTCTGTCTTGGATATTGTTTGAGAGAAGTTAGTCTTTGGGCATCTAGTTCATAATTCTCAAAGATTTAAAAATATTATTTAAAGTCCTTGAGTATGGAAAAATCCATAAATTCCGGTAAAACCCTATAAAATTATTTTCCTGGTAGCTGAACAAAGAGCTGAATTATACTCAAATATGAGGTGAAAAGTCCATCCCATGGACCCATTTGGATAACCCTCACTAGTTGAACATGAACCAGAATAACTGGTCACTTTTCTATTTCTGTGTTTCTTTTGGAAATGGTTTTATGTAGCCTGACATTATTCAAACTCATTATGAGCTCACAGTAAAGTTTACTATTCAAAAGATAAGTGATCTGAGGTGCAACGGGAAATTTGGGCAGAAGTAGAAATTTTGACAGATAAAAAAATCAAAATAACTGAGGAGAGATGGAAGTGGCATCTGTTGAAATCTTTAAAAGCAGAAGCGTTTCTCATTGGTTTAGTATGGTTCAGATTTTCAGAGTCTTTTTCTGTATCTGTCCATCTGGGATTCTTATGATAGAGAAAAAGCAGGGAGAAATTTAAAGCAGGTGACATTTTTTTTCCCCACCTTACCTTTCTTACCACCTTTATTATAGTTTTTCCTTCTCACAAATCACTTTCTATTATTACCTAAGTCCCTCTTGCCAGGTGGAAAAGATCTGGCATTTAAAATCTTGATGTGAGTTACTTAGAGTCTATATTTTTAAAGGGAAACCTTAGTAAGAACCTAGATTAATGATATGTTTTCATGCACAGTGGCATCTGGTTAGGAAATGTATTTGGGCAACCAGACCATTAAATCATTTAAAATCTGTCCGTTTCTAAGGTCTGCCTGTGATTGATTTTTGAAACAAGAAACAAAGACAATTTATTCATTCAGTAGTATTTATTGAATACTCACTATGAGTCAGGCACCGGCTTACAGTGATCAAAATCAGACAGAGGTCCCTGCTCTCATGGCCTTGTATTCTAGAGGGACGATGTAATAATAAGAAAACAGACACACATACACACAGGTAAATATTTGTCAAATTAGCGGAAAGAATTAAAAATAGGAAATAAATTGTGCGTGTATAAAGTGATGGGATTGGTAGGAGGGTGATGGCAATAATGACAACATAAACTTTTCTTTTAGACTTTATTCTTTAGAGCAGTTTTAGGTTCCCAGCGAAACTGAGTGGGAAGTACAGAGACTTCCCATATACCTCATACCCCTGCACAAGCACAGCCTCCCCCACCATCAATACCCCACACCAGAGTGGTACATTTGTTAGAATTGATGAACTTATATTGAGACATCATTATCACCCAAAGTCCACAGTTTACATTGTGGTTCACTCTTTATGTTGTACATTCTGTGGGGTTTTTTTCCCAAGTAATTTTATTGGGATTATAATGTTCATAATATTGTGTAATTTCAAGAGTACATTATTGTTTATCAATTTCTGAATACACTTCATTGTGCTCACCCCCAGTAGTCTAATATTTATCCATCACCATACATATGTGCTCCTTTATCCCTTTTTTCCACCTCCAACCCCCTTCCCCTCTGGTAACCACTAGTCTGCTCTCTTTATCCATGTATTAGTTATCTTCCACATATGAGTGAAATCATGCAGTTTTTGTCTTTCTCTGTCTGGCTTACTTCACTTGACATCATACCCTCAAGGTCCATCCATGTTGTTGCAAATGGGAGATTTTTTTGCTTTTTGTGGCTGAGTAGTATTCCATTAGTATATATATATATATATACCACTCTTCTTTATCCATTCATCTGTAGAAGGGCTCTTGGGTTACTTCCACATCTTGGCTATTGTGAATAACGCTGCAATGAACACAGTGGTGCATAAATCTCTTTGGATCATTGATTTCAAGTTCTTTGGATAAATACTCAGTAGCGGGATAGCTGGATTGTATGGTATTTCTATTTTCAGTTTTTGAGAAATCTCCATACTGTTTTCCACAGTGGCTGCACCAGTTTGCATTCCCACCAGCAGTGTATGAGTGTTCATTCTACGGGTTTTGACAAACGTATAATGACATATGTCCACCGTTATAGTATCATACGGGATAATTTCACTGTCTTAAAAATCCTCTATGATCCACCTGTTCATCCCGCCCTCTTCCATAACTCCTGATCTTTTTACTCTCCCCATAGTTTTTGCCTTTTGCAGAATGTTATATAATTGGAATATTACAGTAGGGAGCCATTTCAGATTGATTTCTTTCACCTTGTAATATGCATTTAGGTTTCCTCCATGTCTTTTCATGGCTTGATACCTTATTTCTTTTTAGTGCTGGATAATAGTCCATTGTCTGAATGTACCAGTTTATTTGTTCATTCACCTATGGAAAGGACAACTTTGTTGCTTCCAAGTTTTGGCAATTATGAATAAAGCTGCTATAAATATCTGTGTGCAGGCTTTTGTGTGGGCAGAAGTTTCAACTCATTTGTGTTAATACCAAGGATTGTGATTGCTAGACTGTACAGTAAAATCACGTTTAGTTTTGTAAGAAACTGTCTCCCAAAGTTGCTGTGCCACTTTGCATTCCCACCAGCAATGAATGAGAGTTACCATTGCTCCACGTCTGCACCAGCATTTGTTGTCGTTGGTGTTTTGGATTTTCACCATTCTAACAAGTGTGTAGCGGTATTTCATTGTTTTAATTTTCAGTTCCCTAACGATATATTATGTTGAGCATTTTTTCATATGCTTATTTGCCATCTGTTTATCTTCTTTGGTGAGGTGTCTGTTCAGGTCTCTTGCTCCTTTTTTAATCAGGTCGTTCGTTTTCTTATTGTTGATTTTTGAGAGTTCTTTGTAAATTTTGGATAACATCCCTTTCTCCCAGTCTGTGGCTTGTAACTTTTTACATTTGGTAATATAAGAAAGCATGTAATAAAAATAGCTCCATCTTAGGAATGTTTTTAAGAGATAGTGGGAAAGGCACTGTAAATAAAGTAGACACATCCATGATATGTTCCATTTTATATCTCATTTAAATTTCTTGTATCTTAAAAACATTGCTTTTTAAATGCTATGTAATATGCAAGCAATTTACTTATGTCATTTCATGTAATCTTCACAATAACCCTGTAATTACCCCCGCCTGCATTTTACAGATAAGGAAACTGACACTCAGACAGGTTAGGTAGTTTGTCTGGGATCACACAGTTAGTAAGTGGCAAGGACAAGATCAGGACCCAGGACCGTCTGACTCCATAGCTCCTGCTTGCTTTTTCATTTCTGCTACATTGCAGTCTTTCAGCATCTAAGTTTTTTCCTGTCCCCAACTCTCCAGAGACTTGTAGTCTGACCGTGATGGCTTCCTCGTGAAGGATCAAGATCATCTCAGTTCCTGAATCAATACTGAAATAGGTAGGATAAAAATAGAAACAATACTAGCTGCTTGAATGTGTACAAGCAAATAACTTGGAAAAGTTAAAGTACAGTAAAAGTACTATAAATTATTTTGGAATCTTTGGACATCTCTTTGGCAAATAGGTGTTCTTGTTTAGGTATATTTACTTTAAAAACAAATTACAAGGATAGAAAGACAAGTTAAATGTGACGACAAACAAACAGGCAAGGCCAGTATGTAGGACAGTCTATGGGAAAACAGACCTGGTTTCTGTAATAAGTCAAAGACATGAATAAAAACTGGAGGAGGAGCCACTCTGGACTGATAGAGGTTTAGGAGACATGACAACTAAATGCGATGTATGGGGGGTTGTTTGGATCCTGAGTCAAACAAATTACCTTTAAAGAGATGATATCAAGGAGTGACTGCTATTTTTTGTTGTTGTGATAACGGCATTGTGATTATGAAAGAAAAAGTCCATGTACTTTTTAGAGATAAATACTGAGTTATGTAAAATAGAAAAGATACAATGTCTTGGAATAAAAGGAAAAAAAAGATAGATGAAACAAATGTGGCAAAATTGTGATAATTATGGAATCTGATGGGTATATAGGATTTAACTGAATTATTCTCTTTACTTTTGTTTATGAAGTAATATTTAAATAATAAAAATTAAAACCCAAAACAAAAATGAAAATGTGCTATTGTGTGTATTTCACACTTATGCAATCCATAAAGACAAAAAATATTTAAGAGATTGGGTATGATTTGGAAGCTCCTGGTTGATCAGTATTATTTATTTCTCCACTCATCTCTTTGATATTCTGCCTACTATCTTTAAGCTGAGCCTGCTGTTGCTTTATCAAATGAAGTCTCTGAGGAACATTCAGGAATCAGCTCTGGAAAAAGTTAACTTTGAATGTAACTGCCACTAAATAAACAAATGATTTCTGCTAGAATTCGGTAAAGCTTATGGAAAAATCCACAGTAAAAGGATGAGATGATAGAAAAAGCAAAGAAGAGAATAACCCCAAACAAAGTAAATAAGTTAGAAGTGGTAACACATATATCTTTAATATATAAGTATTTTAACCTATATATATATATGTGCATATATATATGTCTCTCTCTCTCTCTCTCTCTCTCTCTCTACATATATATATGCACTCACACACATATGCATGCAAGGTTTTACTTTTCCATCCTCTAAACTTTTTTTCCCTAAGCGATAAGCATGGAACACACATTGTAAGAGTGGAGGTATATTAATATATACATAAATATTCACATCCATTTAAATAAATTTTTTCCAGGAAGAACATATAACTGACTTCAAAATACTCTTTTGATTCTGTATTCCTTTTTGTGCTCAAAATGGCACATTGAGTTCTGCAAATTCAATAGACATTAGAGTCTGTTTCTGGAAATAGTGACAGCTGTGTGGGCACTTATCCTAAGATTTGGCAAATTTTTGTTGAAGACTTTTGATATTAGAGCAGAAATCCAAGAGTCCTATCACCTTTATTAATTCATTCAACAAATATTTATTGGGTTCCATTTATGTGTTAAGCACTGGATATGCACATTGTCAAGCCAGGTGCCTACAGGGTTCCTAATGTCACAGAACTTATGACCTAGTAGGGAATATAGATAATAAATAGTAGATAAATCATTTCAACTGTTAATATTATCAAGAAAGCTGAAGTACAGGGTGCAATGAGAACACATCACAAAGATATAACGTGGAAACCAGTGGGCACTGAAAGACTCCTTGGAGAAGAGGAGTTAAAGCTGAGACTGCAGGAGGAGTAGAATGAACCAATAAGCAGTGGAGGGATGCTGGAGGATGGGGTAGGTGGGATAATTGACGGTAGGTAGAAATCAGTATTTCAAGGTTCTGGAGGCAAGACAGACCATGGTGAGTATGCGGAGCAGAAAGATTGGGAAAGCAGGAAAAATTGATGGTGGAAACGTAGGCAGCCTTGATCTTCTGATGCTTTATAGTCCATGTTAAGATTTTGTTCAACCTTATCCTAAGGAAATGGGAAGTTAAGCAAATGTCTTAATGGGGAGAAAACATGACACAATTTTTAAAAAAATTCATTTACAGAGTGAAAAGTGGATAGAAGTGGGTGTGATTGGGAGAAAGATCAGTTATGAAGATATTGCAGAAATGTATCTGTTAGCTTGCATTAGGATGGTGGCAACGGTGAAAATATATGGATAAGACATAGTGGGACAAGAGAAACAGGAGACAGAACTGACAAGATTGAGTGATAGTTTAGATATCTACTATGCTCAAAACATCTCTCTTTGCCCATGGTCTGGGAAAGAGTTTAAGAATCGAAAGTGTTACTGGTTATTAAACAAGAAAGACTTCAACAGCTATTGTCACAAGTTCTGTCCATATTTAGAGTGGCTTCAGATGAGCTCAAACAACCTTACAGGCGTTATCAAATTAACCCCAGAACAACATTTTGATGAAGTAAAGTGCCAATAATATTGTTTGATGCCAGTCTAAAGACCATATATTTTCCTGAGTTTTGAGAGGAGGTGCTAATCTTTGGCCCTCTGATATCGCAGGGATTAAGTAAGCCTACAGGCTAGGTAAGTCCTCAGCTGCATCCTAAGCCCCAGGTCCACTCGAGTGTGTAAGAAGGCATGCACTTATTTATGGGTTTTTTGGAAGCAGTCTTGACTTAGAAAAGTGTCAAGCTATACAGAACAAATTGAACACTTTAACAGGGGTATTATGCCTCTCGTGACATGTAAAATCAGACTTTCTGGCACTTTTTTGCCACAAGTTTGATTTGGACATCAGCCTTCTGATTGACGGTACTTTACTGAAGGGATCTGGCAACCTCCCTTCTAGGGGGTGCTGTACCCGTCCCTGCAGGAACGGCTTGCAGATCGGTGGATGTGGGAAACAGCCCTCTCTCGAAAACAAGCACATCTCATTAAAAAGCCAGCAAAAACCAGGCCATAGGCATGGCAGTATGAAAATGAAAATGACTTAGGCATGGCAATAAAATAAATGGAATAATTTTTTCTTTTCTTTCATCTGCCTGGGTATCTGTATTCTTATAGCTGTAAAGTACAGTCTCTTGGCTTAATGATTTGAGAAGCAGTGACAGAAGTGGAGAGATTGTCTCTGAAAGATAAGAATGTTTTGAGATATGAGGACAGGATACGAAAAATATCATAGTCTGAATAAAATTTTTGCAAAACAGGTGAAATCTAAAAATGATTTACAACATTATCCTATAGCACACAACTTGAGATTTTACTGACCCTTCATTCCAAGCATTTAATCTTATAGACTTTCTTCACTTAGCTCTGGTTACTTTCCTACAAAGTCAGCAAAGCCTGTAGAGTATCACACAGTGATTTATCTTCTGCTGGTATGTGGTTCAATGAGATAAGGGCGGGCCGGTGAGCTCTTTGTTTAGGCCAATGGGAACATATTGCTATTCTTATACTTTTGGAAGTAATACACTGAAAGTTTTGTCCTATTATTCCACTTCAACTTCAGCAATTCCCATACATAAAGCTAATGATGGCCTGACAGTAGCTAGATCTGACTTACATAGCAGGGGACTGAGATGCTTATGCCATAGTTCTCACAGATGTCAGAATGCAGTTGGCCCAGAATACTGCTCGTCTGCTGACTCCCATGCCTCCAGTCCCACTGACATATGTTTAGTTTATAATATTTATATTGCCCCTTAATCACCACTTTCTAACATCTATTTTAAACGGTTAAATATTATCTTCCCTGAGAAGATGTTACACATTAAATATCAACCCATTAGCAATGATTAACTTAACTGATTACCTATTATCACTGGTTGTTACCAATCTCAGGCAGGAGAGAAAAAGTTAATTTCGGTTTGGCAGAGAACAGAACTGTTAGAAACTAGAGTTGATATGATCTCATGATGGGGGTATGGGGGGTCTTGAATTGGGCAGTGAGAGAGCAGCATGCCAGCACTTGTAGGGGGAGTGCTAACAAAATGCGAGTTGGGCAAAAAATGATGGACTAAGGCAAGGGGTGTTATTGTAGCATAGCTAGTTAAGGGCACTGTCTTTGGAATCCTACAATTCATAGCATCCTAGCTCCGTCATAGTAAATGTGTGGCCTTGGGAAAGTCACTTAAACTTTCTAAGCCTTGATCTCCTCATCTGCATAAGAATCATAATAAGGATATCTTTTTTTTTTTTTTTTGAGGAAGGTCAGCCCTGAGCTAACTACTGCTAATGGTCCTCTTTTTGCTGAGGAAGACTGGCCCTGAGCTAACATCCATGCCCATCTTCCTCACTTTGTATGTGGGACACCTACCACAGCATGGCTTGCCAAGCGGTGCCACGTCTGCACCCGGGACCTGAACCGGCGAACTCCAGGCTGCCGAGAAGTGGAACGTGTGAACTTAACCGCTGCGCCACTGGGCCGGCCCCTAAGGATACCTTTATCACAGGATTACTGAAAAGTATTAAGTGCCAGTTTTTAATTGTTAGTATTATTATTTGGAAATTTGGGCTGTTTCCATTTAATAGCAGGGACTGGCAAAAAACACAGTTATCAAAGAAGTCTTGAGGAGGTGGACTAACATGGCGAAAACCAGACACAATCCACTTAGGAGATTTGAGTCCAGAATCTAAGGCTATTACTAGATGTTAAAGGTAGGCTATAGATAGGTGAATACATATGTCTTTCATAAGCATCATTTATTTTTTATATTCTCAGGAAACTTTGCAAAGTACTAGTACATTGATAGCACTTGCCATTGTTTCCAGCAATCTTAGAGAACTAAGGTCCATCATTCAATTTTATGTATAGGTGAAATCCAGTTCTGCTTGGGATGGCAGAAATAAAAAAGGATTTGATTTTTTATCTATAAAACAGGAATAATAATACCTATCTTATAACATTGTTATGAGGATAGAATGACACAAGATAGGGAAATGGCCTAAAAGAAAATATAGAAATTTCACTTTGAAAAATAATTTTATAGATAACTGACTATACCAAGGGAAGTCACAGTGACCTATAAAATATGTAATTTTCTAGCCTTGGTAAAACTGAGATGCGTCATATGTCACATCTCTAAACATCACTCTTTCTAAGAGAGCTGTCCACCCCCGAGACCCAATTCACTAATGTTATTCCTTATATACTAACTCAGGTGAATTCAGTTTCAAGTTTTAGAAAGCCTAATTAAAACTGGCTTAAGCAATAGATGAAATAGACTCACTCACGTAACTAAAAAGCCAAAGATGGATGAAGATTGATCCAGTATACTATCAAATGCCACCTGAGACCCAATTTTTTTCCTTCTCCCTGTTCTGCATTCTGGTGTCACTTCTATCTTTAAGATTCCTAAATGGATACCAGTAGCTCCCAGGACTATGCATGTTCTTGTCCATTCTCGCATGGAAATGGGTCTGTGTCCCAGTATTCTAACTGTAATATTGAGGCTTTTGTAACTTGTCCATCTTTGGGCCAATCCTTATGGTCAGAGGAAAGAATGCACAAAATTAGCTGACCTTAGGTCATATGCTTCATTCTTGGACCAGAAGGTGAAGTCAGTTTCATCAGAACCACATGAATCTGCAAATTTAAATCGGAAATTGTTCAACCCCCAATGTCCAATCCCAATTGTTCAATCCCAAAATGTCCACCACACCCTAGGTAAACAAAGTCAGAGGGCATGGCTCTCTCTGGATAGACTTTTTGGGATTACTGATAGGTATTGGGGGGAGCTGCTGGGGCCGGGTGAGGCAGGGCTTTCCTGACGTTAATACCCCTCAAGAGGATATCTTAAGTATTCGTGAGATATAAGTATGGCTAGTTGTAAAGACCTCTGGCCAAAGTGTCAATTTTAGGTCTAAATTCTGGCTCTGTCACTTACTAGCTGTGTGACCTCAGGTAAATTGCTTATCCTCTGTAAGCTTCAATTTTCCCATCTGTAAAATGGAAGTAGTAGTAAGATTATCTACAAGGCTGTGCTGAGGAATAAATGAAATAACATAAATAAAGTGTTTAGCATAGTTCCTGGCACACTTAGAAGTACGGAGTTAATAAATGTTAACTCTTATTGGAATTATTTTCAAGCACTTTATACGTAAATCCCTAAATGTGCTCTAAGCCTAGACAATTTAAGTGACAGTTTATGAAAATGTTTAGCCATAATATTGAGAGAGAGAGATCCTATTCCCTTTTTGCATCATTAATTTGTCTCCCATAGACAGAATCATGATCATTTGGGAGCAAGGGCTTTATGTTATCTCCCATTCTTGAGGAATACTGAAATTCGTCATATTTAGGGTGAACATATAATTCATAGTTCAAATCAGGACACTTTTGAAAGTGAGAGGAAGCACTTAAAACAACTGACATGTAATAATTGATCTAGAAGAGGTATAAATTGGAACTTCCCCAGTTACCTGTTTCAGTCTAATGATACTGAACCTTTACACATAACATAGAAAGCTTTAGAGCAAAGTTGCCTAGGAAGCTAAGAAAGGCAAAGGATTCTGAAAAGAAGAAATATTTTCTCTTCTCTTTCATCTGCACTGTCAGTGAAAACTATATCAGCATTAAGCATTTTTGATTTATCTTATTCTACGTAAAATATTGTCATAGTGATTCACATATCCACACAAATATTATAGCAGATGTATTTTTCTCTTAATTTGAGTTAGTCTATAATAAGAAATTGAACCAATCAAAACACATGGGTATGGTTATATTTAAAAATATCCACACTTTTAAAATAATAAAGCTGATTAACTTGAACTTCCATTCTGTTGATGAACAACTGATGTGGCAGTCTGAATTTGGAGTCAGTAACAGTACATTACTATCAGGTTTCTGATTTTTGAACCATTAGACTTATTTGCTTTCTCATGTCTTTATTTCCCTATGAGTTAAGTAGAATTACACCATTGACACCCAAGGACTCGTGACCATCTTTGATTACTGATCTCATAGAGTTAAGGTGATAATATAATTATCATTCACATTCTATTCTAATACCTGTAATACTTTAGGTGTCTTAAGTGGGTAACTAAAAATACCAATATTAGCTTAATTTACTAGTTAATTAACTTAGAATTTCTGTTGTTCCACAACTGATTTAAGAGATAGTATAAGAATATCTACATTTAAAAAGATGAACAATTTAAAATAAGATTAGGAAGAAAAGATGACCTCTGGAATGATGGTAGAACATCTTATAACAACATCTTATAACAACATAGAGATGTTGTTAAAATTAAACAAGATAGAGGGCAACCATCAGAGTAGGCGCAGCGTATATTATTGAACTTTTAGAGCTATAGATAAAAGTAAGAAAGTAAGGATGCTCAAGATTAAAAAAATAGATAAAAAAGCAAAGGTGAAACTACAAAGACAGAAAACAGAGCAGTAGTTGTAGGGGATAAGGATGGTGTGGGGTTGACTATAAAGGAGTGTGGGAATTTTTTGGCGTGATGCAATTCTTATATATCTTGATTTTTGGTGGTGATTATGTAACTATATGTTCACCAAAACTTGCCTAACTGTACAATTAAAGGGTGAATTTATTGTATGTAAATAATAATGTATTTTTAAAAAATGGGAAAAACATAAAGGAGAACCATAGAATGAAAAGCTTAAAGATTCCCTTGATTTGTAGGCATATGTCAATACATGCATACATAAATTGTGCACAGAGATATACTCTGAGTAATTATACATTTTATTTCATTTTATTTTATTTATTATTTTATTTTTTTTGGTGAGAAAGATTGGCCCTGAGCTAACATTTGTTGCCAATCTTCCTCTTTTTGCTTGAGGAAGATTATCCTTGAGCTAACATCTGTGCCAGACTTCCTGTATTTTGTCTGTGGGATGCTGCCAAAGCATGGCTTGATGAGCAGTGTGTAGGTCCGCACTCAGGACCCAAACTCACAAACCCGAGGCTGCTGAAGTGGAGTGCATGAACTTAACCACTGCGCCACTGGGCCAGCCTCTCATTTTATTTTTTGATTTAGAGATGAACAGAATTCATCTAGAAGAGAGAATCCTAGATTTTTATATCTGAGGAAAGCTTTCAAGTCGTATAGACTAATGACGTTAAAAACTAAGACACTTGAGGCTTCGCAGGATGACATGAAATTTCCTTTTTAATTAAAAAAGGTGCCTTTTCTAAAGTGGAAAAATATTAATACTAGTATCTTAACTGCTGGATACAGAAATTAAAACATTTCCCGTTACTCTGGACTATAAGCCAAATGGAAATTATATAGAAATTTGAAGTTGGTGTTGAGAGTCCTATAGTCACATGAGCACCAGAGTAGCTATATCATTTTAACTGTGAGTGGTTGGGTGCCCACATTTTGTTAAATCATTTCTGTAGCTTGGGTATAAAAATTCTGGGCCAGACATTGAGAGACTGGGATCTTAGCTTCACCATCAGTCAACTCTCTCCTCATAGGTGAATCTGACCTCTCTTGAGCTCTTAATTCCCTCATCTGGTTTGGACTAGATCAGTGCTTTTCAAATATTAGGAGACTCATCTTAGAAACAAGATCTCAAACTGAACCCTAACATATTAAAAGAAAAGCTGCTCCATTCGAAGCAGGGAGGGGGAGACTCTGTACCTCCTAGTCAGCCTCCTCCCCCCACCGCACTGCAGGCATATTCTAAGCTACTTCTCTGGAGTTGCAGGGTGCCCGGAATACAGTTTAAAACTCCTAGAAAAGACAGCCCTTAGAGTCTTTTCCCTTTGAAAATACACTGATTTGTGAGGCCAAAGATGAAAGAAAAGGTATTTTTTTTCTAGCTGTAAGAAGGATTGGAAGTCCCAGATATTACCTAAGAATTTTTTGATGCCATTGTGCATCATGTCATTGAGACTTTAACGTTTGCCTTTTTTTTTTTTAAAAAAAGAAGGATTAAAGAACAAAAGAGAAGAGTGATCTTTTTGCTTCCAATAAATCCAGGTTGTAGAAGATTATCAGCAAAGCTTACATCAGTGATAGAAATATGCATTTACTGGGCCTAAGGTAACTTGGGCTGACACTTGCAGCAACATTGCCACTGTAGGTCTTGTGTAGCCAGCATAAGTCCAGTGCGAGAGCTTCAGAGGGTCTATCAAATGTCAGGAAATTTAGTGAATATCAGTGGAATAATACTATTGCCAGATTGCCCTTGGTCAGACATATACAGAGAGAAGATAATAAACAGAAACACAAATAAATGTTCTATTATAATAATCAAAAGGCAAAAATTAGATTCAAAGCAAGAACACAGTGAGGAAAAACTTCAAATAATGTTGATGGTACAATGAAATGATTAAAAACAACTGTCACAGGGGCAGGCCTGGTGGTGTAGTGATTAAGTTCGTGCATTCTGCTTCAGCAGCCTGGGGTTTGCAGGTTTGGATTCTGGGCATGGACCTATACACTGTTCATTGAGTCATGCTGTGGCAGCATCCCACATACAAAATAGAGGAAGACTGCCACAGATGTTAGCTCAGGGCCACTCTTCCTCACCAAAACAAAAACAAAAACAAAAACCCAAATGTTGTGGAGCTAAATAGTAGCAGCCTGGATGCCCCAAGGTGGTTTAAGCCCAGTGGCTCAGGTATTTACTACAAAATAGATTTTGTTTGTCCCAAAATAAGAAAAACATTGACCCCATAATAGTCTTTTGCTATATATCTGGGCAAAACTATCACCAGCAGCAATGCTTCAACATGTACAAAAGTAGTAGAAATGATGGGGGTGCAAATTGGCACAGTCATTGTGGAAAACAGTGTGGAGATTCCTCAAAAACATAAGAATAGGACTACCATATGATGCAGCTATTCCCCTGCTGGGTGTCTATCCAAAGAACATGAAAACACGAATGTGTAAAGATATATGCAGCCCTGTGTTCATTGCAGAACTATTTACAATAGCTGAGACTTGGAAGCAACCTAGCTGCCCATCAAGGAATGAGTTGATAAAGAAGATGTGGTATATCTGCACAATGGAATACTACTCAGCCATAAAAAAGGATGAAATCTTGCCATTTGTGACAACATGGATGGACCTTGAGGGTATTATACTAAGCAAAATAAGTCAGAGGGAGAATGTCAAATACTATATGATCTCACACATAAGTAGAAGATAAAAACAGCAACAAAGAATCACATAGAGACAGAGATTGGATTGGTGGTTACCAGAGGGGAAGGAAGGAGGGAGGGAGGAGAGTGAAGGAGTGATTCTCATGTGTGTATGGTGATTAGTCTTTGGGTGGTGAACATGGTGTAATCTATGGAGAAATCAAAATATAATGATGTATGCCTGAAAGTTATGTAATGTTATAAACAAATTTACTTCAACAAAAAAGGTAGTAGAGATGAGGTGAAAGGAATTCTAATTTGAATAATTGTTTGTATTTTTGGGATGCAGGCAAGAGGCTGTGACAAAAAAATACTGGAACACAGTGGCTCCAACAAAATAGATATCTAATGTAACTAACCAGTGGGAGGCTGCTGAGTCCTTCAGGTACCCAAGTGCTTCTTATATTGTTGTTCAGCTATTCCCTAAAGTTGTCCTCGATTATCTAGTGGACACTGGCTTACTACTCTTTGATTTCTAGACTGTGAGATGTGGAAAAGAGAAGCAGAAGGCAAGTGATTTTCTCTTTTAAAGACAAAAGGCTGAAGTTGCACACATCACTCCTGCTTAAGTACCATTAGCAAGAAACCAATTACATGGTCACACATAGATGCAAGGAATGCTGGGAAATGTAGTCTTTAGTTGAGCGGTCACATCTTGAGGAGAATAGTGTTCCCAAAAGGAAGGAAGAGAGAACGGAAACTAGAGGATAACAAAGTCTCCACCGCTGAATTTAAACCCATTTGTGCAACGAAGTTTCATCTTGCAATACAGGTTTTGCTTTTATGATAGATTAATGGAATAAGTGAAGGGCCTTTGGCTGAGGGAAAATGTGAGACATTTGTAAGAGGGAGGTAGGATTGTTTACCTACTTTGTAGCATGATTGTTATAAACAGGGAGCAAGGGAATCCTGATGTTGATGTTGACTTGGTGTAGAGCCCTTTTGAGTCATGTTCAGGACACAAGATCCACTTCAACTCGAATTTTCTGGTAGTTTAGGGAGCAACTGGTTAAGTCCTTGAAGAATCTGACAAGGCCAAAGGAAATAAATTTGGTTTTATTTTCATCAGCCTTCTCTGAGGGGATGATAATTACGCAAACATATGTCAAATTGTTTCTTACATTTTCCACTCTCTTCAAATTTCTACACATTCAAATCCAATTCTTTTAGAAAAAAAACCCAGAGACTAAATTCAATCTATTGGGAGAAATCTGTGTATTATCAATATTTGTCTACAGGGAAACCCTCAGTATTATTGACTTTGGGTTAGAGGACTAGAAGCTGTGTATCCAACTTGGCACTAACGGTGAATAGCCTGTTCCAAATTTCTGACTTAATTTCTTTTTAGTACAGCTAGTAATATATATTTAGCATAGGAAAAAATTTGGTACATTAAATAAACTTATTACATCTGAAGTCCTGTGCAAGAGTTAAGTATAGTCATTTATATGTGGATTTTAATAACGTTTTTGGGTCAGGTTTTCAAACTGCCATAAATGCTAAAAGCTTACCTCTCTCACAAAGTTCCCTTTTCAAATTCCTGAGTAGACCCCTACAGAGTCACACTGTTTGTGTTTGAAAGATCATATCCTGACTTCATCTATGGAGCTTTTGCTCAGAGTTGAGAAAATTTTTGCAGCTGGCGTGCACCTATAGCTTGCTGGGGAAAATCAACATGAAACAATTGATCACTCATCCAAAAATAAGAATTCTAACAGAAAGGGGTGGTAACTGCTAAAAAAGCATGCTGGTATCAGATAATAGACTGTGGAGACAATATTTCTGCTGATACACAGTGGTTTTTAAAATAAATTCTTCGTGTTTGGGGATCATTTTCTTTGCTTTTTTGTTAAAAGAAGAATTTTGTTTTCCTGACTAAAAACAAATCTTTATTTCTAACGGGCTAATATCCTGCTGTTTGTTACCTATGTGAAATTATCGTGTGAGATGCCATGGTATGCAACACTGGAAATCACACATGGGATTTCTTAGCTTGAGATCAAAGTTCTATGAACAAAACTCAGAAAGAGTAATTCCTAATACTTAAACATTGCATATTCATAGAAAATTTCCTGTAATTGCATAAAATAGTAATCACAAAAACACAAATGATCTTTAATTTTCCTGCAATTAAATTGTTTTCAAAATATCCTCCAAAATTTGATCCCAGTATATAGACTAAATCTACAAATTTACGTCCTTATTTAGATATTTTCACATGTAGCAACTGATTGAATGTAATTCAGAAAACATCTTGAAATGGACTGCATTTGTCCTTTCCGTTTTACTATTTTCATTGTGGGAATGGTTTTAAATTTAATTTTCATAAGAAAAATTAAGCTTCCATTATTCTAGCTCAATGTATGATGGGTGAGAGTGTCTAGAATAAAACAGTAATTTAACACTCAGGTTCTGGAGTTAGATTCACCTTCACCATTTGTCTCCCATGTGAATTTTGGCACATTACTTAACCATGCTAAGCTTCAGTTCCCTCATGTCTAAAATGCTGACGATGAGAGTCCGTAATTCATAAAATTAGGTAGAGATTAAATTAAAAAGTGCAGTTAACTCTTTTTACCTTCCACATATGAGTGAAATCATATAGTATTTGTTTTTCTGCATCTGACTTATTTTACTTAGCACACTGCCCTCAACGTCCATCCATGTTGTCACAAATGTCAAGGTTTCATCTTTTTTTTAGGGCTGATACTGCCATTGCACATATGTACCATACCGCATCTTCTTCATTTATCTGTCTGTGGGTACTTAGGTTGTTTCCAAGTCTTGGCTATTATAAATAATGCTGCGATGAACACAGGGATGCAGATATCTTTTTGAGCTAGTGTTTTCATGTTCTTTGGATAAATACCCAGGGGTAGAATAGCTGGTTAAAAAAAAAACAACAACAACCACTCCACCAAACACGTGGATACTGAGAGCAGATCAATGGTTATCAGAGGGGAAAGGGAGTGGGAGGAGGGCAAAAAGGGTAAAGAAGGACATTTGTAGGTGATGGATGGAAACTAGACTTGGTGGTGAACATGATGTAGGCTATACAGAAGTCAAAATACGATGATGTAGACTTGATGCTTATATAATGCTATAAACCAATGTTATCCCGACAAAATAAGAACATATATAATGGCAAAAAACAATGCCTTAAGTTTTAAAAGTTATTTTCATATTAAAAAAAGTTCAGTTAACTCTTAAGCATAGTGCCCACCGCATAGCTGCATTCTTGATTAGTGATTGTACTTATTTTAGACCCATGAATTCCTAGAACTGTTGCTGATCAAGCTGTCTCATAAATCTGAAGTCTAACCACACTCTGGACCTGAAATCTAGGTAAAAGTTAAAGCAGAGCATCATTAATTATGAAGCTTGCTTTGACTATCTTTAGCCTAACGTGTTAAATTAATGTACCTTTATAAAGCAATGCCAGGTGGGCACCCTTAATTTATTCTTCATGTGGCAAAGTTCTAGATAAAAAGAACAACTTTTTCTTAATATATAAAAATCCCTTTTGCAGTTAAAAAGGGATTTTTTTCTTTTCTTTTCTTTCTTTTTTTTTTTGAGGAAGATCAGCCCTGAGCTAACATCCATGCCCATCTTCCTCTACTTTATATGTGGGGTGCCTGCCACAGCATGGCATGCCAAGCGGTGCCATGTCCGCACCTGGGATCCGAACCAGTGAACCCTGGGCTGCTGAAGCGGAATGTGGTACTTAACCGCTGTGCTACCGGGCCAGCCCCGGAATTTTTTCTTAAACATGTTTTAAAAAGTTCACTATCACCCATATATATATTTATATATACAGAAATATATATGTATACACAAATAAATATATAAATACAAAACATATATGCAAAATACAGAATACAAAAAGTGTTCTTCCTAAGGAAGAGAAATAAAAACTAAAATGATTCCTGGTGGGAATTTCAAGACTCCTGATTTGAGGACATGAACGGTTATAGCAGTTATTGCTAGCAGAGTTTGTGTTTTAATAGACAGTATCAAATGAAAATTGACTGTATAAGCTAAAAGAGTAGCTTATACATTATTTTTATAAAAAGATTTTATTATGCTAGTACCTAATTGAGTTATATCTCTAAATTACTATTTTGATTTGTGCATTCTCTATCAGCAGAAAGAATTGGGAGTCATAAATAGGGAAATAGAACTCTTATCTCCCAGCAACCAGAGAACAAGTTTGGTGACATGAAAAAGGTGAAGCTGTCAGTTTTGGGAAGAATGCTTCATCTGCCCTGCGTTTTAAGACAATGTTTCAATCCTTTCAAAGAATTAATTCACCTTACTTTTGTCTTTGCAATTTTTATGCAATCAAATTTGACCTTCCAATAGAGTCAAATATATTTCTCCTTTGTGATTTCTCCCACTGATTAAATTATGGTGTCTGTCTTGTTCAGAGGTTAGTAAAAAGTCACTATTTTCTCCTAATATTTTATGTTAACATAATTGTTAGCACTGGAAATTTATTTTGGTTTATGATATGAGAACATGATCTAAAATGATTTTTCCCAAAATAGCCAATTGTCACAGAGTCGTTTATTGAAAGTTCTTTTCTTTCCTTGTTCATTTGACCTCTTTATACTATGTAATATATTATTAAATTTAATATTAAGTATTTATAGTATCTCTTCTGTTTTATTGATTATATCTGTTCTCATATCAACATCAAACTCTTTCAATTACAACATCTTTATAGTGTTTTAATATACGGTAATGCTACTCCCATCTTATGACTCTTTAAAGAGAAAATTTGTGTAACACTCTTGCAGGTACACGTTAACACGGAAAAACAGTGGGAAATTTTCTGAGTCCGCATCCTAACATATCCTCCCATCCAGGCTCTCAGCCATGGGCATACTGTCAAGGGCCCCTCTTGCTGTATCCCATTGCTTTAGGGGATTGCAGAAAGTCCTGTGTCTGAACTGCTCCCTCAGTCTTGCCTGTGGTTTGTTCACACTTTTTTATTTTTAAAAATCAAAACCAAGTTCTTATTTTCTGAGCCTCTTTTGGAACCTGACAATTTATACTGTTTCAAGCTTGTTGAGACTATTGTAGCTCACTCCTTGTGCTGAACACACACAGGCTCTCTTTACTCTCCTGCCCTGGAAGTGTAGGGAGGATAGGGCAGAAGTGAGTATGGATTGGAGGTAAAAAATGCTATCATAGTAATAGTAATGTTATTATTTACTAGATTTATCAATTACTGCCTACTATTAACATTTTCCTCTATTTTATGGTGCTATGTACATGGTCTCCCACGCTTATGAGTGTCTTGCCCTATGCAAGCTTAACCAGAAAGCAAGACAATTCCTAGCTGCTGCTTCCTGGTATTTCACTTCTGAACTTTACCATTTAGCACCTAAATTTGAAAATAAACCATAACTACTCTATACTTTCATTACTGCCAGTATTGTTTTTCGAGTTCCAAAAGTAAAAAATTTTAATATTGGTTTCTAAATTTTTACTTAGAAAATAAAAGTTGATTGTGTGTCAGCCTATGTTGGACTTTCATTAGATACAAAATAATAGTCCCCTCTCAGGAGAAGGACAAACTATTCATTTGTTAGTATTCTGACTAGGCAGTCTAAGAGAGAGGCACAGAAAACAGAGACTTTGAAAACATTTTCTGTAATTTAAATCAAATGCAGTACTTTATGCAATCCTAGTGTGCAAATGGCAACTGGTAGCAATTGGACTTTTTAGCACACAAGACTAAAGATCACAAACCACATGAGGTGAAAATATCCATCGCACATGATCTTTAAGAACTTCAAATGCTGAATAATTATATTAAAAAAAACCAAAGCCAGTTTTAGTTGATTTTGACACAAGAGGTATATATATCTCCACTTTTCAGGTGGAGATATTGTGAAAGTAAGGCACATGATAAAGTTTTGTGGCTTTAAAAGTTTGAAATCTTTGTTTAAAGAAGTGATTTGCCTGTGTAAAGCTTATATCTGGGAACAGTGTCTATAAATATTGCTTTATTTTCTTGAAAGTACATCTTGGTTAATTCGTAATGGTAACAATGATTTTCATGAGGGAGAAAGAAGACAAAAGTGTATGAAAAAGTCAATTCCTCAAAGTTTTAAATTTAAATGATGCTAAGTCAATGTATAACATTATGACATGATCTTAAAAAACATTCAAGGTTTACCTAGGCCTTCAGAGTATAGGCCTGAGCACAGGGTCTTTTCAATTACTTTTCTTTAAAGATGACATAATGTTTTGTCTTCTTCCCACAAATGTATACAGAGAGAACACTGAAAATCTTTTATAACAAGTCCTACATGTAGACATTGCTTTAGCTCTTAAAATGAAATATTCATGTTTGTTATTATGAAATTTTAGCATTTTCTGATTAAGGAATTTGAAACAAACGTGTATTCCTTAACATGGTTCTCTGATTTCATATTGCTTGTTTCAGGGTGAAAATGAGCGTGTTACCAGGTTGATCGTGGTGAGAATACAGCACAGCAGCCCAAGCTTTGATTCACTTCCAGGTGGTCAATATCATTCAGGCACAGGATGGATTAGAAGTGACCACAGCTTTCCACATACATTATAATCACTTAAAAAATTACATGGACTTTGAGTCACTTTGTAAAAACTGGATGAAGAACATGTAATTACATGAATATGGTCTAGAAATGGACTTGGACTTTTGGAGTCAAAGAATTAAAATGGTACACAACAGAAAGATGGGCTATTAAAACATTCCCCCTGAATCTTCATAGGCTACTCTTGCCTTCTGTGAGTTGGAGAACTGCTTTCGGTTCTTTCATGAAGTTCCTTGTTAACTTACACTGACACCGAATTTTTAATACCAGGAACATTTCTTAACACTTTAAAGGCAAAATACAACATATTATTTCAATTAAAAGGATGAACTCTGAGATCTACATAGCTTTCAAGTTTAAGACGTTAAATAGGTCTAAGACTTACAAATGCCTCATTAGGGAGGATCAAGGGTTGGTGTCACCTAATTAGTCCTGAAGGAACGGTTTCTGGATATTTTCATCTAAATGGCAATGACCTCTGTTAAAGCTTGATTAGCTGCTCAAACATTAAAAATCATTTTGATTCTGCATGTTCTTCTTGTACAAATTCAAAAGAGTTGAGGCAGATTAAGGGAAACTACTGCAAAGTTATGATTGATAATTTACTCATATGAACATATTTCTTTATTTGGAGTTAGTTGACTTCTAAAATATATTGGAAGCATTTTATTTCATTATTTTATTAATGATTGCATTCAATGATGTTTTACAGATTTGAATTATCATCTTGACAACGTTTAATTTCTCATGATTTGACCAGAAGCCCCACAGAAATATTTTGAATCTATGTAACAGTCCAGAATGGCCTTTAAAGCTCCTGGATTTTGAGCTTTCTGCCAAGTGTGTGTCCCTGAGGCACTTAGCATTGTTGTCTAATCTCATGTCTTCTGGGTGCTCATTGAGCTAGGTCCCCAGAATTCTATTACCAGGAAAGATATCAGATGCAGTGGGTCACAGTGGCATTCGGAAATGAGACATGAATTTCAGGGCAGCTTTGCTGCTTTGAATCCCATGAGAAGAGTGGGAGGGGAGCAACCTGGGAAATTGTCAGTTGTCCATTTTCAGACCCTCCTGCCTCTTTCCTCAGAGTCATTCTACAATTTCTCTGCAGTGACAAGCATGGCAGTTCATTTATGAATTCTGCAAAATGAAATAGAAGGCTCTAGTAGCTTGTGAAATGTATTTGAACTTATAAACCAATTTTAAACAACAGTTGCTATTAATATTTTGAATGTCTCAAAGTCTTTACAGAAGCATGAAGCTTAAATTCTTCTATTGTTTTTCTGCTGGTAATTTGACTTTTGACTTTTATTTCCTAAGCTGAATCTCAGATACTTTGTTGAGCCTCTTGGCTTGATAAATATTTTTTTTTTAGAAGAGGTTTTACTCTGATTTTGATTTAGAAATATCCAACATGCTTTTACTTATTTGACAAGTCGTGGTTTAGGATATTTAAAAAACGTATCTTTATGATACATACTACTTAATGCTATGAAACCATGCTTATGCTTTCTTTCAGATATAAGGGTGAAAAGCTAAGACAAATAGAGGCTTGTTTTGTTCAAATTTTAAATTTTCTCCCTGACAAAGAAGAAGAAGAATGCACAAAGCTGGAGGATGATAGTGGACTTTTGCACAGAACTAACATTTCAGCAAGAAGTAGTACTTCAAGTTAATGACTACTCTGGCTCCATGGTATGATACCAATGTGCCAAGCCAGTGGAATAACATAGCTACACACATCAAACCTGCATGTTGGAGCAAGCGTTATCACAGTTGGTAAAATTACCATAGCTGAAATGATTAGGAGGGATTATGGGCAGTCCAGAGAAATAAAATTAAAATGAAAGGACTATAAACATTAGACTTTAATCTTGTGGTTCCAATTTAAGCCAAAATAGTAGTCAGGCAAAATTGTGGAACTATCGTGGGGAAAAATAGTTTTTCTAAAATGTAGTTCCCTCAGTACAAGCCCCAGAATAATAGATATTTTTCTTTTAATAGAAACAGGCCTGCCAATGGAGAATTGTTGACTTGAAGAAAAGGATGCATACAATAAAGCATATGAACACTATAGATAGTGCATAATTACACTTATAGTGTTACAGATAACACTAGACAACATCTGAGTTGTTCTATTTCAGGTAATGGTAGAGATTTTTATAATTTGTATTTCAAAAGAACAGAGACGGGCAAGGAAGTAGAAGGCTGACCATCTACTTTTAAATTTAGTCGACTTTGAAAAAAGTCTGTTCAATATTAAGAAACAAGATTTAAGATTCCTTACAACATATTTTACTTGTAGTTAGAAATGGCTGTGATTTCAAGACTGTTATATTTATTTTTGTCAAACATTTTCATCCTAGCAAAAATTCATAAAACCTGTGACCTGGTAGCTAAGAGTTTCATTTGGAGTTATTTTCCTCATTATGTCTCCATGCTTTCTTGCCTGTGCAACATGTTCTAAGATTAAGAGACACTTCATTGTACAAAAGGAAGCTTAGTGAGGAAGAATGCTCCAGGATTTAGCGACTCGTGTTAGAATCAGATATCTGTCACTAACTGTGTGTGATTTTGACAAGTCTTTGCCTTTTGCATCTCCATTTATTCCTTTCAACGTATTTGACCTGATCTCTAAAGTCTCTTTTTGTTTGAAAGTTCTGTTTAAATTTCTCATGATTTAGAATTGCTGACATTTCAGTGTAAGTATAAAGATCTGAGCATGGCATAAGAAAAAGATTTTTAATTATTTGGAAGCTAACAAGAGAAAGCCTTGGAATATTTACTCGAGTGTAACTTACAAATTAGAGAGAGAGTTTTTAATAACACTTCATTACTTTGCCTGCCTTTTACTCTATGATCCTTAATTGGATTTAACAGAAGCAAAGAATGATTTATAAACTGGTTCATCCCTATTTCTTTCTTTGAGATAGATAAAAAGAACATTGAGCAATGCATGATTTATGAGTTTGAAAAAACAAGTGTCCTTTATTCTTAAAAAGATCTGGGTTATTTGGCTTTCCTCCATTTGTAATCTCCAGACATACATCGTAAGGCAGTCTAAGCAAGTAGTGTTGAAGAGCTTTAGGGTTGGACGTAAGAATTGAAGAAGGGTAAAGTTCTAATGAATCAGAAACTAAAATTCCAGTGCAAGTTATGGGCCCTCATGTCTCCTTTTGCTTGGAAAAGAAAGCTTCTTTACATTATTTTCAGGTCAAATATTAGGTATAATAAGTTAGTGGGACTTGAAAGACTACAATTTTGTTTTGAATTGGGTCAAGGAATGAGGTAAAGGAAATTGAAAGTCTGAGTTTGATTTTTATAGGAAAGAAGCCTAGTTCTGAGAGCCAAATTGGACTCAATGAGAGAAACAAAAGTATACATTTTCCTCCTGATTTATAGATTACTAAAACTTAAAAAAATAGCTAGTTGTTAGAAAGAAAAGACTAAGCAAGAAAAAATTCCAAGATTCATAAATTTTGAAACTGATATTCTAATTGATCAAATTTCTTAGTATATAAAAGAGGCTATTTAGAGAGAATGAAAACCAAGCAAATTCTTACAAAATATTAGGCAAGTCATGGCCAAAAAAGTGAGTGCTATTGAGAATAAAGGCAAAGACAAAGCCCATTAAAAATGTGAAACCTCAACATAAGTCAAGCCACATTAGAAAAGAAAAATGTTCCCAAGCCATAAAAAGGATATTCAAGATGAAAGTCTCAGAAGTCCAGTGGGAGTGATGAATCAACAACTGACTTGTATATTTCTCTGCTCACTTTTTTTCAGTTAAATATGAAGACAATGACCCATGTGCCTGTTAGAATATTTTTATAAATAATTTTCCTGGTGTTCTAAAACTGCCACCTAGACTTGCAACTAATAGAACTGTGATTTAGAGAAAGGCCCAGTTTTCAGTAGTATGAGTAAACAAATACTTCTAAATAAAGCAGTCTTAGTATCTTCAACTTTGATTGCTTTGCTTTTACTATACCTTGTCAGGATTTTTCCAGATATTTTGAAAAACAATTGGGCCTTTCAAAAGTCATTTTTTTTTTTTTTCTGAGAAGACGAGTACAAATACCTCTTGGAACACAAGTCATTTGCTTTATGCTCTACATACTACACTCTTTCCTCAAGCGAGATGAGCCAGGACAGAAGGCAGTAATGTCAAGGAATCTGTGGGAAAAGTGTATACATAAAATAAGAAGAGATGTGTCTAGCTTTATATGTCTATAAGAATACTTAACATTGTCTAATCCATTTTAAAATTCTAAAATGGAATGAAGCATCAAAAAAAGTTTTAGTTGACTCTGGAAGTGGAGATATTTGTCAAACTCTTTCCCCTGTCTGGTTCTCTGTACTTAGAAGACAGTAGCAGTATGGACTGTAGGATTGTAGGAAGTTTCATGTGAATGGAATACTAATCTGGATAATTTAATACTTACCAACTTTAAATCTGCAGATTTCTTGAGTGGTAATAGTGGTGCCAGTGTAAACATAGGCCTCTTTGAATCTTTATTACTTGATAACTACCTCCTGAAACGGGCGCCAGTTTATGACTCATAAACACAGTTCTATAACGTACGAAAACTTAGGGGAGGCAGATAAAACAGTGCTTAGAGGGAAATATATAGCTGTAGTTGCCTATATCGAGAAAAGCAAATGATCTCAAATCAATAATCTATGCTTCCATCTTGAAAAACCAGAAAAGGAAGAGCAAACTAAGCCAAATAGAGCAGAAGGACAGAAATAATAAAGATTAGAGCAGAAATAAATGAAATAGAGAATCAAAAGAGAAAATCAAAACCAAAAGTTGAGTTTTTGAAAAGATCAGTGAAGTTGACAAATCTTTAGTTAGAGTGACCAAGAAATAGAGAGATTACTCAAATTACTAAAATCAGAAATAAAGTAGGAAATATTGCTATTGACCTTACACAAATAGAAAGGATTATAAGGACATACTATGAAAATTTGTATGTCAGCAAATGAGATAATCTAGATGAAATGGACAAATTCCTAGAAATACGTAAACTACTGAAACTAATGCAAGAAAAAATAGAAAATCTGAATAGGCCTATGACAAGTAAAGAGATTGAATTAGTTAAAGAAAAATTATCACAAGAAAAGCACAGACCCAGATGGCTTCACTGGTGAATTCCACCAAACATTTAAAGAGAAATTAACGCCAATCCCACAAACATTTGCAAAAAATATAAGAGGATGTAACACTTCTCAATTCATTC
The DNA here is from genome assembly GCF_021613505.1 of Equus quagga. Lineage (NCBI taxonomy): Eukaryota > Metazoa > Chordata > Mammalia > Perissodactyla > Equidae > Equus > Equus quagga. Next base: position 14,069,470 of record NC_060277.1, read on the forward strand.
TATGAGACCAGTCTTACTCTCATACCAAAACCAGACAAAGATATCACAAGAAAGAAAAACTATAGAAAAATATTCCTTATTAATATAAAAGCAAAACTCCTCAAGAAAATACTATCAAACCAAATCCAGCAACGAAAGGAAAGGATTATAAATGATGAGTAAGTGGGATTTAGCCCAGGAATGCCAGGTTGGTTTAATATACAAAAATCAATCAAGGTAATACATTATACAGGACAAAACCCACATGATCATCTCAATATATGCAGAGAAAGAATTTAACAAAATTCAACAAATTTTTATGACAAAAATCACTGAACAAACTAGAAATAGAAGGGAACTTTCTCGCTCTGATAAAATACATCTATGAAAAAGTTGAAGCTAACATCAACCTTAATTATTAAAGACTGCAAGCTTTCCCACTAAGATCAAGAAAGAGATGAGGATTTCCACTCTCATCACTTCTATTAAACATTGTACAGGAGGTTTTAGCCAGAGTAATTAGGCAAGAAAAAGAAATCAAAGTCATCTGAATTGTAAAGGAAGAAATAAAACTCTATTTGCAAGTGGCATGATCTTGTGCATAGAAAATCCTAAGGAACACACACACACACACACACACACAATTATTAGAGGTAATATGTGAGTACAGCAAGGTTCCAGGATACAAGATCAATATACAAAAATCAATTGCATTTCTATATAGTATCAATGAAGAATGCAAAAATAAAATTTAAAAGACAATTCCATTTACAATAGAATTGAAAAAAGAATAAAGTCCTTAAGAATAAATTTAATAAAAGAAATTTAAGATTTGTAAACTGAAAACTACAAAATATCATTAAAAAGAATTAAAGAAGATTTAAATAAATGAAAAGACAATCCTTGTTTATGAATCACAGGATTTCACATTGTTAAAATGGCAATATGCTCAAACTGATCTGAAGATTAATATACTCCCTATCAAGATCCCCAATGCCTTTTTTGCAGAAATTGACAAGCTGATTCTAAAACTCATGTGGAAATCCAAGGGATCCAGAATAGCCAAAACAATTTTGAAAAAGAAAAATAAAGTTGGAGGACTCACACTTCCAATTTCAAAACCCGCTATAAAGCTACTGTAATTAAAACAATGTAGTACTGACGTACGTATAGACAAATTGATTGATGGAACAGAATCAAGAGTTCAGAAATAAATCCTTATATTTATAGCCAATTGCTTTTGACAAAGGTGCTGAGACAACTCAATAAGGAAAAAATAGTCTTTTCCACAAATTGTGCAGGGACAACTGGATATCTACTTGCAAAAGAATGAATTTGGACTTCTATGTTACACCATATACAAAAATTATCTCAATATGCTTCATAGACCTAAATGTAAGAGCTAAAAATGATAAAATTCTTAGAAGAAAACAGAGGCATAAATATTTGCGACCTTGGATTAGGCAGTAGATTTTCAGATATGACACCCAAAGCACAAGCAACGACAACAAAATAGGTAAATTGAGCTTCATCATTTAGGACTAGTATCCAAAATTTAAAAGAATTCTTACAACTCAACAATACAAAGAAATGTAATTCAATTAAAAAATGTGTGAAGGATTTTTCTCCAAAGGAGATAGAAAAATGCCCAATGAAGACATGAAACGATACTCAACATCATTAGTCATTAGTTAAATGCAAATCAAATCACAATAAGATACTACTCTACATTCATTCAGATGGCTATAAAAAACATGGACAATGACGGGTGTTGATGGGGGTGGGGAGAAATTGGAATCGTCACGCCTTGGTGGTAGGAAAGTAAAGCTCCTTTGGTAACAGTTTGGCAGTTTCTCAAAAAAATCAGTATTTCTATTTTATGCCAGTGCCTGCCTCTCTTCCTCTTTCTCTTCTTCTCTCTCTTCTTTCCTTTTGGATTATCTTTAATTGGATTTTAGAATCAAAGTTTGCTATCTTAATAAAATAGACTAGAAAATTTTTCTTTTTCTGTAGTTCAGAGTTGTTTAATAAATATGAAGCGTTTGTTCTTTAAAGCTGGGGTAGAATACAGCAATAAAAACTATCTGAACTGGTTAAAAAAATTTTTAATAGGCTTTTATATTTCTAATATCTTTTATGATTTTTAGTTTGGCCAGATTTTTAGTTTTTTTGTCAACTTCTTTCTTTTCTCTTTTAGTAATTTCTACTTTCCTTTTATTAATGCCATTATCTAACTTGTTTTGGTTTATTATACTATTTTTACTTTTTCCTCAAAGTGAATACTTATTTCTATTTGATAATAAATATATTTCAGCAATAAATTGTCATCTGAGTCCTATTTTAGCTGTGTGTCATATGAGTTAATGTAATATTTTGTTACTTTTTGGATAATTTGTAATTTTTGTTTCTCCTGGGGTCATGGGAAATTTTTTTAATTTATAAATTTTTATCATTTAATATAAACATTTGTAGGATATATTTAAAGAATGAGGCCTATGAAATATCTCCTTTTTCAAAATTTTAGAATTTTAAAATATGACAATAAAATTGATGTATATTTTTAAGTTCTTTGAACATAAGAATATATGTTCTCTGTTTTTAATGCATTGTCATGTATATACATACATATTCAATAATTAATTTAATAATTGAATAATCTATATCCTTGATGTTTTACTATACGGTAAAATTCAGAAAAAGATATAAAACATCTTTTCTTATAATTATACTTTAACCAACTTAATCTTTTTATCCCAGGAGTTCTCAATTTTTAAAAATTTTCATGTTCATTGGTTAAATGCATATTACTGTTATATCTTCTTGATGGACTATATCATTTACCAATATATTATAAGATCCCCCATTCTATGTCAATGTCATTAACTTTAAATTTTACTTTATCTAATATTAATTATTTAATTGTTAATATCTAATATTAAATATCTAATCATATTTTTATTGTGTTTGTATTTACCCATTCTTTTATTTTCACTCTTTCGTTGTCACTGTTTTGGATGTAGTTTTCAAAAACAAAAAACTGGTTTAAAAGAAAGACAGTTTGATTATCCATTTTTTGGTAGGAGAAAGTGACCTGTTTACATTCCCTGAAATAGTTGAAATACTGGCTTATATTTCTTCCATCTCATTTTCTTTTGCCATTATTTTATTTTTGTGTCTTTATTTAATTTTTTTCTGGTTTCGTCAAGTTTTAATTTATTCCTTTTCCTTCTTAAGTATCTGAAGTTTTATGGTTCTCAATTTTATCAGTGGTTAGTAATACATTCACTTATTGCCAAATTCAAGGTCAATTCTTTCCCAACCTTTGAGGATACATGGTGAGCAAGCGAGTTAAAGTGATTGCTGTTATGAACCTTATGTTCTAGTGGAGGTGGACAGAAATCAACCAATCCATAGATACGTAGTAATTAAATAAGCAAGAAAATATTGGATAAATACTGTGTAGAGAATTGAAATAGAAAAGTATGATAGCAAGTGACTGAGAGGCTTCTGGGAAATGTCATCTGAGTTCTGCCATCTTCCAGGCCCTGGTGAGTGCCCCTTGATAAAGAAGGAGGCAGCAACATGGCCATTATTTTCTCAGACTTCCCAATGCTTTTTCCTTTGCCTTTTGAGATAAGTTTGCACATACACGCATATGTATAGACTCTCTTTTTCTTTTTTCTCATTTTAACATTATGTACATATGGAACATGCATTTAGGAAAAAGAGACCATGTGTGTTTCAGTAAAACTAAATATTTTTTCCCTTCAGTAAAACTGAATGTTTTTCCATTCATTCTGACGTTTCATTAATTTTGTTTCAAGGAAAAGAAATGCGTTGATTAAAAGTGGAAAAAATTACAGTGGTAGCATTTTGTGGAAATATCCTTATTTCATGTCAAATTAAATCAATAAAATATGTGAAAATTATACTGCAGTACTTTTATCATTTTGTTGAGATTTTTGAAGCTCTTTTTAAAGAAAATTGGCTGACAAGCTGATTTATACCATAGCTGCCGAAAGTTGATTGATAGCATAGCTTCTATTGTGATAAAATATTGTTATAATTTTAAAAGGGAATGAAATGCGTTAAGATAAAAGTAGTACTATTAGTTTATTTTAGCTTCAAAGTTTGTCTACCTAACACTATAAAACATAAGAACCTTGGACAATCAAGGATTTCATTTCATCATTGGTAAATCTTAATTTTTTACAGTGTGTTTGCAGTAGTGTTAAACAATACTTGTGAAGTCTTTGCTTAACTATTAATTTCCCAGACAGGTACCATTAACAATTCGGTTTTTATGGAAAGCTGGTTTTCTTAACCCCTTTTAAAAATCACTGGGATGATTTTAGGAGTGAAATAATATAAGAATCATTAAAATTATATTAAATTGTTACTTGGCTAGCGCTACTTCAGACAAATTTTTGTGTATCTGTATAGCTCTAAGACAAAACCCAGATTTGGCTTTACTCATTATATTACATGACAGTTGGTTTGATGTTATTTAAAACTGCCTGAGATAAAAAGCATTTGGTGGGGTTTTGATTAGTAACTGGCAAACTTCAAAAGGCCGGGATATTTGGTTTGGGTAAAACTTGATTAGTGTCGATGGCTATTCAGATTTCCTCCCAAATCTCCTGGGGCCTTTTTCCAGGTCTTCCCTGTCTGAATATTTCATTCTTTATCCATCTCCCAAGAAACTGAGTTTTATATTTTTAGGACTACAGTTCCTAGCCAAGTATTCTTGAAGTCCGTCTTTATAAAGATTGACAGGTGATATGACCAATTATTTTTTAGGATCTTTATATCCATCATCTTTACTTATACAGATAATTTTCTTTTCCTATTATGACAATCGTGGGCTTTTAAAACTATATGGAAAGATTTGAGATCATCTAGTCAATCCTAGTTATACAAGTTAGGAAAACGAGTTCTCTAAGCTTATATGGTTATGTAAGCTCAGTTGTTAAGTGGAGATAGAAGTGGCTCAGATAGGACTAGTAAGGGATAAATCAGAGGACATGCTAAAAATATCTGGCCATATTAGGCTATACACAGACACGTGCACACACCTCTTACTTTTCTCCCTTTTTTTCATATAGAGTGAGTTAGTGGGTAAACATGGACTGGGTTATGCCTGATGGGTCCTCTTTTGACCACAATACCTAAAATCATCTCCCTTATCTCTCCCTTGATCTAGAACCATTTCCTCTTCTTTTCCTTGATATTTCTTTTTCTCTTGGAGTGTTCAATCTTTGCTTTTCCAGTTGTATGGATTTTTTCATCCATGCATTGCTTACTGAGATTAATAGTACAAATTTCAAGAATGCCCTCAATATTATATGCCACAGTCCTTAATAATCCATCACAAAGAGAGGAGCATAATGGATGTAAATTATATACTATGTGATTTTTATGGTCAAAGATGTTCCACATAAGGATTATGTATGTTATAGGGATTACTGATAAGCAAGTATTTTCCTTTTGATTAGCGTTATCAGTCGTAGAGTGTTTTCTATGTATCAGCCACTCTAAGCCCTTTGTACCATCATTTGCTTTAATCCCCATGGACATCTAGTGAAATGCATATTTCCTCTATTTGGAACATTCTACCTCATGATCTTCAGGTTTTTCCTCCTGTTTACCTCAAATATCTCCTCCTCAGAGAGGCCTTCCATAATATCTTATCTAAAGAAGGTTCTAGGCTCTCTTTAACACATCATTTACTTTTACTTCTTACTACCTATCAAATCAAAATTTAAAATTATCTTTCTTATTTGCTTACACGTTATTGTTTTCCCTCACCATAATCTTTCACTGCTCTCAGACTATTTTTGGATCCTACCTGAAAAAAAACATAAGGGGCCGGCCCGGTGGCATAGTGGTTAAGTTTGCGTGCTCCACTTCTGTGGCCTGGGGTTTGCAGGTTCGGATCAGGGCAAGGACGTGGCACCACTCGTCAAGCCACACTGTGGAGGCACCCCACATAAAGTAGAGGAAGATTGGCACAGATGTTAGCTCAGTGACAATCTTTCTCAAAGAAAAAAAAGAAAAAGATTGGCAGCAGATGTTAGCTCAGGGCCAATCTTCCGCATTAAAAAAACAGAAAAAAGAAAAAGAAAATGAAAACAAAAGCCATTCCATTCTTGTGTGTGCCTAGAGTCACACACTTTCAAACAGTTTAGGTAAAATTATTATCTCTATGACAGCCATGAATGTTTTCCAGATTCTCAGATTTATTACAGATATCTTGTAACAATTTAATTAGTCATTAATGGGACATTAATTTCTTCTGTTAGTTATTAGAAACCTTCAAGGAGATCCTTTGAACTTTTTTTCGCATTGTGATCCAGGATTGTGACCAGTTTTTGAAATCCTCTTTTGTTTATTCATTCAGTACTCTGTAGCCTACAAAGTAAGTGATAATAGTTCATGGTTTAAGAATGTTTGCGCTTAAGTGTTTATGACGTACACTACTGGGTCTAACTATGGCATTGGGGTAATTTGGGAGGTACTCATGCTTCCAGTACTTTGAAAATAATTTCTGATTTATTATTATGATAATCTGGGAGATGGAATTTATTGTTATTATGTTTTCAACATCTCTAGTACCACCGTTCTATTGCCCAAAGAAGTAAGATTTCAGTCCTTGAAGGGGAATGATGTTGGCATTTCCTTCTCTACTTCCTTCTCATTAATCCATGAATGAACATCATCCATTTATCAGGAGAAGGAATAAATTAGAAGTGTTGATAATTTTATCATTAATTGAAAAACAAAAAGACATTATTTATTTTTTAAAAGGACTTTAAAGACGTACATTTGTTTTATATTTTGCTAAGTTATTCTTTTAAAAATGGAAATTATGTCTGAGAAAAAATTTTGAGAGTCAAGTTTACAGGTTAACTAGAGAAGTTATTAATGCTTAGACATAGATATATAGAGAAGTTAAGTATACCAATTAAAGCAATTTTAATCCATCTTTTTTACAATATTGGAGTGAAAGAAGCTCAGAAAACATGTAATTCCAGCTATTGAACTATATAAATATTTTCAACTGGATAGGTAGGAAAAAATTTAAAATATCATCTAAAAATAAAGATTGTAAACAAATTAACTTTTTATTTACTTTTCTGAAAACTTGCTGTTTTTATATAAAAGTTACATAAGAAAATGTTTTGGTATATGCTATTAGGTTATTATTTTTACTTAATTTGTGGTTACTGTAGGTAGACTCTGTTAAGGAAGTGCACGCTGTGGGCTACCTAAGGAAATAAAAGACCAAGAAGTTGAAAGAAGCTTCTACTTTATCAAGACACGCATAATCCTGGAACTATACAGCATTCAGAAAGATTTAAAGATTACTTTCAACTCTGATATTGTGATTTTGTTCAAAATATTATTTTTAAAAATCTATACACATTTTACCTTTGTTAGATAAGACTAATTATATATTGCTGAAAACAAATAAATGAAAGCATTTAAATATAACTTTATGATGGAGAATGTTAAAATGTTTTGGGTTTATCTGGCTTTCTAAAATAAGTTAAAATTCATTGGCCTAATTTTACTATGGAGATTTTTTACTTGAACCTCTATTCTTTGATTTTCTAAAACAAATATGAGAGGTCAATGTTACTACACAGCGCCTGCAATTATACTTCAACATGGAGAAGTTTTCCTCCTTGTGAGGTCAACAGTCATATTTTATGATTATTCCTTATGAAATTATTTGATTATATTTTATTTGTTTTGTAAACTTGTAGCTTTTCCTAGCAGTAAGACGGTTTTAATCTGTTTAAATATAAGAAGACATATATGTGCCAAAATAAAAATGGGGCAATGTAAAGCCAGCCATCTGGAACTGGTTTTAACAGCAACGTGCTCATAGAAGGTACAGAAGACTTAGTCCCAACCAAAGCAATTGTTTCGTTAGCTTTCTCGGCTCATCAGTCTTTAAATAGTAGCCAAATCAACATCGTTTGCAGGTGTATTATAAAAAAATGCTATGGCTCATAATGGGACAGACTCTTTTAGAGTGCCTCAGTAATAATGTAGGAGTTTCTAGGTTATTTGGAATAAACTTGTTTAAGCTGCCCATCTCAACAAGGCTACCCTCTTTAAGCTGCAGAGCATATCTCTCTACCCATGACTCGCTGAAAATCACGCTCTTTGCACTTATATCCGTAATGCTCAATGTTGAATGTATACGTATTGAATTACTTCTTCATTACGCAGTAATATTTATATGTTAACTGTGGGTATCTGAAAATTCTCTTAAATCATAAAAGCACTTGGCAGCGACACAACAAACTAAGTTAATTTTAATAAAAATTTAAACACTGTAAAGATTTGGTTCATTATACTGGTACTTGAGAGGAATCTGTCTACAAAGTGGATTATTGAGAGCTTTCACTGGAATTAAATACTGCTTTTCAGTGTTACTTGTGTATTCATAGAATTACAAGCGATACTTAAATGAGGTAGAACAATTTTGATGTTAACTTAGGATTCTCCAATTTTATTTTGATTTGAATCTATTCACAAAATATGGGAAAAGTGAATGAGCTAAAAATAAAAATGGTTAAGATAAGACTTCGGTATTCAGGAAAATGCTGCTTTCAGCAGTGATTCTTGAAGGGCAGGGAAAAAATGAGAATCTTTTATGGAAAATGTCAATGTGCATCTTCTCTATGCACAAAAAGACTTTACCAGGAGCCATGAATGAGAGAATGGCCTTCGAGAGAAAGAGAACTGGCTTTGATTTTTAACCTGGTGTCTTACTAGCAATATAAACTTGAACGATTTGCTCTATGCCAGGATCGCAAACCTAAATGCCTACAAGGATCTAGCAAACCGAAATGAGTGAAGTTGGCAGTATGGGAATTTGGTGATCTGGAGAGTCTATGCTTCATCCAAAGTGGAAATCACTTGTTTCCACGCTCAGTATTGTCAGATCTTTTAAGTTCCCAGACAAGGTAGATGTATGTAATTCTGTTTTTTAAATTTGGGAGTAATTAAAATTAAAAATGCTTCTTCGGCCGAGATTCAGCCTATGGGCCCTAGATGGTGATGTCTACTTTCATTTTAAACAAACAAACTTTTAATTTCCTCATAAGGAAGGAGGTTTTTGTGAAGATTAATGAGATATGTCAAAGTTCCTGACATGTTGCAGGTCTTGAGTAAAGGTCTGTTCCCACTGATCTTTCCTGCTCAGTTTTCAACTTCCCTTTCCTTTATCTGTAGAAACAGTCAATAAAATCTGCATTTACTGTGCAACTTTCAGTTTTTGTATTTCTTATGTTAAGTATTTAAAAGTGTCAATTAGAGAGCATAGTTCCTTTATCAAGTTTGAAAAAAGTATTTTCAAGGGTGTATACATGGATGGAAAAGGCACGATTGATATAATTACTTAAGCTGCTTTAAAGATCCATTAAATATTCCTTGGCAGAGACATCCAAGCATGTGAGTGATCAAATAACCAAAATAGACCTCTGTCACTCTTGGATGTCACATTATGCCAGTCTGTAGAGCTTGTCACGAGGCTACAGGAAGAATTTAAGGTAACCGACATTTTTTTCATCTGAGAACTACATGTAATAGTGGAAATATGAGATTTCATGTCAGATGGATCTGGGCTTGAATATTTCTGCTGTCACAGTCTTAGTTGCAAGACTTTGGTCAAATAACTTATTTTGTTTTCTTGTTTGTAAAAATAGAATGCTACTTATCTGGGAAGGTAGGATTGAGGATTAGGTGAGATAATCCGGATAAAAGAGTCTAATAGATGTCAATTTTTCTTTTCTGCATTGTGTCTACCTTTAATAGAATAAAAATTTTAATTTACTAAACAATAATTGATTACTCAAGTAATCTAATCCTGGATATGTAAATATGACGTTATACTAGATCATGGCTTGTCATTTAGCCACAATTTTGAAGGGAGATGAACGTTTGCTTCTGGACACTTCCTCAATGCTTGTAGATTTTTGAGTTGCTTATTATCTTTTGAGGTAATTTTACCTACAAAACCGTGAAGTTTTCTATGTTTCGTCTTGATTTTTAAAACAGATATTAAATAATTGTTGGATGAACGAATAAAATATATTGCTAAGATATAACACTTTTTGAAAATCTTGAGCATGTCAACACACAAATCAAGAGATCTTCTGACTCAGTAACTTCAGTTCCGCAAAATATATTATTGTCTTTCTCTTCCATCAAGAAATTCCTTTACCTTTTCCACGCTCCCATCAGTTACTATCACCTTATTTGTAGCATAAAACTATTACCTAGAAGCCCTAAATGACTACAGATATTAAGTATGTATCAGGAAATGACTTTTGGACGCTGCCGCAGTTCGAGTCACATGAATGGATGTGGAAGTCACTCACAGACTACAACAGTCTTTTTTAAGGGTAACAGATTGATATGTACATCACATTGTGTTAACAGTATCATGAATATTTCACTAGGGATATGATATATAATAGCCAGGCAAGAGTCATGTAACTGACAGCATAAAGCCATTATTAAAGATCAATGAAAAAGGTTAAGGAAATGCGTGAAAATATAGACACCAAAATGTTCATAGTGGTTTTCCTGGAATGATGGGATTCAGATGAATTTTTCTTTCTATATATTTGTGTGTCTTTTGAAACTTTTATGTTGGATAAGTATTATTATTTACATAATTAAATGAAACAATGAAGCTACATTCATTGAGATAAAGAAATATCAATGAGAATAATCTTAGAAAAATGGATCAGAATATATTTTCCATTTTTAACATACAAGTATTTAATTCACTTTTACTTGAATTAAACTAATGTAAAAAGAAGAGAAACCAAGGATAAGTATAGTTTCATTCACGTAATTTTAATTCCAAAAAGATGCACCTAAAAGTAAAAATGTATATTATTAAGCTGTTTGTAGAAAGGAAAAAAATTAGGATATGGTATATTTAGATGAACAATTGGACAATGATTAAGCGTAATAGTGAATCATGATGTATGACAAATATAATGAAGACTTACCTCCACTGATCAAATACGTGACCTTTTCTTCAAGCAGTTCTCTCCTCTGAAATTTTTGTCATGAATATATCCACAGTATAATTTTTAGATCCAGTAACATCCTTTGTTACTATATTCTCTTTGGTTTCTCTCTTGCATTTATCTTTATTGATCCCCCCATGTCTTGGTCCTCTTATCTCTTAACTTTCATCACATAATAAATCCCTAGCCGTTTTTCTTTTTATTTCATCTGTTCTGGTCAGGCTGACTTCTTTACTGTCCTGTAAAACCCACTCAACTTCACTTTCATGTCTGGTTACACTTTTATTGTTTTAGACCATGGGCTATGCTAAGATTTGCAAACAACAACCAAACCCAAAACTATGACTGTTAACTTTTAAACTAATTATAAAAATGGAAAGAAAACATTTCAGGTCAGCTGAGTTAACATTTTAGAAATTATGTACCAACAACTACATTGGTACTTAACAAATTATTTATTTTTAAAATTATTTTAAAAATTTTTAATTGAGGTAACATTGGTTTATAACATTATATAAATTTCAGGTGTACATCATTATATTTTGATTTCTATGTAGACTACATCATGTTCACCGTCCAAAGACTGATTACCATCGTCACTGCACACATCCTCTCTTTTACTCCTTTTACATTCTCCCTTCCCCTTTCTCTCTGGTAACCACCAATCTAATCTCTATATCTATGTGTGTGTTTATTGTTGTTGCTGTTTTTATCTTCCACATATGTGTGAAATAATATGGTATTTGGCTTTCTCCGGCTGACTTATTTCACTTACCATAATGCCCTCAAGTTCTTTCCGTGTTGTTACAAATGGCAAGATTTCGTCTTTTTTTTTAATTATTAATAGATACTTAATATTTGTTGAATAGATGAAAAGAAGTTATATAAAAGCCATGTAGTAAAAAGGAAAGATGTTATGTTTTCTTATATTATTTTAGAGTCAATACAATATAATACTTCCATCAAGAGGACCTTTAGTATAGTGTCCCATACATAGGAAGGAATAATAAGTAATATAGAATGTTTCTCTGGTCTACCTGGTCTTGGGATTTCTGTGGCTTTTGTCTTTGATAACATTTAAGACACCTCTCAAAAACAAGTGGTTGTAAAGCTTATCTGACCTGAGGAAAGGTAAAACTGACCAATTGGAGTCTTCTGGTACCATAGGTTTAAATGATCTTATACTGTTATAAAACTGTATGGTTCTGAAAACATGTTCAACATTCAGGGTATACTGCTTGAATTTTTCTTTTCTTTGTCTTTTTGTAAAGATTGGCACCTGAGCTAAAATCTGCTGCTAATCTTTTTTTTTTCCTCCTTCTCCCCAAAGCCCCCCAGTACGTAGTAGTGTATTCCAGTTGTAGGTCCTTCTGGTTGTACTATGTGGCACACTGCCTCAGCATGGCTCGATGAGCAGTGCCATGTCCACACCCAGGATCCAAACCTGCAAAACTCTGGGCCGCTGAAGTGGAGTGCACGAACTTCACCACTTGGCCACGGGGCCAGCCCCCTGAATTTTTCTTATAGTAATAGAATATATGAAAAGGAAAGGTCAAGAATGGAAAAGTTGGTCAGCACATGTCTTCAACTAGAGCTGAGTATGTGAGTAAGAAAAACATTAGTACTGTCATTCTTGGAAACAAGTAACACTGCCATTTCAAGAGGTACCTTCGGAACAAATCAATAACAGAAAAATCTTAATGATCTCAAATTTAGTCTTCCTTAGAAATTAACTTTTTAATTAAAATTCTTTTCTGGTTTCTGGTTTCCTCTTTGGCTTTCTTGGTTAATTTAGTCATTATGCTTCTCTCTTTTTTGCTTCTTGAAGGAGACTTTTATGAATGATCTAGTTCTGATTTTCAGTGAACACTGTGCTCTTTAGAAAGCTTGGATTAATGTATCTTCTTATATTTTCCATCTTTACATCTCCTTAAGCTTACTGTTTGAAAAGTTTTTGAAGCTAGAGAATCTAATGATAAATCACCTTGTTTATGAGCAAAGTTTAACAAACGTTAGCTGGTGATAATAACCCATTAATTATTAATGATAAAAAGTAGAGTATATATACCTATATCATGAATGCTCACTGAATTGAGAATGACTCAGACCTGAGATCCTTACAACTATAATTATTAATGTGTCAAGTAACAAAGATCCCAGAATGGATAATATATTACTAGTTCCATGGAAGGACAAATTAAAGCAAACAATTTTGTATGGTTTAAAAATCTGTCATTAATAGAGGCTATATTAATTTTTAACCACTTGTATTAGTCTATTACTTTGAGTTAAATAGAGGTTCCAGAAATTAATTAAAATACCAAAAAGGAGATTTATATTACCATAAAAATTTTGTTAATCAGTATGTAGTGAAAATCTTTCATTTTTTAATGTCAAAATATTTGAACCAGGATTAAGTGATTTTTAACCAAGATTAGATTATTTTCCAGTAATAAAATGTGTCAAATCATAACTTGTGTTTATTAATATAGCTTTTGTTTTTTTAAAGTCTATATAGAGTTGGCATATTTTAAAGATAGGTAATTTTAGAAGCTAAAAATACCTCTATAAATTATGATCTGGCATTTCAATTGGATCTTGTTTCTTAGAGCCAAGTGAACTCATACTTCATAGATTTTAGACTTTATTAAATAACTGGTTTAAAATTAGACAGGTTTTTGTTTCTTTGAAAGTAACCAGATCTCAAAATAATCTACATATGAGAAAAAATGGACTATTTGAAACATTATGAAAGCTTTATGAAGGTTTATTTCCCAGAAGAAGTAAGCAACTTTAACCTTGTATATCTAGTTGGCTAGGCAATATTTAAGATAAATTTCCATCTCCATAAAGATGTATCATATTAGAGTCCAACTTTTTTGACAATTAGCTTTCAGTATAAAAATCCTGTAATTCTGTTTTGCCTTTCAATAGTTTGATTGCTGATCATTTTAAAGAAAATCTGTATTTAAGAATAAGTAAATAATTTGAACCAGATTCCACATTCTATTACCATAGATACCCTACAAACATACCATGTGTTGTTTTAATATTTCCTTCTCCTTGTTTTGGGTTTAATTTGTTCCTCTACTTTAGCTTCTTCACGTGGAAGCTTAAAATATTGATTTGAGACCTTTGTTCTTTTTTAATTTAGGCATTTAATGCTGGAAATTACCTTTAGGTGTTGCTTTAGCTTCATTCCACAAGTTTTGATATGTTGTGTTTTCTTTTTCACTCAATGCAAAATATTTTATAATTTCCTTTATGATTTCTTCATTGGCCCATAGCTACTTATAAATGTTGCTTCTGAACATTTGGGGAGGTACCAGGCATCTTTCTGAAAATTATTTCTAGCTTAGTTCCTTTGTGATCATAAAGCTTGCTTCCTATGACTTCAATTCTTTTCAATTGTTGATTTTTGTTTTATGTCCCAGTATATCTTTAGGCTGTTTATAGGCATTTGAAAAGACTATATATTCTTCTGTTTTTAGATGGAGTGTTGTATAAATGTCAATTAGGCCAAGTTGGTTTACAGTGCTGTTCCAATTTTCTATATTTTTAATGATATTCTCTCTTTTTGTACTAACAATGATTCAAAGAGAAGTGTTCAAGTGTCCAATGATAAATTTATCTATTTCTCCTTTTAATTTTCTCAATTTTTGATTTTTATATTTAGAGCTCTGTCACTGAGTATGTATATATTTAATATTAATATATCTTCTTGATGAATTGGCTTCTATATCATTATGTAATATCTTTCTTTTCCATGGTAATATTTTTTATTCTGAAGTTAATTTTGATATGATTTTAATCATATCAACTTTGTTTTGATCAGTATTGAATAATAGATATTTTTCCTTCCTTTTACCTCTAACTTATGTCTATAGTCAAAGAGATTTCTTATAGACAATATACAGTTGGGCATTTCTTTTCATTCAACTTGACCCGCTCTACCTTTTAATTGAAGTGTTTAGGCCATTTGCATTTAGTGTAATTATTTGTTTAATGATAGGATTGGTATGTATCTACCATCTTGCTATTTGTTTTCTATTGTCCCATCAGTTTGTCTCTCTTGTCTTTCTTTCACTGCTCTTTTTTAAACTAATTATTTTTTATGATTTCATTTTATCTCCTTTATTGGTTTATTATTTATACTTCTTTTTTTTAAGTGGTTGGTCTAGCACTTGCCATACACATCTTAACTCATCATAATCTGTCTTCAAATATAGTTTATTTCATTTCTTCCATTTCATTTTTTATGCTATCATTATCACACATTTTACTTCTACATATGATATAAATCCCAAATACATTACTACTATTTTTGGTTTGGACAGTCTTTTATCTTTTTAAAGTGATTAAAAATTAAAAAATCTTTATGTTTGCCTTCATTTTTACTATTTCTGGCAACCTTCATTTCTTTGTATAATTTCAAATTTCCATCTGGTTTCATGCTCCTGCTGAAGATTTTCCTTTAACTTTTCTGGTAGTACTGGTCTGCTCAATGAATTCTCCCTGTTATTTTGTCTGATAAAAGTATTTTGTCTTAACATTTAAAAGTTTTTTTTTTTTACTGAGTCTACAGCTCTGAGGAGACGTTTTTCTGTCAGTATTTTGAAAATGTCATTCCACTGTCTTTTGGTTTTATAGTCTCTGATAAGAAGTCTGCTGTTCTTTTTCATCTTTGTTCCTCTATAATCTAGGTTATCTTCAAATATTTCTTCTATACAGTTTTTTCTTTCTTCTTCTGGGACTCAAATTTCACACATATTAGTGCATTTAATATTGCCCTCTGCTTCTTGGATATTCTATCTACTTTTCCTTTTATTTTTGTTTTAGCTTGGATAATTTCTATTAACCTATCTTCAAGTTCATTGACTTTTTTGCACAGCTGTGCCCAGAGTGTTGATAAGCATGTGAAGAAATTCTTCAATTCTGATATTGTGATTTTTAAATTTATAGCATTTCTATTTGACTCTTTTTTTGTAGTTTCAATATCACTGCTGAAGTTTCCTATCTGTTCTTGTATATAGTTCCCCTCTTCTAGAAGATCTATTAACATGTTAATTGCAGTTATTGTAAAGTTGCTGTCTGACCATCCACCACATGGAACATCTCTGAGTCTGATTTCATTGATTGATTTATCTCTTGACAACGATTTTTTTCCTCGGCTTTTTTGCATGTCTCATAATTTTTGACTGAATGCCAGATATTGTGGATAGAAAAACAGTAGAGACTGAGGCAAAAATTCTTTACTCTCAGAAATCATCCCATTTCTTCTGCCCAGTTGTTATTATGGAGGATTGAGTCAATCCTGTCAGTCCATAAGATGACTTTGGGTTTGGTTGTTGTTATTTTAACCTATTTTGCACAATAGACTTTAAATTCCTATAGTGGTGGGCTATTGTTATCTTGTGGAGCCTGGAGCACTGGAGAGTTTTTGTCAGTGTTTCTGCTCCACCTTGAGCTTTAAGAAGTCTTTCCATACTTGCCCTACAGAGGGGATATCTCTCCATGTTCTTACCTCTCCCCCAGAAATAGATTATTATTGGTTGCTACTATGTTAGAAGAAGAGGGTGCTCTATTATTTTGGTCTGGCCTCATTTTTAGATAAACTCTCTGCTCCTGGGCCTTGTGGGTGCGGTTTTCATAGATCTGGCCTTCCTCCTCATGTCAGTCAATCCCTGCCTTGTATATTTTTGGAATCTGGGGTGGGATAGTGTTTCCTGCTCTTTCGCACTGATAGCAGACCTCTGCTTTGTATCAGTGTAGGATCTTTTTTTTTCTTTTTAAAGATTGGCCCCTGGAAAACTGGACAGCCACATGCAAAAGAATGAAAGTAGACCACTATCTTTCTCCATACACAAAAATAGACTCAAAATGGACCAAAGACTTGGAGGTTAGACCTGAAACCATAAAACTTCTGGAAGAAAATAGAGGCAGTACACTCATTGACATCAGCCTTGAAAAGATATTTTTGAATACCATGTCTACTCAGACAAGGGAAACAAAAGAAAAAATAAAGAAGTGGGACTTCATCAGACTAAAGAGCTTCTGGAAGGCAAAGGAAACCAGGATCAAAATGAAAAAGCAACTCACCAACTGGGATAAAATATTTGCAAATCATATATCTGACAAAGGGTTAATCTCCATAATATATAAAGAACTCATACAACTGAACTACAGAAAAATAAACAACCCAATCAAAAAATGGGCAGAGGATACAAATAGGCATTTTTCCAAAGATGATATACAGATGGCCAATAGGCACATGAAAAAATGCTCAACATCACTAATCATCAGAGAAATGCAAATCAAAAATACACTTAGATTTCACCTTATGCCTGTTAGAATGGCTGTAATCACCAAGACAAAAAATAACAAAAGTTGGAGAGGTTGTGGAGAAAAGGGGACCCTCATACACTGCTGGCGGGAAAGCAAACTGATGCAGCCACTATGGAAAACAGTATGGAGATTTCTCAAAAAATTAAAAAGAGAAATACCATATGATCCAGCCATCTCACTACTGAGTATTTATCCAAAGAACTTGAAATCAACAATACAGAGAGGCTTATTCACCCTATGTTCACTGTAGCATTATTCACAATAGCCAAGATGTGGAAGCAACTCAAGTGCCCAACGACCATTGATTGGATAAAGAAGATGTGATATATATATACAATGGAATACTACTCAGCCATAAAAAAGACAAAATCCTCCCATTTGAAACCACGTGGATGGGTGTTGAGGCCATTATATTAAGTGAAATAAGCCAGACAGAGAAAGACAAACACCATATGATTTCACTTACTTGTGGAACGTAAACAAACTTACAGACAAAGAGAACAGTTTACTGGTTACTGGGGTAAAGGTTGGGCACAAGGGGTGAAGTGGCACACTTATATAGTCTCTTACAAATAATAATGTACAACTGAAATTTCACAACATTACAAACTATTATGACTGCAATACAAAAACAAATTAAAAAAAGATTGGCCCTGAACTAACAGCTGTTGCCAATCTTCCTTTTTTTGTTTCTTATCCCCATAACCCCCCAGTGCATAGTTGTATATTCTAGTTGTAGGTCCCTCTGGTTAAGCTATGTAGAATGCCACCTCAGTATGGGTTGATGAATGGTGCTAAGTCTGTGCCAAGGATTGGAACCAGTGAAACCCTGGGCTGCTGAAGTGGAGCACTCAAACTTAACCACTTGGCCATAGAGCTGGACCCCAGAGTAGGATCTTGAGTCCAAGAGGTTTACCTGCCCCTCTTTCAGCAGCAGGAAGATTTTGCTTCTTTCCTTTCTACTCATCGCTCATAAACAGTGGGTGTGTAGATGTCCTGAGGACAGGAGGTATTCCTATTCAGTTCCCAGAAGCAGATGGGTTATTCCTCTACTCCTCCCCTAGAAACATAGGATTTTTGCCTGGATCCTAGGAGCAGTAGCACTTCCTGCCTCTATTTCAGCAACTTAATGCTTTTTCTTTTTATAAGAGAAGGATCTGAGAAAGTACACGGAAGTTTTGTGTCTGTTCCCCAGCGGTTGATCACCTGCACACCTGTGTTACTGTGGGAGCCTCTCTTCAGTTTCCTGTCCTGATCTTAAATTTTCATGGAATTGGCTCATGGAAAAAAGCTTTTGAGTTCAAAATAAACTTGTTTCTAGGGATTTCAGTTTTTCTAAACTTATATGCCAGTCAATTCTCAGCCTTAAAGAAAATATATGATTTTGTAGATTTGACTTTTTCTTGTTGTTAGGATGATAGCAACATTATCTTCTGGTTTTCTGAGTCCTAAGCAGATGCAGAACCTCCCTGAGTCTACAGTTGTTCTAAGGCAGTCAGTTAGAACAAATGTGTTAATGTAGTGGAATTAATCAACAGAAAAACAGTGCAATACAGTTCACTTAATCTGAAATTAAAAAGTGTTAAGCATGACTTTAAAAGAGTTACAATATTGAAGCATGATCAATATAACTACAGGGAAGTTGTACATGAGGCACCTGGATAGTGGTACCTCGACTTATGAATGGAAATAATGAATTATGTGGTAGTTCATAGACTTCTATGGTCATATTCATAACAGAAATACTAGTTTTACCTTACGTTGGTCAGACAAATTTCTTGGACGAAGTAGAACATAACTTTTGTCTTAAAGGATATGTGTCTTGAATTAGTCAAGAAAGAGGGATAGGCAGCCTATATAAAGAAAAGAGCAAGTTCGAAGGCATGAGAATACAAAACGAGTAGTGAGATTATGGTATATTGGAAAACTTAAAGATACTAGCCTAGTTTTATTTATCTGTATCAGAGATTGGCAAACCACAGCTGTGAACCACATCTAACCTGTGGCCTGTTTTTGTGTGACCAGTGAGCTAGGAATGATTTCTACATTTTTAAAGATTTGCTTGAAAAGAATAACAAGATGAAGGAAGAGGAGGAGGAGAAGTAGAGGAGAAAAAGGAGGCAGAAAGGGAGGAGGAGACTGAGAATGTACGTGGCCTGCAAAGCCTCAAATATTTACTCTCTGAACCTTCACGGAGAAAGTTTTCCATCCCTTGATCTGCATAGTTTTCTTATCGTTCATTAGTCTATGACAGAGAAATAGAAATCTCCCCCAAATTTTCACAATTTGTACTAAAGTAAATGTCATTGTCATATTGTCCATTTCTTCCTTATTTGCTTTCAATTCATTTATCAAGTTAAATTGCTTATAAGTATACTTTGAACTACACATTTTTTGCACAGTCCACAATATGTTTTTCCAGTTCTGATTCGTTAAATGTGGACTTATAATTTAATAGGTCACATATATTGCCACCTAGTTTTTACACTGCCCTTCCTTTTGTTTATTGGTGGGCCAGACACAAGCATAATTTCATTTTTCAAGTTGCCCTAAATCCATGACTTACTTAAGGAAATTGTGGTGAGTTTGAGGATTTGGGGGCTGATCGAGGAAAAGACAGGACCACAAGATGACAGTAATTTACAACAAACTTGGACAGGGGTGCATGAGAGGGGAAGTCCCTTGCAACAGGAGACCTTCCAGAGACAGTGACACAGGCTACTATCCAGAACGGGGAGAAGGAAAAGGAACTCCTGGGGGAGAGGGAGTTGAGAGAAGGGGATTACATGTTTAGGTGAAGACCCTCAGCAGCACAGTGAGCACAGTGGCGTGTCTCTGGATCAGAGAACTCAGAAGTGCAACAGCAGTTTGTAGTCTTCTGTGACCACAGGATTTGTCTGATCTGTGGCTGTTGGGTGTTGAATACTGCTTTGTGGGGTATGCAAAACGTCAGGCTCTAAATGGCTAAAAATATGTTTATTTGGACTATGTTTAAAGCGATTGGATGGATGTGTAAGAACTTGAGTTTGGGGCTGGTGGACTTGGGCTGATAGTCTTAATGTGCTGTAAAGAAAATAAACAACATATGGGCTAATACACAGGAACAGTCTTTAACCCATTTAATTACCAGAAACAAAATTAAACCAACTGAAGAAATCTCATGGAAGAAATACTCAACCCGTCAATGGTGAAACCACAGATTGATGCTGGATTTTTCCCACAAAGATAGTTTTGACTTTCTGATTCTTCAGTATCCTTCCTTTTTTACTATTCCTATTTGCCATGGTCTCTTAGATGGCTGACTCAGCTACAGCAATCAGACAGGACTAATCTAAGCCCTATTTCTTCCCTCTCTCTTTCTGTTTGACAGTGACAATGCTTGTTAGTATACCTTCAGAAGATGTGTGCTTGCAGGAAAACAAAAACTAAATCTGATATTCTGATTATTTTTTTCAGATGCTGTTTTTAAAAAATAAGTTAAAACAAATGAAGAGAATGCCATTTGGATGGCTAATTGTGGGATTTGTTTAAATCATTTCATACTTGTTCTTTATTTTTATGGACGATCAATAACTATTTAAAAATAATAAATGATGTTTTCATAAATATTGCTTAAGATTTAAGTTTTATCTAGTCAGGTCCTCCATCAAAAATGTGTTCTTAACTGGTAAAATATTTGCCACTTTATGATGTGCTGTTAACTTTTTCACCTACATTGTGAAATATGCCACAGAAATCGTTCATTTACGGGAACCTTAGTTTGTCATATGAATTGTTCAGGGCTTGGCATGCAGAAGGCAGAAAGGCTAGGTGCATTACTTTCTGACATCTATTGCTCTCAGCAAATAGATACCAAATCACAACAGGAAAATGCATGCTCTTTGTTTCAGATATTTTAGAAAACAGCTTATTAAGTCCTAAAAGTCAATCTGATATTGTTCAGTCTTAGATGTAAGGATCAAAAGGAGAATGTAAAAGTCAAAGGAAAAACAAGGCCAAAAGGAACATGAATTCATTTTTATTTGTCTTGTTTTATTAGTGGATTTGACAAAAGAATTTCATAACATGCTTTCTGCCAGTTCATTGCTTGCCTCTGTGGCTTTGATGATTGCTGGCATCTCCACATGCCCAATGGACTTCTTGGTGAAGAAAACTGACTCCTGTTGTTAAGATAAAAGGTCAACATAAACTCAGTAGGGTTTTTGTTAAGACACAGAGATTGAAACCTTGGATTAAAAACATAGCAGAGGAAAAGAAAACACATATTTTGCCATTCAACTTTCAGATGTGAAGACCTGATAATTATACTAGCAATGACCTGTTAAGTAGTGATTATGGTCTAAACATTTAACAAATCCTTCAGGCTTAGAAAATTACTAACATTTGTTTCTTATCCTTGGGGTGGGGTCAACGGCAGGACTGGGCAATTCCAGCATTCATCATTTTCAATCAAGACACCAATTTATTTATTTTTTACTTGGATCAAGAAGTATCAGTAGAAAATAGTATTGCATAACTCTAAAGACCATTTCTAAGGAGCTCACTTGATTGATTAATGCTGTGGGCTAAATTGTGTCCCCCCAGAAATTCATATATTGAAGCCCTACCCTTCAATGTGACTTATCTGGAGATAGAGTCCTTAGGAGGTAATTATGGTTAAATGAGTTAATAAGAATATCGGGCCCTAATCTGATAGGACTTTCCAGCCTCTAGAACTGTAAAAAAAATAAATTTCTGTTCTTTAAGCAACTCAGTCTATGGTATTTTGTTATGGCAGCTTGAGCTAACTAAGACAATTAACTTGCATTAGGTGGCTGTCTTAATTTTGTGTAGGATATATGAAACTGAAAACTTCCTTAAAATACTTTAAAAGTCTGTCCCTCAAAGGAAAAACAAAAAATCAGCAAACAAAATAATAGCCTAGCGACGTTGATAATTGATACTGTAGCTAAATCACCTTTAGAACCTATTCATACCGAAAAATACAACTGCCTTTGATGGGTAAGGATGAACATAGCATGACTTTCCTCCTTCCAACAGACCAGAGCTTCTTAGGAAAGATATTTTACTATTCAAAGGTTAAGGCTCATCTTTCAAATTACGTATTGCAGATGTTTAATTGGATAAAGACTCAGTATTGTGCCTGGTAAGTCAAAGATTATGTTAAGATATAAGCTCATAACTACCTGAACTTTTCTTTCCTCTTTCTTACTGCATTTTACCCACGCAATACCTTTCTTTGATTCAAATAGTCTCCAATAATTTATCTGATCTTTGTTTTATTTGTATGATTTGACTTTATGATAATATTCTATTTATATTTTGCCTTCTTTTTGCACTCTGAAGAGCCTGAAAAATTACCTGTGAAATTTGTGACTCGAGTCAAAAATTTGTTTATGTGCAGGGAAAAGAACATTAGAAGAGATGCAATTTAGGGAAATGAAAAGAAAATAGCATGCTGCTGTTTTAGGTGTCAGGCCTCATTCTAACGCAGTTTGAGTTTTCAAGGATATCTACATATGGTCAAATAATTTTTAGTTTTTAATTATTACTTATGCAATTAGTGAAGTTGGTATACATTTCATGTTTAAAATATATGATGGGTACTACCAAATGGAACTTGTTTGTATAAAAGGAACATATGGAACTTCAGGTTCCAGCAGAGTAACTGGGAGCAAAGATATTTGGTACTGTTCCATAACCTTATCCTGGATAGTGAAGGGAGGGATGTTTCCCATGCATGTGTATCCCACATGATCATGTTCTATGCGCCACGATGAAGTGATGGTGGGGGTGGGGTGACCTGCCTCTCTTTTTGTTTGTTCAGTTAGATTTCATTGAACGTTGACTGAATGCTTTTTGAATGCTTAAATGCTTTTGATTCCTGAGAGAAGCCTGGAGGCTAAAAAATCAAACACTCATAAGAAAACTTCAAATAATGCATTTTCTTTGCCTCCAAATACCAACAGGATGGAGGAGTTGTCTTTTGAGAATAGCACCTGCAGAAAGCAGTCTATCTCAGCCCTGGACTCACACGTAGCTAGGAGACATACTTGAATGTTTATACATCTCTAGTGGGTACACGAAGTTTTTCATGCCTGTGTTATGTGCTCCTGTATTGGATTTTTCTCCCTGCTTTGGCTCCTAGGATTGAATCATGAATCTGTAATCTGGGAAGGGAGGTGGGAGGGAAATTCTGGCAACAAAAGGATAGGAAAATAAAAGGAAAGCCCACTTTAGGCCTTAGTGGATTGACGGGAAGGAGGGATATGGAAGCAGCAAGGAGACCGGATGCTGGTGTTCCTTTGCTGCATTCCTCTCCCAACTCCAAACCTCCCACTCTGCAGATCCACACTCAAGGGTGGATAGGGGCTAGAGGATTGTGGAAACATCCAGATATAAGGGGTCTCTAAGAAGACCAGGGAGAAGGAATCCTTTCTTATGGGGAAGCTGCAGTGAGCTGCAGTGCCATAGTAGAATCCCCCAAAAGCCAGATCCCACTCACCTGTGCAGGGAGAAGACCAGAATAGCCTCACCCCAGCAGAGACTAGGCAGGAGTCCAAAGTTTCTGCTTCCTATGTCAATGCCTACTGTAGGCTATTGTACACATTCCCCCATCCAATCAGATGCCATCTGAAGAGAGGAGGGTGAGGGGCCCAAAGTCTAAAGACTGAGCGCTTCCCTAGGAAGACTGAGCCATCAAAAGAGCTGTTTAAATCAGACCAAATACAGAGCTAAACTTTTTTTATTTTGTTTTGCTTTTCCTATTAAGTTTTATTTTATTTTTTTAATCTTTTTTTTTAAGTTGTGGTAACATTGGTTTACAACATTATATAAATTTCAGGTGTACATCATTATATTTTGATTTCTGTGTAGACTACATCGTGTTCACCACCCGCAGACTCATTACCACCCATCACTGCACACATGTGCCTCTTCAACCCTTTCGCCCTCCTCCCTCCCCGCTTCCCCTAAGCCAACCACCTATCCAATCTCTGACTCTATGTGTTTGCTTGTTGTTTTTATCTTCTGCTTATGAGTGAGATGATATGGTATTTGAGTTCCTCCCTCTGACTTATTTTGCTAGTATAAAACCCTCAAGGTCCCTCCATGTTGTCACAAATGGCCAGATTTCATCCTTCTTTATGGCTGAGTAGTATTCCATTGTGTATATATACCATATCTTCCTTATCCATTGATCCCTTGATGGGCACCTAGGTTGCTTCCAAGTCTTGGCTATTGTGAATAATGCTGCAATGAACATAGGGCTGCATATGTCTTTGTGCATTCATTTTTTCATGTTCTTCTATAAATACCCAGCAGTGGAGTAGCTGGATCATATGGCAGTTTTATTCTTAATTTTTTGAGGAATTTCCATACTGGTTTCCATAGCAGCTGCACAAGTTTGCAATCGACCAGCAGTAGATGAGGGTTTCCTTTTCTGTACAACCTCTCTAACACTTATTATTTTCTGTTTTGTTAATTTGTTAGCCATTCTGATGGGCATGAGGTGATATCTCGTTGTAGTTTTGATTTGCATTTCCCTCATAATTAGTGATGTTGAACATGTTTTCATGTGTGTGTTGGTCATCTGTATATCTTCTTTGGAGAAATCTCTGTTCAGATCTTTTGCCCATTTTTTAATTGGGTTGTTAGTTTTCTTGTTGTTGAGATGTGCGAGTTCTTTGTATGTTTTGGATATTAACCCCTTCTCTGATATATGGTTTGCAAATATCTTCTCATAATTGTTAGGTTGTATTTTTGTTTTGTTGATGGTTTCCTTTGCTCTGCAGAAACTTTTTAGTTTGATGTAGTCTCATTGTTTACTTTTTCTGTTTTTTCCCTTGCCTGTCAGACGTTGTACTGGAAAATAGGCTGCTAAGACTAATGTTGAGGACCGTACTGCCTATGATTTCTTCTAGAGGTTTTAAAGTTTCAGGTCTTACATTCAAGTCTTTAATCCGTTTTGAGTTAATTTTTGTGTATGGTGTAAGATAATGGTCTACTTTCATTCTTTTGCATGTAGCTGTCCAGTTTTCCCAGCGCCATTTATTGAAGAGACTTTCCTTTTTCCATTGTATGTTCCTGGCTCCCTTGTTGAAGATCACCTGTCCACAGATGTGTGGGTTTATTTCTTGGCTCTCAATTCTGTTCCATTGATCTGTGTGTCTGTTGTGCCAGTACCACACTGTTTTGATTACTGTAGCTTTGTAATATACTTTGAAGTCAGGGAGTGTGATACTTCCAGCTTTGTTCTTTTTTCCCAGGATTCCTTTGGCTACTCCGAGTCTTTTGTTGTTTCACAAAAATTTTAGGATTCTTAGTTTTATTTCTGTGAAAATTGTTGTTGGAACTTTGATAGGGATTTCATTGAATCTGTAGATTGCTTTAGGAAATATGGATATTTTATTATGGATATTTATGGATATTATGTTAATTCTTCCAATCCAAGAGCATGGAATATCTTTCCATTTCTTTCTGTCTTTTTCTGTTTCTTTCAGCAATGTTTAAGTTTTTAGTGTACGGGTCTTTCACCTCTTCAGATAAGTTTATTCCTAGGTATTTTAATCTTTTTGTTGCAGTTGTAAATGGGATCGTATTCTTAATTTTTCTTTGTGCTACTTCATTGTTAGTGTATAGAATCACAACTGATTTTTGTATGTTGATTTTGGGGGTTTTTTTCATTGCAGTAACATTGGATTATAACATTATATAGCTTTCAGATGTACATTGTCATATATTTTGAATTCTCTGTAGATTACATCATGTTCACCACCCAAAAACTAGTTATAGTCCATCACCACACATGTGACCCTAATCACCCATTTTGCCCTGCCCCCCCTTCCCCTATGGTAACCACCAATCCAATCTCTGTTGCTATGTGTTTGTTTGTTATTGTTTTTATCTTCTACTTATGAGTGAGGTCATATGGCATTTGACTTTCTCCCTCTGACTTATTTCACTCAGCCTAATACCCTCAAGGTCCATCCATGTTATCACACATGGCCAGATTTCATCCTTCTTTATCGCTGAGTAGTATCCCATTGTGTATATATACCATATCTTCCTTATCGATTGATCCCTCAATGGGCACCTAGGTTGCTTCCAAGTCTTGGCTATTGTGAATAATACTGCAATGAACATAGGGGAGCATGTATCTTTATGCATTGTGTTTTCAAGTTATTTGGATAAATACCCAGCAGTGGAATAGCTGGATCATAAGGTAGATCTATTCTTAATTTTCTGAGGATACTCCATACTGCTTTCCATAGAGCCTGCACCAGTTTGCACTCCCACTAGCAGTGGATGAGGGCTCCCTTCTCTCCACATCCTCTCCAACACTTGTTGTTTCCTGTCTTGTTAATTATAGCCATTCTGACCAGAGTGAGATGATATCTCATTGTGTTTTGATTTGCATTTCTCTGATAGCTAATAAGGTTGAGCATCTTTTCATATGCCTGTTGGCCATCCATATTTCTTCTTTGGAGAAATGGCTGTACAGATCTTTTGCCCATTTTTTAAATTGGGTTGTTGGGTTTTTTTGTTGTTGAGATGTATGAGTTCTTTGTATATTTTGGATATTAACCCCTTATCTGATATATGGTTTGCAAATATCTTCTCCCAATTGTTAGTTTATCTTTTCATTTTGTTTATGGTTTCCTTTGCTGTGCAGAAGATTTTTAGTTTCGTGTAGTTCCATTTGTTGATTTTTTCTTTTGTTTCCCTTGCCTGGTCAGACATTGTACTTGAAAATACGCTGCTAAGATCAATGTCAAAGAGCATACTGCCTATGTTTTCTTCTAGAAGTTTCATGGTTTTGGGTCTTGCATTCAAGTCTTTAATCCATTTTGAGTTGACTTTTGTGCATAGTATAAGGTAATGGTTTACTTTCCGTTTTTTGCATGTGGCTGTCCTGTTTTCCCAACACCCATTTATTGAAGAGATTCTCCTTTCTCCATTGTATGCTCTTGGCTCCCTTGTCGAATATTAGCTGTCCGTAAATGTATGGGTTTATTTCTGGGCTCTTAATTCTGCTCCATTGATCTCTGTGTCTGTTTTTGTGCCAGTAGCACACTCTTCTGGTTACTATGGCTTTGTAGTATATTTTGAAATCAGGGAGTGCGATACCTCCAGCTTTCCTCTTTTTTTCTCAGGAATCCTTTGGCTATTTGGGGTCTTTTATTGTTCCATATAAATTTTAGGATTCTTTGTTCTATTTCTGTGAAAAATGTTATTGGAACTTTGATAGAGATTGCATTGAATCTATAGATTGCTTTAGGAAGTAGGGACATTTGAACTATGTTAATTCTTCCAATCCAAGAGCGTGGAATATCTTTCCATTTCTTTGCGTCGTCTTCAATTTCTGTCAACAATGTTTTATAGTTTTCAGTGTACAGATCCTTCACCTCTTTGGTTAAATTTATTCCTAGGTATTTGAATCTTTTTTGTTGCAATTGTAAATGGGATTGTATTCTTAATTTCTCTTTCTGCCACTTCATTGTTATATATGTATATATATTGTATATATATACTGTATATATATATATATATATATATATATATATATATAGAATCGCAACTGTTTTTTGTATGTTGATTTTGTATCCTGCGACTTGACTGTATTCATTTATTATTTCGAAAAGTTTTTAGTGGATTCTTTAGGGTTTCCTATACATAAAATCATGTAACCTTCAAATAGTGACAATTTCACTTCTTCTTTTCTAATTTGGATCCCTTTTATTTCTTTTTCTTGCCTGATTGCTCTGGCTAGGACTTCTGATACTATGTTAAATAAGAGTGGTGAAAGTGGCCATCTTGTCTGATTCCTGTTCTTACAGGGATAGCTTTCAGATTTTCTCCATTTTGAATAATATTAGCTGTGGCTTTGTCATCTACGGCCTTTATTATGTTGAGGTACTATTCAGAGTTTCTATTATAAGTAGATGCTGTATCTCGTCCAATGATTTCTCTGCATGTATTTATATGATCATGTGATTTTTATTCTTCATTTTGTTGATATGGTGTATCAAGTTGATTGTTTTGTGGATGTTGAAGCATTCCTGCATCCCTGGAATATATCAAACTTGATCATGGTGGATGATCTTTTTAATGTATTGTTGTATTTGATTTGCTAGTATTTTGTTTAGGATTTTTGAATCTATGTTCATCAGTGATATTGGCCTTAATTTTATTTTTTTGTGTGTTGTCCTTGTCTGGTTTTGGTGTCTGGGTAATGTTGGCTTTGTAGAATGAGGTAGGAAGTTTCCCCTCCTCTTTAATTTTTTGGAAGAGTTTGAGAAGGATAGGTACTAAGTCTTCTTTGCATGTTTGGTGGAATTCACCAGGGAAGCTGTCTGGTCCTGGCTTTTTATTTTTTGGGAAGTTTTTGACTACTGTTTTGATCTCCTTGCTGGTGATTGGTCTATTCAAAAATTCTCTATTTCTTCTTGATTCAGTTCGGAAGGTTGTATAATTCTAAGAATTTATCCATTTATTCTAGATTATCCAATTTGTTGGCATATAATCTTTTGTATTTTTGAATTATCCAGTGTAATTTCTCTTCTTTCACTTCTGATTTTATTTATTTGAGACTTCTCTCTTTTTTTCTTGGTGAGTCTAGCCAAAGGTTTGTCAATTTTGTTTATCTTTTCAAAGAACTAGCTCTCAGTTTCATTGATTTTTTTTCTATTGTTATTTTAGTCTCTATTTCATTTATTTCTGCTCTGATTTTTATTATTTCCTTCCTTCTACTGATTTTGGGCTTTGTTTGTTCTTCTTTTTCCTGTTCCTTTAGGTGCACTGTTAGATTGTTTACTTGAGATTTTTCTTGTCTGTTGAAGTAGGCCTGTATTGCTATAAACTTCCCCCACAGAACTGCTTTGGCCGTATCCTGTAAATCTTGGCATGTCACATTTTCATTTTCATTTGTCTCCAGATATTTTTTGATTTCTTTGCTGACTCAATCGTTGTTCAGTATCATTTTGTTTAATTTCCACATATTTGTGGCTTTTCCAATTTTCTTCTTGTAGTTGATTTCTAGTTTCATACTATTGTGGTCAGAAAAGATGCTTGGTATTATTTCAATCTTCTTAAATTTATTGAGACCTGTTTTGTGGCCTAATATGTGATCTGTTTTGGAGAATGTTCCATGTGCATTTGAGAAGAATGTGTATTCTGAGGTTTGTGGATGGAATGTTCAGAGGATGTCAACTAGGTCTAGCTCATCTAATGTGTCATTTAAGGCTGGTATTTTCTTATTGATCTTCTGTTTAGATGATCTATCCATTGGTGTAAGTGGAGTGTTAAAGTCCCCTACTATTATTGTGGTGCTATCTGTTTCTCCTTTTTTGTCTCTTAATAATTCTTTTATATATTTAGGAGTTCCTATGTTGGGTGTGTAGATATTTAAATTATATCCTCTTGTTGGACTAGTCCCTTTATTGTTATGTAGTGCCCTCTTTGTCTCTTGTTAGAGTTTTTGTTTTAAAGGCTATTTTGTCTGATTTAAATATTGCTACCCAGCTTTCTTTTCATTACCGTTTGCATGGAGTATCTTCTTCCATCCCTTCACTTTCAGTTTGTGAGTGTCTTAGGTCTGAAGCGTGTCTCTTGTATGCAGCATATATATGTGTTTTGTTTTTTCATCCAATCAGCCAACCTGTGCCTTTTGATTGGAACATTTAGTCCATTGACATTTAAAGTAGCTATTGATAAGAAGGTACTTGTTGCTATTTTGTTACTTTTTTCCTGGGTGTTTTAATAGTTCTCTGTTTCTTCTTCTCTTGCTCTCTTCGCTTGTGTTTTGATGGCTTTCTTTAGTATTATGTTTGGGTTTATTGTTCTGGGTATTTTGTGTATTTATTATAGGTTTCTGGCTTGTGATTACCATGAGGTTCATATATAATAACCTACATATACAGCAATCTATATTAAGTTGATGGTCTCTTAAGTTTGACCTCTTGCTAAAAACTGTACTCTTTTATTCCCCTCCTCCCACATTTTCTTTTTTTGACATCATATTTAACCTCTTTTTTGTGCTTGTGTGTCCATTACCTTCTTATCATGGAAATAGATAATTTTGGTACTTTTCTCTTTTTACCTTCATATTAGCTTTATAGGTGGTTCATCTACTCTTATTGTATTTTTGCCTTTACTAGTAATTTTATTGTTCCTTTTTCTTTTTTGGATAATTTTCTTATTCCTATTAGTGGTGTTCTCTTTTCTACTTAAATAAATCCCTGTAGTATTTCTTGCAAGGCTGGTTTCTTGGTGATCAACTCATTTAGTTTTTGCTTGTCTGGGAAACTCTTTATCTCTCATTCCATTCTGAATGATAACCTTTCCAGGTAGAGTATTCATGGCTGTAGATCTTTTCCTTTTAGCACTTTAAGTATATTGTGCCACCCCCTTGTAGCCTGTAAGGTTTCTGCTGAGAAGTCATTTGATAGCTTTATGGGGTTTCCTTTGTATATAACTTGTTGCCTTTCTCTTGCATCTTTTAGGGTTTTCTCTTTATCTTTAATTGTTGCCATTTTAATTATAATGTGTCTTGCTGTGGGCCTTTATCTTGCTTGGTGCTCTCTTTGATTCCTGTACCTGTTTGCTTTACTTCCTCAGGTGAGGAAAGTTTTCAGCTATTATTTCTTCAAATAGATTCTCTGCCCCTTGGCCTGTCTCTTCTCCGTCTGGGACACCTATAACACGGATGTTAGTGCACTTGATATTGTCCCAGAGATCCCTTAGACTGTCCTTATTCTTTTTAATTCTATTTTCTTTTATCTGTTCAGCTTGGACAATTTCTCCTAGTCTTTTGTCCAGCTCACTGATCCATTCTTCTCTATCATCCACTCTGCTATTGAGTCCCACTGGTGAGTTTTTCATTTCCGTCATTGTATTCTTCATTTCTGATTGGTTCTTTTTTACATTTTCCAATTCTTTGTGGAAGTTCTCATTGACTTCATCCATTCTTCTCCAAAAATCAGAGAGCATCCTTATGAGTATTTGTTTGAACTTTTTGTCAGATAGATTGTTTATTTCTGTTTAGCTTAATTTTTTTCTGGGATTTTGTCCTGTACCCTTACTTGGAATGTATTCCTTTGTCTCCTCACTTTGCCTCTTTCCCTGTGCTGGTATCTATGTGTTAAGTAGGTCAGCTACATCTCCTAATCTTGGACACGTGGCCTTGTGTAAGAGATGTCTTATGAGGCCCAGCAGTGTGCTCCCCTCTCATCACCAGTTCCAAATGTTCCAGGGGTGTCCCCTGTGTGGGCTACATGTGTCCTTCTGTTATGGCAGGGTTACTCTTGATTCAGGTGCCTCAGGAGTCTAGGCTTCCCCCCTGGTCAGCTAGTTGTAATACTCAGCTGTCTATGGCTGCTATGGTCTTTCATAGTGCATTCCTCTTGCAGTTTTTCTGTTAAGTGAGTAGGCCTCCAGTGTGGCTGGTTACTAGGTTCAAGGGCTTACAATTTCTGTAGGCCTCTGACCTGCATGGCTGGTGTCAGCTCACTCAATATTGAAGCTAAGTGGGTCTGGCATCTGGCATGGGAGCACCCAATTGTTTCAGGCTTTGGAAGGTGGTGCTGATCCTCTACGTGGCTGTTTGAGAAATACAAGTCTGCTTTAGCTGTCAGGCCCCACCACCTGCAAGGCCACACACTCTGCCAACATAGTCCTGCCCCATGTGTGTGCCCTGACCCACTGAAGTGGACCCAGTCACCCCAATACAGAGGACTCACACACTCCACCAGTGTAGGACTGCCCCTTACTCAGTTGCAGAGGTTCAAGGCACCCTGCCTATGTGGGCCCACAAGTTTCCCAAAGGCTTGCTGTTGGGTTGGCCTAGTCTGTAAGTCAGGCTGCCTACCCTGACTGAGCTAGATTAAATTGGTGCTCTAGTGGGTGTGACAGACCCCTGGGCTAAAAGGCCAGGGGAAGTACTCCAATGGTGTCTACCAGCATCTGTCAGCATGCCTGCACTAGGTCACAATAATGGCTGCTGCCAATGTCTCAGTCCCTGGAGATGTCTCATCTCTCACTGAGATGCGTTCAGAGCCTGTCAGGTGAACCTTTTTTCACCAAAGGACTGTGCACCTTCCTTTCTGGTGATTTTAGGGTTGCTTCTTGAAATGGGTGAAATTTTGCATGGGCCTTTTGAGGGCAAGTGCTTTTTCCCCTTATGTCTGATAGCTTTTCTACATGTATTCCCCATTTCAGTTAATAGCCAGCAAAGCCAAATATTAATACCCTTGTCTTGGTTATGCTTAGTCCAAAAGCTGCTTACTGTGGTAATGCTCCCCTACTCAGATCCCCCACTCCTCCAGGGAAGGTTTCATACCTTAAGTTTGCTTCCCTAGCCGGCCCTGAAACACTGTAGCTCAAAAGTGGCTTTTTTTAATCTCCAGAAAGGAATTTCTACTTCTTCCACCTCATGCCCTGTCTCTTGTTGTAAGGGTTCTTTTTATTCAGTTTTCAGTTCTCTCTTAGGGATAATTGCTCCAAGAGCAGTTATAAATTTGTTATGGCCATAGGAAGAGATGAGTTCAGAGTCTGCCTATGTCATCATCTTGACACTGTCCTCCAGAACTAAACTTTAAATTGACAGTATTTGACTTGAAGGAGACTGTTTAATGTAGAAGAGACTGAGATTTTGTTAATCAACAACTTCTACTCTCCTTGTTACTTTGGGGAAATAGGAAAATTATGTTAGCTCTAGAAATTGAGGCTGTATATTTCTTTGCATATCTGAATACAGTGTGAGTAAAACTGGAATTCTGATAGACATCATTGGATAGTCATAAAATTATGAATATTGCATGGGAGTGGCATAGCCCACTTTTCTAGGTTGTGTTTCATTTATCTTTGTTAAACACATGATTGACCTAGCTTTGTGCGTATATTGGTCTTTGGAACTCTCTCAAGAAGTGTTTGCATTGACTGAATGCTTTTTTCATACTTTAACCCAAAATTTTAATGTGCATATATATTTGAGGTGATTTTGAAAAATTCCTTTATTTTATCAGACATTAAGGAGTAATATGGTAGAGAGAACACTGGACAATGAGTCAAAATACATGTGCTCTATCCTTGATGTTTTTCACTCACAGCTATGAGGCCAAGGGCAAGTGGTTTAGCCTCTCTGAGCATCATTGCTTTATCTACACAACAGAAACAATAGTCTTACATTTTCTATTTGTGAGATGGCTGTTATAGCAAGATATATAATGTGTGTGAATGTATTTTGAAAACTGAAAATGGTTTTATCAAGAAAATATGAAAGTATTACTAAATAAAAAACATTTTTTGTTTTTGCTTCTAATTTATCTACTCAGTAATATTTTATTTTTTATATTTCTAAAATAATTTTTATTTTACTTTTTTATTGAGTTCATAATAGTTTACAACATTGTGAGATTTCAGTTGTACATTATTACTTGTCCATCACCATACAAGTGCTCCCCTCCACCCCCTGTGCTCACCCCCCAACTCCCTTGCCCCGTGTATGTTTATTTTCCCATATGAGTGAAATCACATGGTGTTGGTCTTTTTCCCTCTGGCTTATTTTGCTTAACATAACACCCTCCAGGTCCATCCATGTTGTTGCGAATGGGAAGATTTTGTCTTTTCTTAATGGCTATATCTACTCAGTATTTTTAAAAACTTTTGATTTTGAAATGATTTTAAACTATAGAAAAATTGCAAGCATAGTACAAAGAACTCCTAGAAGCCCTTTACTCAAATTTACCAATTTTTAATATTTTGTCACATTTGATTTGTTCTCACACACACACACACATATATATACACACACATGTAATACATATATATATACACACAAGTTAGCTGGACAATGAGAGATTTTCCTCACCAGAGCCTGTCCCTTTAAACTTATGGCACTGGAATAGTAGATGAATGCTTGATTTCAGCCAGCAGGCAGATCCCAAGCAGAGAGAAGAATTGGGTGGATTTGAGTTGCCCAGTTCCTTCTACTAAATTCACCAACCTGATAATCTCTCTTCTTTCTTGCTATGGAGAGGAGTATGCAAGGCTAGAGAGGGGCCATGAATGTTATTCTAACAGAGGTCTCTCCATAGGAAAGCATCAAGTTGGGGAGGAAGTATTTTCCTGATGCTTGGATAAATCTCTGTACTTCTCTGAGCCTCAATGTTTTCATCTGTAAAAAAATTAATTCCTTCACCCCATTTAACATGATAAATTTATTATCATAAAAGACAAACTCATCTCTTCTACGGACTTAATGACGATGAGGGCCAAGGCCTTGTCTTAAAGAACTCCAGCATTGAAAGCCTGGGCAGAAAAGAATGACTTGGTGATGCAGGGTCCTGAAGGGCAGAGTGTAAGGAGGTGGGAGGAAAACCAAGAGGATACAGTGTCACAAAAGGTAAAGGAAAAGGGTTTTGAGAAGGAGTTGTGAACTGTTTTAGCTTTACAGCTGAAAACTCAAGCACCATGAAAACTGAGAAGTAACTGCTGTGTTTAGCAAGTGGAGCACATTGATTACTCTAGTGAAAATCTGTATGAGGGAGTAGCTGGGACTAGAACCAAAAGTGCAGATAGGTTAGAAAGAGGTGAGAAAAGGGAAATAGTAAATACAAAGCCACACTCTTGAGAAATTTTGCTGTGAAGGGAAATAGTAGCCAGAGGGGAAATGAGGGAAGGTTTTAAATATGAGAAAGATTTGAAACTATGGTACTGATGGAAAAATGGGCAAGTGGAGAATAAAGTAACTAAGAGACACTTCCTGGTAAAGCAGCAAAGACGGGGCTCTAGCACACAAGTTAGGCGCTGGCCTCAGATGAGAGGAGAGGCACCTTCTTCACTCTATCTGTAGGCTGGAGGAAAGGATGGACGCGGATACAAGAAGGTTTATAGATTCCCAGAGGGGAGTCGGAGTCCCTCTCTCATGGCTTGTACTTCCTCTGCTGGAGAGGAGGCATAATCACTTGCTGGTAATGCAATGGAAGATCTGGGGTAGTTTGTGCGGAAAATTGGAGATTTGATTAGGGAAAATTAAAAATGGTTGTGAATAATTAGCTAACTTAAAAAACACCTGGCAGATGAGGCTAGTGGGCCAGTTAAAGCTGTTGGTTCATGCTTTATGTACAATTGTGTCTTCCCTACTAGAAGGCTAAGATTTTGGAAGTTAAAAGGTGTGGTTTCCCACACATGTCTTATTCAGACACCAAATAAACATTTTGTAATTAGTAATATTCCCCTTAGTTAATAAAATATAAGATCTTACTTATCAAGATCACTAGTAAACTTTTCCAGTTTCATATTTTAAATTATTGACAATATGTCCTCTCTTGCATTTTGTAATAAAACAATTTAAATACTAAAAGTGAGCACTCAAACTTCAAGAGAATGGAGTAATTTCAAAATCATCTTCAGAACTTTTAAAACTAAACAAGGAACAAAACAGCCTGCCAAAAATGTATTTTAATATTTTAAGCAACTGAAATGTTTCAAATCCTTCATTGTTACCTTATTTGACACAAATGTTTTTGTTCCTTATAAAATTTGCTAAAATTATTAGGGCTTGAAACATGATTGTTGAATTTCTCTTTGTAAAATGAGACGGTAACGCAATTTTCCATACCTAGATTGGGGCTTAGCTCAAATAGTGGGATAATTTTTGATGCTGCTGTGTGTTAATATATGTAGGCTAAGCGCTAATGATTTCAATTTTTCCTGTAATAACAGAAGATATTCAAGGATAATTAGGATGGGAATCATTTTCAGGATTCTGTTTTTTTTTCATTTATTTCAGATGGAGTTTTCTATGTTTTATTACCCAGGAAGTAGGTGTAGGTTTCTCTTTTTCTTGCTTATAACAGCTTTTAAAAAAAGACAATTGCAGCTATCTTTTTAGTGGGTTTTGGTTTGGCATGCTGACCCCTTTCTGCTCTATTTCATTTTTGTATTAAAGAAATTCATTTGCAGTGGCTTATGTAACCAATTTATTATAAAATAAGTAGGTCTTTACTTCTCTCTATTTTTTTTAAACCAGTTTCTAGTATCCTTAAATCATTATACCTTTAGACTCCTGTTGCATTATTGCTGGGCAAGACTGTTTTCAGAGTGAACTAAAATATCCTTATGATTAGGATGCTCAAATTCAGGTTTTACTTTTTAAAAAAGATTCTTGTCACTCAGAAAAGATCAGTTCAACAGTTGAATCTTAACCATCTTTTAAATTTTTTTCTTTATTTTAGTCTCCTTTGGCTTGATTTACGAGAACCATCTGAAGAAATTTGACAAAGGTGGCGTTTTGGAGATGTGCCTTGGTTTCTAACTTGGCTGATTGTGCTTTGAAGTTTCAAAGTAAGTTTTAAAGAATTTTAGGTTTGCTCAAACCCCAAATATGGCTTGCATGTATCTTCTTTTTTGTTTTTATAAAGGCACTTGTAATATAAGAGAAATTAGATCTTTTGGAATGTTTACCCTCAAATAATTTAATAAAAACCCATTTTGGCTTTCTTTAATGATGTACATTTTCAAAAGTCTTCATATGTTTTAGCCCACAAAGTGCACAGACTTCTCAAAGTATGCTATTTGCAGTAGGGGCAGAAGATGGATGCTTTTGGCATCAGACAGTCAACTCTTAGACAGCTAATTCTCTCTCTCATTCAGTGGTTTCAGATTTCTTTTCATTTTCAGAGTGGTTATGCATAGCTACTGATGTTGTTTGTAATGAATCAGTTTCCATTATGCAGAGAACATAAACGTGTGTGTGTGTGTGTGAGAGAGGGAGAGCCACGGCATTCTCACGATCATCTGTCACTATCAGACCCCAGTGCTGTCTAGGGTCATATTCTCCACCACCTGCTCAGATGTTAGAGCTCTATTTTATTCTGTGTTCTTACATTCCTTTGAAAACCAGAGAAATTAATTATTTTATTTCTCACCCCTGTAACTAAAGAAAGATTAAAATTTATTATTCTATAGACCCTTTATTTGAAATGATCTTATTTTTATTCATGTTTGTTTAAATTCTGCATCCCTCCCAAAGTGGCTTGAGAAGTCATGAATTGAGTTTAAAGAAACTTGAGAAAATAGAATTTGGATAGCAAGATACAGAATGTTATTTATTAGACTAAATAGAGCCTTTACGGTGACAAAAGATGTATTTCAATGTTTTTTTCTTTTTAATCTGATCTGGAAGAGAAGAACAAAAATTCAACAAGCCTGAAGTTATTCAGTGATATTTATATAGTGATGGAGAAATATAATGCTAACGACAGAATTTAGGCAAACAGCAACGATGGAAAGACACTCCCCGTTATCATCTAAATCGAAGATTCAGACAGACTCATTCCGTAGGAGAAAAAGTCTACTTAATGAAATAGAACTTGTCACTAAGAGACATCACTAGTTCATCATAAGAACAGCAAAACACTAAGAGCTTTTCCAATCTAGAAAGTAATATCTTTCTAAAATCAATGGGAAAATTTTATATGACATTTAATTTTTATCTTCAGATAAGAATTCACTTAAATTCTACTAACTGAACTTAATTTACTACTTTGTTGTGCTGTCATTTATTATTCTCTGTTTCGCATCTATTAGTCTCCTCAACTGTTTGGTTAGGTCTCTGAAGGCAGGATTCCTATTGTATGCTTCTTTGTATTTTCTAAAACGCTTCAAAGAAACTAATAGTTAACTCTCACAAAATTAATTTACTTAATGAGTGAAATAAAGTGAGGAGGATGAATGACTGCCTATGGTTACTTGTCTGTTTGTTCCAAAGAGAAAAGTTTTCCGTGATGCTGTATGTACACTGCAGAACTTAGAACTCTGTATTTTGAGCTGGATAAAAATATTAGCAATCAAAGCAAAAACTGTGCTTTGATGCCATAGAAGACCTCAGATGAATGCACGCAGTCTCACTTACCATGAGGAGATCTAGCCTTTCCATCTGAAAAGTGTTTCCTTCCTTCTTATAAAAATGCTCCCCACCGGATACTCTTAATAAATAGTGGTCTGTTTTTTATACTTACTGAAAATGACTTGACACACTTGCTCTTAGTTTGTCTACTGATAGGGAGGAAATAGAAATATGTAATTTACTAATGTCTTGTATTCCCTGTCATAAGAAAGGCCATTTAGGTATAAAAAGGCAAAACTCACTGAAGTTTTGCATTTTTTTTTATCATTTATGTTTCATTTTCTTGTATGTCTTCTTTGTACATATTTGCAGCATATCACACCTATTTGTTTTCTTCACTTGTATTTAATAAACATCAAGCACAGAAAAACATAATGGATGATAACACTTCAAGATTTAAACTTACAAATTAAGATAACATGTTTAGAAATTGTTACATTTATTTTTTTATGTTGTATAGTATTGCTGTCAGTAATTGTAACATAACATTTGGAAAACATTTTATGACAATTCACAATTCTTTTTCCTTTAGCTTTCTAAAAATATGGAATACAATTATAATAGCTTTTATTGCCCTATCTACCAACTCTATCATCTGGTAGTTTCTGGGTTGGCTTTGATTCATTGATCTTTCTTCTCACTGTGTGTTGTATTATATTGCTTCTTTGCAGTGCCTGTTAATTCTTGATTGGATGCCAGACATTATGAATTTCATATTGTTGTGGTATGGATATTTTTGTATTCCCAAAAATACCCTTGAACTTTGTTCTGGGATACAGTTACATTACTTGGAAAGATTTTGATCTTGTTTTTAAGCTTTCATTAGGCAGGACCAGAATAGTGTTTAGTCTAGGGCTAATTTTTCCCCACTACAGAGGAAAAACACTTCTGGGTACTCTACCCAATTTCCTGTAAGTTATGTTTTTTTTTTACTCTAGTTGATGTGAACTGGAACTATTCCTGGTCCTGTGTGAGCATCAAGGATTTTTTTCCCTCTATCTCTTTCTAATGGCTCTTTCTTGGCCTCAGGTAGTTTCTTAGAATGTGTGTACTGGTCAGTACTTAGCTTTTGTCAAGGTGGCCTCTCTGCATGGCTTGGGGTTTTCTTTCAGTACAGCTCTCTCCTTCCTATACTCTCTCCTGTTAATTCTAGTTGTGTAAGTTTCCCTCGACTCTCAGGTCCATCTCCTCAATTCAGGCAGCCTGCTGGACTGGATATGGATCCCTTTCTTGTACTACAGTTGGAAATTTCTTCAGACAGTCAGCTGAATATTCAGAAGGTTCACTTCATTTGTTTCCTGTGTCCCAGGAATCACTGTCCTTCACTGCTTGAGTCCACTGTCTTGATAACTATTCTTTCATGGATTTTATCTATTTTGGGGATGGATGTTATTCCACTTGGTATATGTGGCAGTTCTATCCTTTTACCTGTAATCTAGCTGAGTCTATTTATTTAAAGTTTATTTGTTGTGGATAATGTGTAGTTGGGTCTTGCTTTTTTTTTTTTTTTAATCCGTCCTCATCATTTATGCCTTTTAATTTGAGTGTTTATACCCGTGTGCTCAAATATTACATTCTTTGGCCACATGTGGCTGTTCAGTACTTGAAATGTGGCTGGTCAGACCTGATACATCCTGTCAGTATAAAATACAGATCAGACTGTGATTTCTTAGTATAAAAAAAAAGAATGTCATGTATCTTGATAAATTTTTCTATTGATTACACATTGAAATATCTTGACATTTTTGAGTTAAATAAATATATTATTGCAATTATTTTCACCTGTTTTTTACTTTTGAAAATGTGGCTAATAGAAAATTTAA
The DNA here is from genome assembly GCF_021613505.1 of Equus quagga. Classification (NCBI taxonomy): domain Eukaryota; kingdom Metazoa; phylum Chordata; class Mammalia; order Perissodactyla; family Equidae; genus Equus; species Equus quagga. Next base: position 14,109,585 of record NC_060277.1, read on the forward strand.
AAGTGTATATGTAGGCTACGTTATATTTCTATTAGATAGTGCTGTATTAGACTCTTTAACTTGGGTTGGTGCCAGGCTTTGTCTTCCGTTCTCCTCACCCTAAAGACCTGCCAAACTTTGTGCTCAAGTTTATTTAGGTCTCAAGTGTCCTCAAAGCAAAAGTACCTCTGTTGCTCTAGTACCCTGGCTTCATAACTTCCCCTATATTTCAGCCTAGTATTTCCTTACCTTGTCAGTTCCTTGATGCTTTTAAGGAGGTTTACAAATATTTTCCCAGAATTTTTAGTTGGTTGCTTCCTTTGGAGAGGTTTTTCTGAAAAACCTGGCCTCTATTTATCAGAGATGGAAGGGTGGCAGAGACCAGCAAGATGCTCACTGTATTCGTTTGCTAGGCCTGCTGTAACAAAGTGTCACAAACTGAGTGGTTTAGAACAACAGAAATTTATTGTCTCATAGTTCTGGAGGCAGAAAGCCTGAAATCAAAGTGTTAGCAGGGCCATGCTCCCTCTGAGGATGCTTGGGGAGGATCTGTTCCAGGCCTTTCCTAGCTCCTGGCTGCCTCGGGTGTTTCTTGGCTTGTAGATGGCTGCCTTCTCCCTGTGTGTCTTCATGTGGTGTACTCCTGTGTCCATGTCTGTCTCTGTGTTCAGATTTTGTCCTTCCTCTAAGGACACCAGTCAGATTAGATTAGGGCCTATGCTAATGACCTCATTTGAACTTGGTTACCTCTGTAAAGACCTTATCTCCAAATAAAGTCACATTCTGAGGTACTGGGAGTTAGGACACTAACATATCCTTTTTGGGGGACACAATTCAAACCACAACGCTCACCAACCTATTTCCTCTTCATGGGCACCTTGAAGGCAAGATTCTCTGATCCCCCTTGCAGTTAGATAAGGCCATCTGCCTGGTTCTGGCCACATGAATGTGGGAGGAAGTGATGTATATCGTTACTAAGCCTGGTCATAAAGCTTCCTGTGTGATACTATTCACTTTTGCTCTTTGCTCATTGGCTCTCTGAATGTAGAGGACACAGAGGAGGCCCTAGAAGATGTCAACAGCACAAGTGGAGAAGCCAGATCCCAAATCACCAGGGAAGGCCAGCTGGCAAAACTTGTTTGAACTATGATGTGAGTGAAAAACATGCTTGCTGAATGAAGGAATAATCAATGCTATGTCCAACTCTTACTCATAGCAGCTTCTGGTGTGTCTTTACTTCTGACTTCTTTCTTTTTGATCTCAGAGCCAAAATATCCCATTTGAAAAACTCTTTTTCCCCGACACTCTACTTTGTCAAGTTATAGCATAGCAAGCTTTTACAGCAAACAAAGCAATTCAGTGAAAAAATTCTCCTTCTCTATTTTCCTAACTGTTAATATTATCAAAATAGTTTCTCAATAAAGGTAGTCCCATTTATCTTAGATAAAGCATAAAGGCGGTATTATGGTGTGATGATGCCGATGCTTATTCACCAAGCCACACTCTCATACATAAATTAGATTTAGTCTTAAAGGATAAATTTAAAAGATATTATGCCTTATCAAATTTATTATAAGCACCTTGCCTTTGAAATATGACAACTATAATTTTCCTAAGTTTAGACAAAATAAATACACAAACATATACACATACACACCCTCCTGTGTATTTCTGGATTTTGTCTCAATATAAAATATATCAACCTCAAGATTTTCATTTATACAATGTACTAAGTCAATTCTAGATCACAAAAGAAATATGTTCGTTGTGTCTGGTGCCAAATAATGAAAAATATGAACAAAGGAAAAAATAAAAATGAACAGTATCAGAAAATAATGATAGCTTACAAAATTCTTGAGAATTTGTGTTTTTTAAAACTGTTTCTAAGGAGGTCACATTTCCCACCATGTCATACAATCCAAAAACCAGTTGCCGTTTTTTTTTTTTTAAACATGTTATTTTACTTTTAAAGATCATTTTGCTTCATCTTTTCTATCTGTAATGAGGGAATGTTTTATACTGGGTATAATAATGAATTACTATTCCTTTTTGAATCGCTAAAGGCATCTCATTACTCACATACATAAAATATTATCAGGCTAGGTAGCTACCTTGTTGTGGAGGGTATATATTTTTATTTCAAGGTATAAAATTCTATTATATTGTAATAGAAAAAGTTCAACAACTAAAACTTTCACTGGGAGAAAGAATTTACATGGATGTTTTAAAGATTGAATATGGCATTAAAGACTGGAGGAAAATTAATCTTCCAAGAATAGTAGTAGAAACATATTTCTTTGTAATATTTGAAAACCAGGCAAGGCAGAACATTACAAAATCAGTGTTAGAAGATAATCTGGTATACTCAAGGATATGGAACATAAAACCTAGGATACCTATTTCAGCCTTCACCAAATTTTACTGCTTGTTATGGATGTAGGAAAGGAGATGAGGAAGACTATATCTCTTAAAATATTTTTCAGTGTAAAAGTTTGCCTCTTACACTTTCTCGTTGTACGGGAGAACATTTCTGATAATCATCAATGACATATACAAAACAACATTTGCTGGAATGGATATACCGTTTTAGACCATCGTTTAAAAATACATATTCAATAGAAAATCCTGCTACCGATTTGCCCTAGTTTAAACCCGTGATGAACTGCTGTGTCCCAGTACTTATGTTTTCTGAGTCAAATTAAGACAGGTTGCTCTCTGTAAACTGATCAGATCAATCAAGCAGTAACATTCTTCTACTTCTTCAGAGACTTCAAGTGGTCAAGATAGAACTTTCAGTTGAGCAACTCCTCAGGTCTTGGCAGTGACAGTTAACTAGAATAAATTTTGTGCATTAATTTGTTGGTAAACTGAGGTAGATATTAGAACAATGATCTGAAAGAGCTTGTTGTTTGGATGGAATGTCTTGGAATTTGGGGTTAACAAAATGATTATTTGTAACATGATGCTTGTAATCCTGAATTATTAGTTTTTGCCAGAAGGTATAAGTTCTGTCATCAGCCAAGTTCTAGGAGTAGAAAATCATTGGCTGTGGTCCACACTGTCCAAGTTCTGTGATGATGGTTGATTGAGCCAAACAGCACGATTCTACTCCCTTCACTTTGGACTTTGTAGCCACTGAATGGATTACAAATTGCTGGCATAAAACTCAGTATATTTGATAGAATTTCAAAAGCACGTGAAGAACTTCCCACCCTTAAGTTCTGAAACATCAAAATATTGAAATTTAAAAAAGATTCATAGCTTGCAACATCAATACTCAAAGGGAACAAGGCTCTATAAAGCTTTTAGCTTATGAAAACTAAAATAACCTTCTATGAAGTCTTAGGGATGTCACTGGAATTAACTAAGGTAAGCAAACAACACTGTCTCTAGGTATGCACAAAAATGTGAAAGCTATCAAACAATTGCTTAAGAGTTTGAGAAGCTCTGCTTCCGGTCAAACCTTATTGAATGCCTCTACCTGCAAAAATCTTAAATTCGGAGATCTCACTATTTCTTTTTAAACTATAAGGTTTGTTAAAGGTTTTGTTTCTTTTTTTCAGCGGGGGGCTGGCCTGGTGGCATAGTGGTTAAGTTTGAGCATTCCCTTTGGCAGCTCAAGTTTTGCAGGTTTGGATCCTGGGTGTGGACCTACACAACACTCTGTCAAGCCGTGCTGTGGCAGCGTCCCACACACTAAATAGAGGAAGACTGGCGCAGGTGTTAGCTCAGGGACAATCTTCCTCAAGCAAAAAAGAGGAAGATTGGCAACAAATGTTAGCACAGGGACAATCTTCCTCATACACCCAAAAAAGTTTTTAAATTGAGGTCATATTGGCTTATAAATTGTATAAATTTCAGGTGTACATTATTATAGTTCAGTTTCTGTACAGACTGCATCATGTTCACCACCAGTAGTCTAATTTTTATCCATCACCATATATATGTGCCCATTTATTCCTTTTGCCCTCCCCCTACCCCTTTCTCCCCTGGTAATCACTAATCTGTTCTCCTTATCTATGTGTTTATCTTCCACATGAGTGAAATCATATGGTGTGTGTTTGTCTGACTTATTTTGCTTAACATAATGCCCTCAGGGTCCATCCATGTTGTCAAAAATGGCGTGATTTTATCTTTTCTATGGCTGAGTAGTATTCCATTGTATATATATACCTCATCTTCTTTATCCATTCATCCACTGATGGGCACTTAGGTTGCTTCCATATCTTGGCTATTGTGAATAATGCTGCAATGAACATAGGGGTGCATATATCTTTTTGAATTACTGATTTCATGTTCTTTGGGTAAGTACCAAGTAGTGGAATAGCTGGGTCATATAGTACTTCTATTTTTAATTTTTTGAGAAATTTCCATAGTGGCTGCACCAGTTTGCATTCCAATCAGCAGCATATGAGGGTTCCCTTTTCTCTGCATCCTCTTCAGTGCTTGTTATTCCTTGTTCTATTAATTATAGCCATTCTGATGGGCATGAGGTGATACTCATTGTAGTTTTGATTTGCATTACCATAATAATTAGTGATGTTGAACACCTTTTCATGTGCCTGTTGGCCATCTGTATATCTTCTTCGGAAAAATGTCTTTTCGTATCCTCTGACCATTTTTTGATTGGGTTGTTCATTTTTTTGTTGCTGAGTTGTATAAGTTCTTTATATATTTTGGATATTAACATCTGGTTGGGTATATGGTTTGCAAATATTTTCTCTGAGTTTGTAGGTTCTCTTTTCATTTTGTTGATGGTTTTCTTTGCTGTGCAAAAGCTTTTTAGTCTGATTTAGTCCAATTAATTAATTTTTTTCTTTTGTTTTCCTCACCTGAGTAGACATGGTATTCGAAAAGTTACTGCTAAGACCAATGTCAAAGAGACCAGTACCTATACTTTTAAGAGTTTTGTGGTTTCAGGTCTTACATTCAAGTCTTTAATCCAATTTTAGTTACTTTTTGTGTACGGTGTAAGATAATGGTCTAGTTTCAATCTTTCACACATGGCTGTCTAGTTTTCCCAGTACTATTTACTGAAGAGACTTTCCTTTCTCCATTGTATGTTCTTGGCTCCTTTGTCAACGATTACCTGTTCAAAGATGTGTGGTTTTATTTCTGGGCTCTCAATTCTGTTCCAGTGATCTGTGTGTCTGTTTTTATTGCTATAGCTTTTTAGTATATTTTGAGTTTAGGGAGTGTAATACTTCCAGCTTGTCCTTTTTTCTCAGGATTCCGTTGCCTATTTGGGGTCTTACATTGTTTCATATAAATTTTAAGGTTCTTTGTTGTATTTCCATGAAGAATGCCATTGGGATGCTGATAGAGATTGCATTGAATCTGTAGATTGCTTTAGGTAATATGGACATTTTAACTATGTTTATTCTTCCAATTCATGAGTATGGGACGTCTTTCCATTTCTTTATATCTTCTTTGATTTCTTTCAATAATGTCTTATAGTTTTCAGTGTATAGGTCTTTCACCTCCTTGGTTAAGATTATTCCTAGATATTTTTCTTTTTTTGTTGTGATGGTAAATAAGATTGTATTCTTGATTTCTCCTTCTGCTAGTTCATTGTTAGTGTATATAAATGCACTGATTTTTGTATGTTGGTTTTGTACTCCACAACTTTACTGTACTTGATTATTTCTAATATTTTTTTGGTAGATTCTTTAGGGTTTTCTATATGTAGAATCATGTCTTCTGTAAATAGTGACAGTTTTACTTTACCTTTCCAATTTGGATTCCTTTTATTTCTTTATCTCCCCTAATTGCTCTGGCTAAAACTTCCAGCAATATATCAAATAAGAGTGGTGAGAGTGAGCATTCTTGGCCTGTTGTCAGAGGAATAGCTTTCAGTTTTTCACCATTGAGTGTGATGTTGGCTATTTGTTTGTCATTTGTGGCCTTTATTATGTTGAGGTACTTTCCTTCTATAACCATTATATCAAGAGTTTTTATCCTAAATGGAAGTTGGATCTTGTCAAATGCTTTCTCTGCATCTATTGAGATAATCATGCAATTTTTATTCTTCATTTAGTTAATGTGGTGTATCATTTTGATTGATTTGTGGATGTTGAACCCACACTCATATCTCTGGAATAAATCCCAGTTGATCATGGTATATGGTCCTTTTAATGTATTGTTGTATTTGATTTGCTAGTATTTTGTTGAGGGTTTTGCATCTATGTTCATCAGCAATATTGGCCTATAATTTTCCTTTTTTGTGTTATCCTTGTCTGGTTTTGGTACCAGAGTAATGTTTGCCTTGTAAAATAAGTTAGGAAGTATCCAGTCATCTTCAATTTTTTTGGAAGAGTTTGAGAAGAATAGGTATCATATCTTTTTGAATGTTTGGTAGTATTCACCGTGGAAGCTGTCTGGTCCTGAACTTTTGCTTTTGGGAGGTTTTTGGTTAGTTTCAATCTCTTTACTTGTGGTTGGTTATTTATATTCTCTATTTCTTCTTGATTCAGTTTTGTGATTCTAAGAATTTATCCAAGAATTTATCCATGTCTTCTAGGTTATCCAGTTTGTTGGTGTATAGCTTTTCATGGTATTCTCTTATAATTCTTTGTATTTCTGTGGTGTCTGTTGTAATTTCTCCCCTTTCATTTCTGATTTTATTTATTTGAGTCTTCTCTCTTTTTTTCTTAGTGAGTCCGGCTGAAGGTTTGTCAATGTTGTTAAACTTCTCAAAGAACCAGCTCTTAGTTTTATTTATCCTTTCTGGTTTTTTTTTTAGTTTCTATTTTATTTCTCCTCTAATTTTTATTATTTCCTTCTTTCTACTGACTTTGGTCTTTGTTCTTCTTTTTCTAGTTCTTTTAGGTATACTGTAAGATTCTTTATTTGAGATTCTTCTTGTTTCTTGAGATAGACCTGTATTCCTATAACTTCCCCTCTTAGTACTGCTTTTGCTGCATCCCATAAGTTTTGGCATGTTGTATTTTCATTTTCATTTGTCGTCAGGTATTTTTTTTATTTCTCCTTTGATTTCTTCATTGATCCAGTAGTTGTTCAGCAGCATGTTGTTTAGTCTCCATATATTTGTGATTTTTTAAAGCTTTTTTCTTGTAGTTGATTTCTAATTTCATACTATCATGGTTGGAAAAGATGCTTGATATGATTTCCATCTTCTTAAATTTATTGAGGATTGCTTTGTTTCCCAACTATGGTCTATCTTTGAAAATGTTCCATGTGCACTTGAGAAAAATTTGTATTCTGCTGTTTTGGGATGAAATGTTCTATATATATTTATTAAGTCTATCTGGTGTAGTGTTTCATTTAAGGCCACTGTTTCCTTCTTGGTTCTCTATCTAGATGATCTATCCCTTGATGTTAGTGCGATGTTAAGATTGCCTTCTATTATTATGTTGCTGTCAATTTTTCCCTTTAGGTCTGTTAATAGTTGCTTTATATACTTTGGTGTTCCTATGTTAGGTGCCTATATATTAATACATATTATGTCGTCTTGGTGGAATGTCCCTTTTGTCATTATATAATGCCCATCTTTGTCTCTTACCTTTTTTGTCTTGAAGTCTGTTTTGTCTAATATAAGTATGGCTACACTTACTTTCTTTTACTTGCCATTTGCTTGGAATATTGTTTTCCATCCCTTCACTATGAGCCCATGTTTTTCTTTAGAGCTGAGATGTGTTTATTGGAGGCAGCATATTGTTGGGTCTTGTTTTTGAATCCATCCAGCCACTCCGTGTCTTTTGATTGGTGAATTCAATCCATTTACATTTAGAGTGATTATCGATATATGAGATTTTAATACTGCCATTTTCTGTTTTGTTTTTCAGTTGTTCTATATTTCCATTGTTTCCTTTTCCTTATGTTTCTGTCTGCCATTTCAGTTTGGTGGGTTTCTGTGTTGTTTTTCTCAGATTTCTTTTTGTTTATGACTTGTGGCTCTGTTCTGATTTTTCATATTGTGGTTACCATAAAGTTTGTATAAAAGGTCTCATAGATGAGATAGTCTTTTATCTGATAACCTCTTATCTCCATTGGCCTAAGAAAGTTCCATCCAGGTGAGTTACTGTTGTCACAAATTATTCTTCTTTGTGATGTGATTTTGTGACCAAATTGAAGTGTTTATAGTTATTTTTGAAGGTTTCTTTCCCTTTATCCTTCATGTTATAATTGTTTACTAACCTATTCTGACATAGAGCTGCAATGTTCTGATTTTGTCTTTATTTTTATCTCCTTGCTTAAAGCTTTGTAAACCTTTGCTTTTTTGTTTTAAGTAGGAGGTCTTCTCTCAATATTTCTTGTACGGCAGGTCTAGTGGTGATGAACTCCCTCAGCTTTTGTTTCTCTAGGAATGCTCTTATTTGTCCATCATACCTGAAAGATAATTTCACTGAATTGAGCATTCTTGGCTGATAGTTTTTGTCTTTCAGTATTGTGAATACATCATTCCTCTCTCTTGTAGCCTATAGAGTTTCTGCTGAGAAATCTGCTGAAAGCCTGATGAGGGTTTCTTTGTAAGTGATGTTCTTCTGTCTTCCTGCCCTTAATATTTTTTTCTTTGTCATTGATCTTTGCCATTTTAATATTATATGACTTGGAGAAGGTCTTTTTTCATTGAGGCAGTTAGGAGTTCTGTTAGCTTCTTATACTTGCTTGTCCAATTCTTTCTCCAGATTTGGGAAGTTCTCAGCAACTATTTCTTTGAATAAGCTCTATATTCCTTTCTCCCTCTCTTCTCCTTCTGTGATACCTATAATCTTTATGTTATTTTTCCTAATTGAGTCAGATATTTCTCTAAGAATTTCTTCACTTTAAAACAATCTTAGTTCTCCTCCACTGGAACCATTTCAAGGTTTCTATCTTCAAACTCACTAATTCTCTCCTCCATATGGTCTGCTCTATTTTTAGTGCTTTCTACATTATTTTTCATCTCATTAAGTGTGTTCTTCATCTTCAGAATTTCTCTCTTTTTTTCACAACTTCAATATCTTTGGTGAAATATTCCTTCTATTCATTAATTTTATTCCTGAGCTCATTGAACTTTCTGAGTTTTCTTGTAACTTGTTGAATTTCTTTATGACGTCTATTTTGAATTCTCTCTCAGTCAGATTGTAACCTTCTGTGACTTCAGGTTTAGCATTGCCTGGCACACAGTATGAACTTGTTATCTGTTACTACTACTATGAGTTATTATCACTTCCTGTCTCATTAAGGTCTCAGTTCAGAAATTCTTTCCTCTGTTTTGAGTCTTTAATCACTTCTCCACTTGCTCCCTTCTTCTTAGCCTACTTAAGCATGCACAATCTTTTGAAAACTTTCCTTCAATCTGCTCTGTTACACTTTTGCCATCTTTTCTTTCACTGCTAAACTTTATGAAGTTGTAGTCTCATTCCATTCTGTGATTCTATTTCTCCAACTATTCTTCACTCTTCAATACAATGCAATCTGACCTCTATTCCCACTGTTCTTCTAAAAATGCTTTCACTTAGGTCCTGACCTCTCAATTGCTAATTCCATCGGCATGTTTCCAGGCAGCATTCTGTGTAACCTTCTATGGCATTTGACACTGTTGACCATGTAGAACTTCTTTAAATATTCTCCTTTTTAAGTGCCAAAGACATTACTCTCTCCTGTTCACTTCATCTGGACATTGCTCTTAAGTCTTTTCTGAGTCTCCTTTTGTACATACCATAAATCATGATAATTCTCCAGTATTTGATTATGTGAATTTCTCCCACATCATATGCTGTCAAAATGGACTTGCCTTAATTTATGTCATATAAATTTTCAAGACACTTCATTCTAACTTCTACAGTATCTGTCTAATTTGCCTTTCAGCTTCTACTCCCTTAAATCCATCCTCTACCCTATTTCTAGAGTTTTTCATTCTACAATGTTAATCTAATAATATCCCTCTTCTATGTGAAATGCCAGATTCCACCATATATATTACAAGGTAAAGCCCATATGTCCTATATTAATTGAGTACTATATTAATTGCTTGGCAAACTTTTACTCATACCCTAAGACTCAGCTCCAATTAAATATCTTGTATTAACATTTCTTTCATTCCCAGGTAATTAGATGCTAGTTATTTGCTCTCATAGAAATGTTTACTCTTCTCTTATAGCCTTCTATAGACTATGTAATTGATTCATTTACATGTCTGTCTCTTGCCTAAATGATACATCATCCTTTTAGGATCCATATAATCTAACATCTCTAGAATATAACATAAACCTAAATATATTTATTGAATAACTAACTTTCCTTAGAAGTAGGTAAATAGTACTTTAGGATATGGGGGTTTTTAATTCTATTCTCTGCTTTTTTATTCTGTGTAAATTTATATTTAAATTTTTAAAATTATTATTTAAATCTATTATATAAAATCTTATTTAAATTTTCTTTGTATTAAACAAGTAATTTTAAGTCACCTAAAAATAATCTGTGAGATGAAATATTATTTTTTTCCATTTTTTGTGATCTTACAAATTAACCTTCAAAATATAAAAGTGAAATATATGTAAATAACTCATGCGTGTACCAAAAACTTTCAGGAAATGGCCTGATTCATAAGATTCAGTAAATCTGCTATCTTCTCAAAATATTTTCTGGCTATAAAGGTACTATGGGCATTTAGTCTCATACATTGTGTAAGTATCATTGATTCTAGTAATATGATTTACTATTGAAAACTTTTATTTCTATAGTATCTAATGAGAGCATATTCACCATTTTTAAGACGTAGTAGCACATATACAACAAAATTTTCATTAATTGATAAAATCTTAAGCTTTGCATATAAAATATTAAAATTGAATCAAGATGTTTTAACAACAGAAATCCTGTTACATTATCATTGAGGAAACCACAAAACTCTTAAAATATGATGAAAAAGTCATTTTACACGGTTTGTAAGATAGAAGCAAAGACAAAGTCAATTAATTATTCCTCATAGATTCAGCAAGGAGGGGTAGATTTCAGAAACGTAAGCTTTTAAGGCATTATTTTCCAGTATTAAGATTCTGCTCTGATTATTTTCATCTATTCCAACATTGCCTAAGTAGATATACACTAATGCATTAAATGTTACATTCCATTTGGAGTTAAGAGCTGTATGATCACTGAAAAGTCTTCCTCAGTGACTAAAATTTACATTTCTGAATCATTATTCCAGTAAGGATATTGAAGTTTCCACTAATATTTTAAATATGAGGACTTAAAAGACTTTTGATGCTGCTATGAAAGTATTATCCTGTCAATATCAACATGTAATAATATATTACTTGGTTGCATATTATAATAGAGACTAAGAAAGAGAGGATTGTCATTTATAATTTACCTAATCATTTCTACATTCAAACCTTATTTGAAATGGAGGCCTACATCAGCCAATATTAGTATAGTTACTGCACCAGTACTGGTGCAACAGAAGGTGGAATGTCACTTTCAGTTCCACAAAGTGCCACTGCTGAAAACAAAGCTTCTTTAACATCTCGTTAACAGTTTATATAACTGGCAGCATTACTTATGAACAAACTGTTTGCTAGGGGTCAAAATTAACCACAGATATTATATACTTTAGGATAAAAAGTTACAATACTATTTTTGAAAAAGATATCTCTTTAAAACTAATGAGAACATCCAACATAATCTGAACCAAAAATCTTGAAATCAGCTTGTTTAGAGATGAGCTATGGAGTTCAATATTTTGAGGCACAAATGGAAAGGACAAATGAATACATCTGATTGCGTTTTAAAATCCTTCTTCATATAGAAAGTAGACAGTGCTCTTCCTGGTATGTAAACAAGTCAAGTATTATTGCAGCAAATTGAAAGACCTTAGGAGTTAGACCTGCACTCAAGTTCACATTCGGTTGTTGACATCTCGGGGAGAACATGTATTCTTGTTCTTAGAACATTGCAAATATAAGATACTCCATAAAAAATAAGAATTATTAATAAAGAGTCAAACAACCAATTGTTAGACACCCAACATATTTCTACATTACAATTTAATTTATGTATTACAATAAGTAAAAGGATTCACAAATAAGTAAAACATTTATGATTAAGTAAAAACGGTTAATAATTGACATGTATTTACATTTCTTCCAGGCCTTTTCTATACCAAAAACTTAAAACTATAAGATAGCCAGAAAACAATATTGAGTGGCACACAGACTGTTCAATCACAGCATTCCAGTGTTGGTAAAATGTCTTTTAGAACCATAAACATATGTGTTAAGATAAGAAAAGGAAACACCACCATTTAGGTGTTTAGCTCTAGAGTAAAACTGAGAAGATAATTGAGGCTATATAGTAGTAACAAAAAAGAAAAAAAATCTCCAAAGAAAGAAGGGATTGGCCATTTGGTGAAATGGATTCAAGAGCCAACTTTTTCATAGGCTAGCTTTGTGAATTTGAACTACTTGGTATGTCTGTGCTTCATTTTTCCTATTCTCTAATAAGAGGAGTGGACTAGATCAAGAGGCCTCAATATTTTTGTGGAAAAGAATTATTTTTGATTTTCCTGGAGCTTAAATTGGTGATAGCCATTATGGATATGGAAAGGTAAGGAGATAGAGAAATCTATGGAAGGTAGAAATCCGCATATCTGGAAATGGAGCCAATATTCGGTCTCGTCAAGTACAATCTCTTTACCTTGGAAATGGAGGTAGGTGGGTGGAAAAACCTACAGGTAAGTAGAATGGTGGGGGAATTTCTGCTGTAAGATCAATAGGTTGGGCCATTTGACAAAATGAGGACCAACTTTGTTTTATTTTTTGGTGAGGAGGATTGGCCCTGAGCTAACATCTATTGCCAATCTTCCTCTTCCCCCCCACCCACACAAAGGACCAGTACACAGTTGTATTTCCCAGTTGTGGGTCATTCTAGTTCTTCCATGTGGAATGCCACCACAGCATGGCTTGATGAGTAGTGTGTAGGTCCATGCCCAGGATCCAAACCAGTGAACCCTGCACCACCAAAGCAGAGCACAAAAACTTGCCCGCTATGCCACTGGGCCAGCCCTGAGGACCAGCTTTAAAATACAGCTTATTGTTAGTTTGGAACTCACCAAAATAATTAACTCTAAATTATTTTGTTCTTTTAAAATGCCTTTGTTGAATACTATAATTACAATTTAAAATTGAACATGGAACTCTTCATGGAAAGTTTATCAAAGCAACTGTTTTATTTATAAAATTACATTTTATGATTAAAAACTGGTGAAGAAAATGTAGTGTAATTTTCTTAATCATTTTTTAATTATTATCAAATGGCATTGTTTAGTAAAAAGTAACTTTTGAGTAAAGTTGAAATTATGAGAATAATTAACTTAGTGGTCAATTAAAACAATTACAATTTACCATATATATTTAGACAATCTTATTTTATTACTCTTTATTCATGAATAGGAATCTGCAAAAGTGACATTTTTCTGTTTCATTTTGCTTAAATTTTATTTTTTCTTTCAAGTTTATGAAAACAATTTTTAGGGCTAAGTATCATTATGTCTATTTTATAATGAGAAAACTGGGGCTCAGAAAAATTACTCGTCCAAGGTAAGTTAGTTAGCAAGAGGCAGAGGGAGGATTCATATCCAGGTCTCCCTGACTCTGAGGTCTGTGCTTCTAACTACCATGGACTCCACTCCTTCCTTATATAGTTACTTCACAAGTATTTATTGAGCATCTATAATGTTTGAAACAACTGTCTACACCCTGGGTCTACAGGAGTGAAGAAAACACACAAAAAGCTCTGCCCTCTTGGAACTTTCAAGGTGGAGACTGGAAGACAGAAATGAAGCTAACTAAATAAATAAATTATACAGTATTGTTAAATTATCATGATGCCAAAGAGAAATAAACCAGGGGGAGGGGATAAAGGGTGTTCCAGAGGATGATTGCAATTTTAAATAGGATTCTCAGGGAAGAACATTCTGAGAAGGTCATATGTGAGTTAAAACCTGAAGGAGCTGAGAAAACATGCTTTGGGGATACTTAGGAGATGAGGATTCTAGGAAAGGAAATAGCAGTTAGGAAGGCCTTAAATGGTAGACTGCCTAGTAAATTCAAAGCACATCAAGGAGGTCAGTGTGATTAGAATAAAATGGGATTGTGGAAGGTAAGATCAGAAAGGCACAGGAAGCCAGACTGCATAGGATCTTGTAGGCATGACAATTGCTTGGACTTTTCCCTGAGTGAGCTAAGAGGTTACTGGAGGATTTTGAGAATAGTGGCATGATCTGACGTATTTTATCAGTATTGAGAAGACCCTAAACAGAAGAAAGGATAGAAGCAGAAAAACCACTGACGAGCTATTGGCAATAAATCAAGGGCTTTGGAATAGTGATTAATGGAGGAGATAGTGGGAAGTGGTTGGGTTCTAGATATATTTGGAGGGTAGAGCTAATGGTATTTGCTGTTGATTCAATGTGAGTTGTGAGAGAAAACTTAGCAAAGGGTTTTCTCTGAACAACTGCAAGTATGGAGTTGCTCTTAATTGACATGGGAAGGGCAAGTTTGGAGGGAGGATAAAGATGAGGAGCTCAGTTTTGGACATAGTAAGTTGAAATGTGTATTAGACATCCAAGTGGAGATATGGTGTGTAATTGGGCCTGGGGTTTAGGCGAGAAGTTCAGGATAAATTGGGAGACATAAGTTATAGCAGAGACTGCATGAAAGGGAGCTAGTGAGGACTTAAAAGATATGCAAAGATTGAGTCTTTGGGTATTCCAACATTCATAGGTTGTTGGGAGAAATCAAAGGAGAATGAAATGTATGGCCAGTAGAGGGGGATAACTGGGATTATAGGAACCTGGAAGCAAAGAAAATGTTTACAGGCAGAAAGAGTGACCAATTGAGTTGAAAGCTGCTGAGGGATCAAGTAATATAAGAAGTGAAAAGTGGCCATTGGGTTTACCAACGTGAAAGTCATTGGTGACCTCAACAAGAACAGTCTCAGTGATGTGGTGGGAGAAAATCTTGTGTAGAGTGGATTCGAGATAAAATTTGCAGAGACAATCTTTTGAGGAGTTTTCCTCTACAGGGAAAGAGGTTTATGGGATGTTTACTAGAGAGAAAGAAATGAGAAATGAGATGATGAGAGGATTTTTTTCTTAGATGAGAGAATAACGTTTTTAAATGTTAATGGGGCAATTCAGAAGAGGTAGAAAAACTGATGATGCAGGAGAGAGATGTGGGAATTGCTGAAGCAGTGTTCTTGTGTTGAAAAGAGTAGGTGAGATTAGAATGCAAATGGAGAGGCTGGCCTTTGCTGAGAGCAAAGGATAAACAGAGAGTTTATCCATTTTAACCAGAGAGATGACAGAGTAGGTGGGAACACATCCAAGTATATGAGTGACGTGGTGGTGATGTCTTGTGGATGTTTCCTTCTGAAGTTCTCAGTCCTTGGCTTACAGTGAGATGTTGATATATAATGTTACACTGAATTTTCCAAACCCAAATTAGGTTAAATCTCAGGTATCTTGAATTGAATTGAACCTCAGGTATCTTAAAATTTAAATTTAAATTTTAAAATTAAAAATTCAGGGCTAGAATGTGGTATAAACAGAGAATCAAATCCTTTGAAAATTCTAGCAGATTCACATAATGGCTGTTAAATAGCTGCTTTTGCATTGTTATAAAAAACTTTTATGCTTATTCATGGAAAGAGCTATTGTTCTCCTCTATCTTTTTTCCCCAGAGACAAGGAGATGGTAATCATCACCATCAACCTTATCTCTGAAGACCAAGGACAGCAATAAATGTAACATCCTTTACGTGAAGGTTAAAATCATCATAGAGTAAATGAGTCCTTTCTCTTTTATAATAGAGCAAGTGACTTTTTCAGTGAGTCTGTGGGAGAGGGACTGAAATGCACATTTGTGTGTTACAATTCTGGATTCCAACCATCTGATAACATTTCTTGTCAAACTTTTCTAACAGCTCCTATTACTTTTGGGAATGTTTAAGTAAAATCTTAACAAAAATAAAGAAAATAAGCTTTTCCCTCTCTCTATACTTTGTGCCAAAAAGAGTAAGGTCTATATCTTACCTTTCTGTTAGCAGGTACCAAAAGAGCTTATAACGTAGGATCTATCCAGGAGGAATATTCCCAAAGTTTGGTAAAAAAAAAAAAAAAAGTAAAAGTAATTTAAAAATAGTGTACATTAAAGCTACATTTAGAATGTTCTGTAATGTTAAAAGGATGTTTGGAGTTAGTTTTTAAAAACAGCGAGATTTAGTGTAATAGGTTTGGCAACAAAATCAGTGCAGTTCATACAACTGATGAATTGATGCAGACCCAGCTGACTAACATGTACCATGTGTTTGCTTTGGCAGAGAATTTGGAAAAACAATTTGGAGAAAAAAATTATATCATTCAACAGATTTCGCTTTTGTTGTTGTTTTGTGGGATTTAAAAAAAAATTCTAATCAGACTTGCAAAGGTAGGGTTCACAAAGATCTTCCCATTGATTGGAACCATATTTGGATCTTTCATAGAAAAAACAAGATGGAAGAGGATAATGTTACTTATTTCATACGTTTCTCTTAATTATTCACTGCTCAGAAATAGATTTATGACTAGTCATTTCTCAATTGATACCATGTTTATGAATTTATTCTGTCTAAAAACAATACTGTAAAATGCCCCTTATCAACATTTCTATTATAATCATGACATATAGAATCTTCTATTTTAACTTAATGGCTAAGAGCAGCATTGTGTTTTGCGGTAATGATTAATATGCTATTGTAAGACTATCTTGTTAATCCACAGATTTGCTTTTTCTTGTTTTTCAACATAAGATTAAAGCTTGTTTCTTGTGTAAAGTAGGTTATTTGATTATTGCTACAAGGTTTCAAAAGAGTTCGCTGGCCTATTAAAGTCTTGGAATTCGCACTGTTTACTGAAATATACACATATTAATGACGTGAGAGACCCAAGGCTGGAAGGAGCTCTGATTCCATTTTATGGGGTTGAAAGTTGCTTCATAGGCTTTTCTGACCATTATAAGATAGATGTGCTGAAAATACTCCTAAATTGGCTTCAGGAGGTACACACCCTATTTTCCACTGTGGATTAGCTTGACTTTCTGCGCCGTGTTGCTAAACCATGAAATGCAGGAGAGAATGGGATATTTTCCTCAATGAAGTATGAAAAGTCCTTAAAACTGGAGGCAGTTCATTAGAGCATATAAAAACTGTGCAGTGCTGTGATGTAGGAAAGGGCTGCAGACTGAAGAAATAAGGCCACTGATTTTCTAAAGTAAGCATGAAAATTACTTGAAGATGACTCCGCCTCTGTTTTTTGGTGCTCTTGGACAGGTTATTAACCACTGTGAGACTCAGCTGGATTTGTATAAAAATGGCCATACTGATACCTACTTAATTTCCAAGGTAGTTATAAAGATAAAATTGACTGTGTAGTGTGTTGTACTTGGTACACGGGATCCTTCCTTTCCTCCCAATAGGCTGTAACCTTGGGTGAGATTTTGAGAACCTTTCAAATAACTGATCTATATTCTGTGCTTAAGAATAACTGTTTGATAGACTAACCTCCCCATCCTCCTTACTATTAATGTAATATACATTAATTTTGTCTTCCAGTGAGTGCCAGGAAGAACTACGAAGTGAAACTCACTAGTTTTATTTCTACTTATTATTTGACTTTTAGAAAAACACTGGGTGTTCGTAATCACTAAGGTAGAGGAAAGAAGTCAGACATAGCTAGTGACTGGCTAGAAATGAGGGGTGTTGAGTGTGAGTTGAAGACAGTGATGCAATTACCAGTAGTGAAGAGGTTGGTAAGGGTTGGATGGGGCAGTGAAGTGCGGTTGTCAGCATATTCTCATAGGTGTTGAGAGAATATTCAGAGGAGAATCTACAATGCCAGACAATGGGAGAGGTGCATTTTATCTAATCCATACAACTTTCTGAGATTGAATTTATTATTTCTATTTTATTAATAAGAAAACAGAAGATTAGAGAGTTCAGCCCAAACCCATATAGCTAGTTGTAAGCGGAGAAGCTGGAATTCATACTAGGATGATCTGCCTTTGAAAGGCAGGCCTTTTTCTAGAGCTTTCTCATAGTAGTGGAAGGGGAGAAGTAACTTTTTCAAAGGTCATAAATATATGCCATCTATTTATGCTTCTTGAGACAAGAGGTATTCTGTCATTTAATTTTCAGAACATACCCACTAGAAAGATGTTATCTTTCCCGTTTTATATGGGAAGAAACTCAGACCCAGAGATTAAGTAACTTTCTTAAGGCCACACAGCTACTAATTTAGCAAGCAGTGATTCAAATCCAATTTGTGCTTTTTCTAACACAACATGATTCCAGGAGATATAGGACATGCTTGTCCTAGCAAGAGTGAAGCATGGACACCTGGAGATAAAGATTTGGGGAATGTGATTGGAATGTGTGTTGAGGAAGGGAGGGTGGGAGCAGAGATTAGAATCCAAGATTGAACTTTGATGTGGGGAGCAGAGAGCTCAACTTTGATTTCATCTTCTTCCAAATCTCCAAACTTCTATTGCTTTGTAGAACTATTTTCTGTTCCCTGAACTTTCCATGCTCTTCCATACTTCTATACCTTTAAACATATATTGTCCTCTAAAACATCCTTTCACTCTTCTTTTCCTGGAAAACATCTCTTTAACCTTGAAAAAATAGTTCAAAATTTATTTCTTTTTAAATCTTTTGCTGATCCAAAGGATGGTGAATTGGATGCTTTTCTTCCTCTTTTTTTTTTTTTGTTGTGAGGAAGATTGGCCCTGAGCTAACATCTGTGCCAATCTTCCTCTATTTTATGTGGGATTCTGCCACAGTGTGGTTTGATGAGTGGTACTAGGTCCACGCCCAGGATCTGAACCCACGAGCCCTGGGCCGCCGAAGTGTAGCACACGAACTTAACCACTATGCCACTGGGCTGGCCCCTAGATGCTCTTCTTTTGACATCCTTTAGTCCAATATTGCCTCAGATACTTACCTCAAAAGCATAGTTTCTATGACCAGAAGCACAAAATAGAACTGCTGAGAACTGATGGTCCTGAGCATTTTCCAGTCTTATATCTAAGTGTGTATTTGATAATCTTGCAAGATTGTTCTAAATGTATAAATGGATCCTTAGATCTTAGAACAAGAGAGAATTGCAAACTTTACACACACATATACACAAACACACATGCACACTCAGAGACACATTTGTTAGCTTGAAAATATTTTTAAAACTATCAGGGGATCATTCAAACCCTCCTCTCCTTCACCCCCCCCCCCGACACCCACACATACACACGTACTATTACCGATCTGACACCTTGTATAGGGTTCCAGAGATCCCCACCACTGCTGCCACACTACACGGTCTCTACCCTCAACATACCTGCCTGATGTCTCTCACCATGCTTCGTAATAGTAAGCACCCTAATGAACAACTGAAGTTGAGAGGAATTAGCACAGTTTTGTGAATTAAGGAGAAGTATGGTCGAGATTAGAATGAGCTAGGCCCGTGTGATGTGTCGGCCTTTGTTGGGAAACAGTGATTCTGTCACACAGACTTTCAAATCCAACATCCTGTTTCCAATTCATGTCTATCAGCACCTTCACCATTATCTTTTTTTAAAGAATAACTATTGTATCACAAATGTTTTCTTTTGGCAGCAAAATTTTGATTCAGTAATAAAGTTAGATTTACCGACCAGGAAGGCAAGGACTGTTTACCTTTTTCTCAGCTCCGTGCCAAGTCTATAATGTATGGTAGAGTAGGGCAGTAGGTATTTATTGTTTTTCAAATACCATTATTTTTCCAGTCATACATTTATTGGGAGCCATGAAATTTACAAGCAGATTTATCACTAGTACAAAATATAGTGAGAAATTCACTAGCAATTATTTTATCTTCTCCATTCATTGAATTTCCCATACGTACAACCAGAGTCTGTTAAATAAAAGAAGAAGACAGACTTATTAGGGTCAGCAAAGCAAAATATGAGTGCAGAGTTAGCAATTAACTGGTAAATCTCGAAGGTTGAGGCAAAAATAAAAGGCTTGCTTGGCCATGTTCATTGTTCATTCTCTCATATTTACTGGCCCCCACCTTGACTTCGGGCTATATTGATCAAGGATGAAAATGAAGCAGAGGTCTGCGGTTCGATTTGACCATTAAAATAAAAATGCTTGCCTTTTAAACAGAACTTGGGTTATGTTCTCATAGTTTTGTGGACTGGCGCTCATGCTGAAAATTCAAGACTATTGCTTTTGTAATTCTTAGTCAATGGTCAGTGATTGGCTTGGGCACTGAAGTCTTAAAAAGTGGGCTTATTAAGTAGCAAATACCTCTAAGTTGGATGAACATAACAGTTTTGAAATCTGTATTTGGCCTGGTATTTCTGCATTATTTGTTAAACCCACAAAATGCAGATTTTTGTCTCTAACTTCTGTTCACTTGTGGCTCCTTTAGGAAGTAGTTTTTCTTTGCTTTACTTCCACAGTGAGAACTGCGACATCATTGTTGGTACAATCTGGCCACTGCTTAACACAAGCAGCTTGTTTATATTACTCCTGCATTTTTTTAAGACCGGCATTTACTATCCCTTAAGAAGCCTTTAACAGCTTTCTTTCTTAGGGATTTTTTTTTTTCTTTTTCTGAAGGAATAAGTCATGGACTCAATTAGGCTAATAATTTTTTACCCATAAGACCATAATGACTTTGTTCTCCACTCCATAGCTTTTGGAGAAAGTTACTCAGTATTTAGAGGGAGGGAAATCAGGATATAAAAAGTCTTTTCTGGAAGGCTGCATTTCTCAGATTCTTGCCTTAAAAAACCCATTTGGATATTTTTAAATAATCCTCCTTGTAATAAATTGAGACTCTCTACTTGAATCTACCTACTCCTTTAGGAATGGACGGTGCTGAAAATTCTATTTTGGCTGAGTAAAGAAATGTTAATGACCCGTCTAATAGTTGAATGTAAGCATACTAGCTTGTGACTAGGTTGCCAAAACAAATGAAAATTCATTGCCTGCTATTGGAACCCATTTAGTTGGGTAACACTTCATCTTTGGGGCATCATCAGGGGAATGAGTATTTCCACTTAAGTAAATTTTCCACATAAATGCTTCGGAGTTATCTTTTTAAAACAGAAATCCGGGTATGTCGGTTTCTTGCTGAAAAGCTTCAGTGACTTCCCGTTGTCTAAGGAATAATGCATTGCCTTATAAGCTACCAGACCACTGTAAGGATACACGTGATTGCATTTAGGGCCCACCTGGATAATACAGGATAAGTTCCTTCCCTCAAGATCCTTAACTAAATCATGTCTTTTGTCATATAAGGTAATATCCACAGGTTCCAGGAATTAGAACATTGAAGTGTTTGGGGCAGCCATTATCAGTCTATTGCAGATACTTAATATATTTTTAAACTAAATTACTCATTCAAATACTAAAATTGTCAAAATACTAAAACATATTTGAGGAAATATTACTAAAGCATATCTCATACTTCATTGCTTCCTTAATTAGAATATGGTATTCAGACCATAATTTCATATTTTCTTGATATGAGTATTTTCTGATTTTCTAAATAAAACCATACTTTCAGTTGTGTGTTAAATCTAGGCTCCTAGAGAGTTTAGGAAAACTCTTTCACTGCTCTCTAAATACGTTCAGACTGAGGTAGTTACTGAGTATCTATGTAATGTAGAGCTATACATACAAATAAGATTCAGTTCTTTTTTTTGGAGAAATTATGGATTACTGTGGAAAAAAGATATGGAAGCAGAACTATATCAAAAAAATAGGCAATCGTTGCCTGTCTGAAGGGTTAACAAAACCTTTCAGCTTTACATAAGAGAAGTTGACATTTGGTTAACTTTCTATCTCTGTTCCCCTGGAAACCTGGTAAAAGTGACATATCAACTGTATTTTCAACAATATCAGTTATGATAAAAATGGGCCTTGATTAGCAAATTGCATCTAGACTTAGAAGAAGTATGAATGAGCTATAGTAAGAATAAATGAACTATAAATAACTGATAGGGATGCCATAGCAGATTTGCCAGGTGTGCTGAGGGCCTTGCTGTGTTTGGAGATGAGAATTCACAGTCGATCCAAGCTGTGTGGTCATGTGATTTTTCTCTGGCAGAGCCTGGTCACCCACGTGCAGGAACAGACAAGATGAGTCTGTAGTATTCTTTAAAGTTAGAGCTTTGCCTAGTTTCAGTTGAATAATTTGGGTGTTAGGGACTTGGAGATGCTGGCTAGACAAACCATGGGTGCTAGGAGTGAAAAGTAGATAGAAAGGGATTAATAGCTTGGGAGGGATAGAGGCCTCAAGGGCTTTTGTCCTTCCCAGTGGTAGAAGAGATATGAGCAAGGGCATGAAAGTTGAAAGGAAAGGAAATAGTGGTTGAAGGAGAGTTGTTTGGATGAAAGAAAGCAAACATGGACTAATTCCCTGTGGTGACAAGGATGTACTTTGGGAGGGGTGACTGAAGCAGAGAGTAGATCGAAGGGAGCTGATACTAAGAAGGTTCATAAATTATGTAGCATAAATACTACTGTGTGGGGTGGATCATCTGTTTAGACATTGAGATAACTCAAGATGACAAAAGCCAAAGCACTTGGAGTGGAGACAAGAGCATGAGTTAAATTGCAAATCCCCAAAGAAATGGAGGAGTTACTCAGATATCAGCAGATGATAGCAGCCAAGAGGAGGAAAGAGACTCAGAGAACAATGAATGGGTTGTTACATAGAGGTGGAGGAAAACTGAAGATCTAGGAGGGAAACAGTGTTGTCTCCAGGCTCAGAGATGGCTGATGAGTGCAAGAAGAGAGCCTGCACTCGAGACAGTGGCATTGTGGGAAAGGAAGGTTTGTTTATGACAGTGAAGTAGGGAAAGCACTTTCAGGAGGGGCAAATGAGTGCACAAGGGAACGGAGATTTCAGAAGGCTCTGGGGCATAAATTTGAGTTGCAAGAGAAGAATAGTGGGGAGAAAGGCAATTAATTGTGCAGAAATTGTGCAGAAACCATAGGTAATTAGGTGATGAGAGGAAAAGAGGGGAAAAAAAGTCTGAGTTCAGGAAAAGGTGGTAACAAAAAATTAAAAGACTTAAGATCTGTGGATGGAATTGATAGCCTGAAATATCCCAACCTTGAAGTCAGTCGTTTTGGTCCAGGGCCCTCAGGAGTAATTGGTTTGGTTTCAGCAGAGCAGATGAGAAACATCACAAGGTGGTGAAGGACCTGTCCTCAGCTTGGGGTGATTGGTAAGGATTTGACATAGCAGTCATTTTTCACTATTGTCAAGGGTAAAAGATGTTTTCTTATTGTAAATTATGTCATCTTTAAATACTCCCTTTCATCTACGTTGAGACTGCAATTGGATAATTTTTTTTATCCTAAAATCAGAGACCTTCTGTTTACTAAAATTCTTTAAGAAGTAGCCTTTCCCCTAGTTCTGATTTTCTACCTATATTTTAGAGTATTGGGTAGATAGGATGTTTTCATAACAAGATTTTAGAAGGTAACGTGTAGTTTCCTTTGTAACATGCTACATAATTTTCCCCTTCTATATTGAAAATAAAGGTTTTCTTTATTAAATTGGTAGATGAAATTGTTTAATAAATGTTTTTTAGAAATAATAAAAATTAGTGGTTACTTGCACAAGTAAAGTTCTTAGTTTGTGGGAGGAAGTAGTGAGTTGAAAGCTAATTAGTTTTATAACTAAGATATAATAATCCCTGTTTTGTTAACAGTATAAACTTGAGTTTCAGGTTTGCTTTTTTTTTTTTGCTACCTTTCTAATCTTTTCAGCTAGGAAAGTCAAGCCCAGGAATCGTCTATCTGTGACTTGGGCTGTTCTATTCTAATGTTCTAACTCAGAGACCCACAAGCACTCGTCTCCCCTTGAAATGTTTATATTCTCATACTTTGGAAGAGCAGTAATAACTTCTAGGTTCAACACTTCCAGCATTTTGAAATTTGATGATTTAAAATGTTTGGTTTAGACTTAAGGGCACTTCCACCCTTGCAGAGAAATTCTCTTCCTTGTAGATTGTTAAAGACATTTTTCTTTGACCTGAGTTCATTTTCGCAGATAATCTCATTCTCTCTTAGCCTCATAAATTCATATCTTATATTGTGCTAAACTGAAAGCTGTGTGGCATATTAACATTTTCAGTAGATCCACTTACTTTTGTCTCTTTTATCCCTTACACTGAGTTTTTTAATCAGGTGTGTTAAGAATAAACAATAAATGGAATACTGAGATTGTAAGATATCTTTTAACCTATCAAAATCTTCAAGAAACAGTCTCAAAGGTAAAGATCACATTTCTTTTATGAATTATAGAACCCCTCAATTTTATTAAGGAATAGTTGACAAATATAATTGTATATATTTAAAGTGTTCAACATGATGATTTATATACATATACATTGTGGAATGATTACTAAAGTCGAGATAATTAACATATCCATTGCTTCACAGTTAACTATTTTTTTGTGATGAAAATACTTAAGATCTACCCTCAGCAACTTTCAAGTGTATAATATTATTATTTATATTGTTGTAGATAATATATTGTCTATTAAGTGTAACATTATTAACTATAGTCACCATTCTGTACATTAAATACTCAGAACTTCTTCTTATAACTGAAAATTTGCACCCTTTAACCTACATTCCTCATATCCCCTTCCTCTCGGCCCCTAGCAACCACTGTTCTAGTCTCTGTTTCTGTGAAACCAGCTTTTGTGGTTTTGTTTTTTTAGAATCCACATATAAGTGAGATCAGACAGTATTTGTCTTTCTCTGTCTGACAGCGTAATGCCCTCCAGGTTTATCCATGTTGTCACAAATGGCAGGATTTCCTTCTTTTTTATGGCTGAGTAATATTCCATTATATACTTGTGTGGATATGTGTATTATGTGTGTATATATATATATAATATACACATATATGTACATATATATATATTCACACCACATTTTCTTTACCCATTCATCCATCAAAAGACATTTAGTTTCCACATCTTGGCTACTGTGAATAATACTGCAGTGAACATAGGTATGCAGATATCTCTTTGAGATAGTGATTTCATTTTCTTCAGATATATACCCAGGAATGGGATTGCTAGAATATATGGTAGCTCTATTTTTAATTTTGTGAGGAACCACCTGTTTTCCATAGTGGCTGTACCAATTTACATTCTCACCAACAGTGTATAAGGGTTCCCTTTTCTCCATATCTTTGCCTACATTTATTGTCATTGAATATATACTCATTAAAGCAAGCTTAAATAAGTCATTAAAACCTGTCTTTTCTTTGAATTTGCAGATTTAGAAGAAACAGAGGAAACTCTGACAACAGCCCTTGAAGTATCTTACAGACATAATTTTCCATATATGAAAAGTTTTAAAATGAAATGCTTATGTTTGTGATCTTAAAGTATGCTAGTGTAGAAAATCTTTCTAATTCCACTAAAAGTTTGAAAGCAAAATGTTTTTAAATTTCTTTCCAAGCTATATTAGTGTATTTAATTGAAATGATTTCAATTTTTTAGGGAACAAATCATAGTTGAGAAAATAAAACCTATTTCTCATCATTTTTATATTCTTTTATAAATGTTCCTCTATGCAAGCATGATTATTATACATGAAGAAGTTAAAGTTATTTGAATCAGAAGTTATCTTCTCTCATTTCCTTTATCAATTTTATGAAGTTAAAATGAGAATTATTCTTTATTCCACATGAAGTTTGAAGATAAGCCATGATTGACCCTGCTCCCTCAGACCTGGGAAAAGTTTATTATGGTCAAAACTTTAAATTAAAGTGAGAGAATATAGTGACTCATAAGTAGATAAAAATGATGCCTCTTAGCTTATTCTCAGAGTTATTCTTAGAAATTTATTGGAATTATTTACATAATTACATATCTATACCTTTCTTTTAATTAGTGATGTTATCAGCATTAACTATAACTTTTATTATGGAAATGACTACAACATAATATGGCAGATAATATTACCTTTTTACAAAAAAAAACGATTGCAGGATTTGAATATGACAGACTGTGAGATTGCTCACCAGAGTGAAAATGATGCAAAAAGATGATATTCTCCCAAATAATACAGGGCCTTAAAGCAGCCTTCCTAAAAGCTCGCAAGTGTTAGTTATCTAGTGACTAAGGATTTAACAAGAAAAGAGTAATATCTTGGATTTCAAACCAGTTTGGATCTAATTTAACTGAGCTGCTCAATAATGTTTTCTTTTAAATAACAATGAGGGAAGATTTTCTCTGCAAATTTTAATTCTTTGGCCCTGCCATCAGGCAGGCTCTGCTCTTGAGCTGGCTTGACATTTCGCCTCTAATTCCTGGGCAAAGATCGCAGTAGTGTAGCTGTACAGAAAGCCACATCTTTCTTTGATGCTGACATTTCACTTGGTCATCTACTATCTCTTTGAAAAAGTGACCTCCCAACTTTGCTCTTTATCTCTTCTCTCTTGTCAGTTTCTGCCTCCCTCAGTCTCTATCCCGTGAAGTGCTTTCATCAACAAGTACGGTGCTGCCCAGCTAGCAGGCTAAGTTTAGTCCGAAAGCTTCCAAGACCACCAAGTCTGGAATTATTCTTCCTAGTATCTGGTGCTGCACATTAAATTGCACAGTCTTTGCCCCAGAGGGACACAACATCTTTACTATTCCGATCAGGAAACAAATCTGCCCCTGTCGTCGGGGGAGACACTAACTTCCCGAGTGCTCAGTAAATTGAATGGAGTTGTCCTTAGGGATAAATTCATTCAACTGACTTTTGCTTAGATTTTCCTGTCTAAGATGAATTTCTGCCCCAAGCATAGTCTCCTTGACTGGAGCTCTTATATTTTACCTAATTTTGCTAATCTCCTCCATCAAGATGTGTCTTTTCCTTGCCCCCAATCATCTGTGGCTTGTGTCCCTTTGTGAATAGGCTGATGTGATAGACCCCAGACCCCAAGGAGTTTAAGTAAGATGGAGATATCCATGTATGAAAACATGTACCAAGCACAACTTAATCAGTCCTCTCTGCATCTGAGTCAGACTGTCCAGTAGACCTCACAATCAGCTTCATCTAGGTTGTTCCTCAGATACTGTTGATGAGCGGCAATTTTTCATGACAATTTCTATATGACTTTTGTCCCAGGCTATCTTTTAAAGGATGTTTGTATATCAAACAGTCTTGGAGGATAGAGACAGGGTCTCTATAGACCCTATAAAGGTAGAGGGCAATTTGTTTCCCAACCAGGATAGTAAAAATATTATCTCCCTCTCGGACAAAGGATGACAATGTTAGCTAGCATCACCCTTTATAAGACTGAGGGGTTTCATAAACTCAGGGTTCATAAACTGTGACCAAACCCACTGGGTGCCTAGCACCCACCTGGGCCTCTCTACATTGCCCCCATGGGGGTTGGGGGTGGGGGTAAGAACTGACTTAAACATGAAACTCATGCTGCTTGCTGTACTATGAGTAATAAAGCTCTTTGTCTCTGACCCAGGAGTCTCATGTCTTCTGTTAGCGTATGTGAAACTGTGACAAGCTAAAATCTCAGACTCTTCACAGGTCCTGCAACCGTTCCACCTCCTTTTTGTGAAGTAGAAAGAAGACAGACTTTGGAGTAACCTGTACCGGAAGTCCAATTCAGTCACTTACCTGCTTTGTGATCTCATACAAATTAATAGTCCCTGTCTCGAGTCTCCTCATTCATAACATGAGCTAACATTGTTGAGGATTAGAAAATGCATGTGTATAAACTGTCTTTGCACATTTCATGGATCATAGAGATAAGGATTGAAACCAGGACACCTGGTCCTCAAAGCCGTGTCTTTACACTGCACCACATGGATCTGATAGGAAATACCATTTGATACATTGACTAACCCTCTCTTCTTTCTCCCGTTTCACTAATGTCAGGCATAACTATTATAACTAAACTTTCAATGTCTCCAATTAACTTTTCACTAGATATTTTTAGAGAAAAAGAGGTATTTGTATCACTTTGGAAGTATTGGTTGAATTGAGGACCTTGCCTCCTAGAAAATGTGATGTTTTGCATACATTGCACATTTCCCCTCAAAAATTGAAGAACTATACTCCTTTAAAAACTTCACCTCTTCTCTCTTTTGTATTATAGAAACATCAAAACAGATTTTCCACTTAACTTTCCCTGGTTGAAATTCTCAAAGTACTGTTTGGCTTTTGCCAACACCTTCCCGCTTTGCAATCATTCACTTAGCCCTAAAACGTTCCTCAAATCTGCAAAGAAAGCTGACCAGATACATTGTGTGACTAACTGAACCTCTTAAAACATAGTAATGCTTTCAGATAGAGCTTTTTTGCACATTCAGGAAGCCATGTGGTCCATGCAGTTGCATATTAATAGTATGATGCTATTTTAGAGACGTGAAAAAATTCATTATATTATTCATTCTACATTAAGGCACACCATGTCTACAATGAAGATCAAATTGGAAAATGTTTATATTATCTATTTTATTTAACTTGGATCTCCTTCAGAGTCCTGTTCAGTTATTACCCTCCCTGTTTCTGAGTCTTCTCTCTTAATAAAAGTTATGAAGGCAACACTGGCTTTTCCTTAAATTATTAAAGCTTTTTCCTTTGTTCAAGGAATTTTTGAAATCTCATTTCCTTGTCTGGCTATGATTTGAAAAAGTAAGTATACTTTCTTAGATTTGCCCCTGACTAAATACGCAATTTCTGTGACTTATGTTACTATTCCACCATATCATTTATATGTAAGTAATACTGATATATTTGTCTATCAATTCATATAATTCTGGTTCAACAATTTGCATAATGCTTAGCTCCATTATGTCACTACTCTGTTGTATTTAATTATTCCTAAATGGCTGAAATAATGTTCATTTAATTTCATCTTTTCATTTATTTATTTGCAAGCTGCCTGTTCCAAAAAAGGATTAATGTTATTTATAAAGATACATATGCTATAATTAAATATGAAATAAATAATAAATGAGGATATTGGGGCAAAGAGAAAAGATATTGCCTATAAGATTTCTAGCAAACAAAGCAAATTGAACGTGAGGACTCATGTTCAATTTAATGTCCATGAGATGATGAAAAATAATTTCTCATTATAAAAAGAAATTTTTCTTCTTAAATATGAACTGTACAAGGTAATTAACAATGTTCTCAGACAAATTGTTATAGAAACTGTATTAGTCTGCTCTGTCTACCGTAACAAAATACCATGCCATGTGGCTTAAACTATAGATACTTATTTCTCATAGTTATGGAGGCTGTGAAGTCCAAAATCAAGGTGCTGGCTGATTCTGTTCCTGGAGAGAATTTTCTTCCTGGCTTGCAGAGGGCTGCCTTCTTGTCCTCCTATGGTGGAGACAGAGGTAGCTCTGGTGTCTGTTTTTCTTCTTATAGGGGCACCAGCCCTATTGCTTTAGGGACTTACCCTTATGACCTCATTAAAGCTTTATCACTGCCTTACCATCTCTATCGACAAATACATTCACACTGGGGCTTAGGGATTCAACATATAAATTTGGAGGGAACACAAACATTCAGTCCATAACAGCTATGGCAATATTTCATAGGGTTGTTTCTTAAAAAACCCTTCAGTATAGGCCAATGGTAGTATCCCAAGTACATTTGGGTAAATGCACAACTGGTGTTCATTTCTATAGTAGCTATATTTAAATGTGGGAACAAAGTAAATATTTATTAGGATATTTATTAAAGAAATTTTGATATTTTCCTATGATAAATTTTAAGTAAATATTACGACTCAGTCTTCAAAAAATCTTTAACTGGGTAGATAAGTAATCATGGAATGAATGTTAATGAAAGATTAAGGATGCAAACTCTTTCTGTCTGCTATGTCCCAATTGTAATGATGTTACATTAGAGGAAATGCAAGAAGAAAAGATGAACAATGGTTAACTCTGGGAGGAGGAATTTGAAGGGATTTTATTTTCTTTCTTCATATTTAAAAAAGTTTCCACTTCCAGTGATTACATGTAATGTTTATGATCACCAATGAAAACTCAGTGGATGTTTAAAAAATTTTTTTTAAAAAGGAATCCTTCTGACCAGGAAAGAAATCTAACTACTGGCACAACACTCAAGACTCCATGACCTATTTCTAATCCTCCTTTCTGGCTTTCCTTTCACGGTACTAAGTTCATGCCCTGGCCAAACTGAACTTCTTGCTGGTAGATAAATTGGTCTTCATGCTTCTTCACCTCCGTGCTCAAGCTGTTAGCTTTGCTTCCATCAGTAACTCTGCACCTCCACCTCTCATCGTCAAATTCTAACTCGTAATGTGCTCCTTGTTCTTTGCCAACTTCATGAAATTGTCCTCACTTCCCAAATTCCCCTTGAACACATTCTTCCTACAAACTCACAAGTTTCTCTTGGCTTTTTGTGCCAGTAATCACCTTACGGCAAAATATTATTCATGTGAATGAGGGTTTTTTTTCTCTCTTTAAACTCATAGTTTGTAAAGACCAATCTTTTCCTGTTCACTTTGTGCCCTTCATGGTGCCTAGCATCGATACGGTGGACGTTTCAGTTATCTGTTGCTGCCTAACAAACCACCCTAAAGTTAGTCATTTAACACAGCAAACATTTTATTTCTGTGGGACTTTACCAGCAGTTCCACTCCATATGATATTGGCTGCGACCACAGTCATCTGAAGATTCAAATGGGCTGGAACAGACAAGATGGCTCACTCAACCTGGTCACTGATCCTGGCTGCCGGCTGGAAGCTCAGCTGGGCTGGTCCACCAGAGTCACCTGGGCTCCTCACAGAACGGTGGCTGGGTTGCAAGATGCATGCCAAGAACAAGAGTTATTAGAGTCAGGAAGTAAAAACTGCCAGTCCTCTTAGTGGCTAGGCCTGGAATTGTCACAGTGCATTTCTGCCACATTTTATTGGTCAAGGCGGTCAGACACCCAGCCTACATTCAAGGGAAGGGGAAATAAGTGCCATCTGTCAATGAGGCAAGTGACCAAGAATTTGCAGCCTTACTGAATCATCACAGCAGGTGAACATGTTCATTTACTCAACCAATATCATGGAGCACCTATTACGAGCATCCTTTCACACTCTCAGAAGTGCCTTGGTTTAGACAAAAATTTATTTGGCCATCCTAACTATGGTGAAAAATGAAGCAGAGAAGGGTATGAAGCAGGGCATAGGGTATGTAGAATGTTGGAGATGATCAGTTAGAATATCACTGAGAAAGTGACACATGAGTACAGATCTAAAAGAGGTAGAGACGCAAGGATGTGTGGATATATTTATATACTGCAGCCCAGTGAAAATTTGAAATTTACACATGAAAATGAAGAAAAAAGATTTTGCTGGCGTTTGTACCTCATACATAAAATTCACAGGCTTTTGCTTCTTCTAAATTAGTATTCTCTGCAATTAATTTGATTAATCCAAGATTCCCAAGTCTCCTATTTCATATTTGTTTCTGGAATCAGAGTTTGCATGTGATATAAAACTCACCTTGGTATCAGAACAGCTTCTGAGATGGAGTAAATTCAATTTGGGCATATGCTTACTTACAAAAAAAAAAAAAGAAAAAGAAAGACAAAAGGAGCTAATTCTAAAAGACATGTAGATTCTGAAATACATCACTTTTGTTATTTTGGAGAAAACTGTGAAATATGAATATGATTCACCAGAGGGCACTATAGCCATCTGAAACGAAGTAAAGCCACATGGCCCAATCTTCAGGTCCTCTCAAGAGCTTAGAATTCTGCTTTGGGAAACATAGTTTTTAAAATGTTCTCCCCTGTTTTTCTCTCCTTCTTTTCCATTCTCCTCATATTACCTCTAACAACTCCATCAAATATATCACTTTAATGATGCTCTATGTCAACTAATACTAAAATCAGTTGAGATCACTTGAGCCATAACTACTGACAGCATTCATGGATCATGAACGCGTAGCTAATATGCAAATGATGTAGGGATATGTAAGCAAGGTCGATATGCTGAAATACATTTCCTGTCTAAAAATTACCTTCATGATTTTATCATGGGAAACACTAACATCTGGTTATTACATAATGTCTAATATGAATAAATGCATGATATGCACATGTCTCTGAATGAATAAATGCATGATAATATAAATAATAAATAGATTTATGATAGCAATAGTATGCCTTTTGTCCATGGGGTTCAAAGTTTATATTCAAATGAGAGAATAAGATCTTGGCACAATAAGTTATGATAAAATATGAACCAATAAGCTACTCTTCCACATAAGCCAGGTTGACCTGGGTTCACTGCCTGTAGATATAAGTAATAATAGTACCTATCTTAAGAGGTTTTTGTGTAGATTATATAGGTAACACAGTGCTTGGGACATAGTAAGCCTTTATTATTGTTATTTTTTAGGGATCTAGAGTTGGACTGTCCAGGTTCAAATCCTGGCTATACCACTTAATATATGAGTAACATTGGCTAGGTTATTTAATCATTCCGTGCCTCGGTTGTCTCAGATTTAAATGGTGATAGCTATAGCATTTATCTCATGGGTTTATTAAGAGATTTAAATGAACCAACACACATAGAGCATTTATCACAGGGGCTGTCTGAAAAACACTCCATGATGATTAAATATTATCAAATGGCTGTACCATTTCATCAACTATGACATCTTCCAGCTTTCCAAGATTTTCCTGTGTTCCTTTAAAATATCCAGCCATGTTCTGTGTGATTTCTCTGATGCTGGTTTTTCCTTCCTGGAGTCTAAATTTCTTTGCTTTTTTTTGCTTTCTCACTTTTGGGGTGCTTTTCAATCAGATGATACACATCCATCATTTGATCTATAGGCATGAATGTTACCCAAGTGTCCTTGGACAGCTTCTCAGTGGTCCTTTCATGTGAATACGGAAATGTCTTCATTTCAATGCTTTACTGCTATTTTTCTTAATTATCAAAGTAACCATTTCCATTAGAGAGTGATTTGGAAAGCTCACAGGTGGGCAAGTGAGTAGAAAAAAAAGGCAACCATTGTATTAAGAGTGCAGACTTTGCTCTGCTACTTGCTCACTCTGGGGCCTTAGATCACATGCTCTTCTGAAAGCCTGGGGCTCTTCACAAGCCTCATGCCCCTTCAGTTTCCAGCTTACTGCCTCTAGCAAATTTGCATTTGAAGTTCTTCTTTACGTCTATCTAGGCCCTGACCCATAGGTGAAATCCATATCTGTCTTTGAGTTTCTCCGAAGTACTCTTCTCTCACAAGGACTCTGCTTGGAACAGACTCTAAGTGAAGGTCGTATAGGGCCAAACAGAGTTTACTTTGGCAACTGCAATTCTAAAATCGAATACTATCTATTCTTATTCTTTAAAGTTCCTAGGTGATTTCCTCATGTTATTTGGCCTTCTCTCCTAGCCTCTTTCCTCCCGTCTGTTCTCAACTCCATTGCTCCCAGGAGAGAAAGGAAACAAATCCTCCTACTTTCTCTGGCAGAATAACTCAGCTTTCATCAAACATATTGATTTTTCTATTTCACATTACTTTTCTGGTTTAATTTTATCTCATGAGTATTTTTCCACTTAAATAGAAACTTTCTGAACAGCATTTTAATGTCCACATATCATTCTATTATATTGGAATACACACTTTTCTGGTTTGGACATTAAAATATTTCTTCTTTTTTACTGTTATAAATTTAATCTGAAGTGAACAATTCTTTGTAAATACATTTTTGCTCACATCTCAGCTTATTTCAAGAATACATATTTTAGTCTTGTGTTTACTCAATGAAAGCTTGGTAAAAGTTAACTTTTCATTGAAGAAATATCCTTAATTTATTGAGTCATATAAAATACAGTCATCACAAACTTGGAAAATTTTTGGAGCATTTAATTCTGTTGTTTTTTTTTCTTCCTTTTCGTTTCAAACACAGTTTCCATCTGTGTTGGTATTTCCTGACAAATTGGCTCAAGTTATAGCTCATCTGCAGAAGTTTGTACCATCTGTAGTGATCATAAACCGGCAGGTACTAATAGCATATGCAAAACACTGTATTTGCATTGTTTTCTCCCCTCCTTGTATATGATTATCCTTCCTCTGTTGGGATTAAACAGCTCAACCCACAATCAACTGAGTCCCCTCCCAAGCATTCCCCATCTTCTGTCTCCAGGCAGAAGAAAGTGTCCTTTACAAGGGACCGCAGCAGCAGTGGCCTTCCTGGACGGGACACTTCTCTGTCCTCTTCCACAGGAGCAGGAAGGAAGGGCATCTATGCCGAGCAGGAGTAATGGCTCATCACTGCCTGGCTGCCACAGTCTGTGAGTGGAGAGCATGTGGATGGGCCTCCTGTCTGCTGACTCTGGGTTCCTGTTAATGCTCAAGGGGACCGAGGATAGTGGCCGGATTCTAACTGAAATGACTGGAAACTTAATTCTGCTAGTGTGCAAGAGTTAGTAGAGTTGAACAATTTTGTACTTTCTTTGAGGGATGATTTCCCCTGGTTGGCAACATCCTGTTGCCTAGAAGATGCTTCTTCCCACCTGTCACAGTGTAGGGTAAAAAGGACACTGAAATGGCAAAAGGTAAATCATGCTAATAGTTAAAGGTGTTATGCAAGTGAAGTTATTTCTGTCTGTTGAAAAATCACTTCTTTCACTTCTATTGCCCTTTCTTTTCACTCTGTACATTGTATTCAAAGAAATAAATAAGAAAGCAGTGGAAAATAATTATAATTTCCAATTCAAATGTAGTGCCACATAGGGTTGATAAAAAATAAATGCTTGTTACGTTCTCCTTTAGGAACACAGAAGGGAGGAGTCATACTTCCTTGTACTGCCTTTTGTCTACATGGGACACAGAATGTTAAAAAGAACGAGGATTCAGATCCCCAAAGACATCCTACGTTAAATTAAATGTGTACACTGGAATGAGGGTGTGAGAAGAGTGACATGATTTTTCAGAACTTTCACAGTGTGGGTGTAGATGGGTGTGCTAAGTTTAATAGGCAATACTGCTAACTTCTTGGCAACTCCCCTCATAGTCTCTTCCGTGTTGGCCTTTGCCATGTATCCGAATCAATGTGTTACTAGTCAAAGGACCATGGTTCATTTAGTGTATGCTGGTCACTTGTTATACTGGCAAAGGAGACTCTGGCTGAAAGTTTATTAAATTTAGAGATTGATGATTGTTGAGAGCTGGAGTCTGAGTTTTATGAATGCTTTGTAGGTCTCAGCTTTAATGACTAACAAGGGAAGTGTTCCTTAGGCCCCTGCTGTGAGATGACACAGGCATCAAAAAGAGACTCCTAATTAAAACGAACAAAAACCGTTTTGCACTGTGTTCTGGGGATTGGTTCAAACAGTTTGGGAATGAGCAGACGTTTTGCTTGAATCAAAACCAATAATTTTGTTTAGCTTTGGAAGAGGTCTCCGAATTTTCTCTTCCGATACTTAGTGGGCACATTAGAAACATTAGTAACATTTATTAGGGGGAGCCTTTCCCGCTAGCCTAAGTGTGGGCTAGTGTTGGGAGCCAACATTCAGCTAACCACGGAGGCTTTCTGGTGAAGATCAGGGGTTGCCTGTCTACCTAGCAGGGATGGCACAGTTATCTGCTATATCAGAATCATATCTCCAAGACTTGTCTGAAGGCTTCCTAAGAGCGACCCCATTTATAAGAACAAGAATCAGAGTAACAAGGATTCTGAAACCAGCACATATTCTGTGCCAGGTGATATTCAGTTCTTAACATATATAATCTTACTTCATCTTCAAGACATCCTACAAGGTAGCTAATGATGTTATTCCTATTTTTTTTTCCAGAGGAAGAAGCAGAGATTTAGAGAGGCTTAAAAATTTATCCCATTACTTAATAAGATGCAGAGTGGGGATTCCATTTTAAGTCTCTGATTCCAAAGCCCGGGCTTTTAGCCCCTGTATTTTATTACTTGTTTGCCTAAATTGGTTGTATGACAAACTAGTAAATGAAAGATTAAAATTCCTGAAACTTCATGTTAGTTATAGATTTAAATATTTGTCTCTATGTGAATTTTCAAAACCTCTAAAACATTTGCCTGAGTGTCAGCCTCTCTTGTTTGCATATGTGACAAGGGCCCAAATCTGAGCGGAGGAAAGTAGCGGGAGGCCAGTGATGCTCAGACTTGCCAGACCTGCTGCATTGGCCTCCGGCTGCGGGCTTGAGGGAATAACAACAGTGATAATTTTTGTTTTGTAATGAGTGCCATTATATTTTTAATAAACTACAAGTGACCAAAATATCTTTCCTAGGGTTCATAGCATCATTTAAAAATAGTCTGTTTTTTATTGTAAATAATAAATTATTGTAAAATAGTATCTGTTGCTTTCATATGATATTTCTTCTCCTTATTTTTAGCGCTTTTATGGTCACAGAAGATACGTTCCCATAGTGTCTTTGGAAGACAGAAGAGGTACAAAGGATTTGGTTTTGGCGCTGATGCCAACTTCGCCAAGTCATTCTGAATATCCAGCCTATAAATTGGGAAATATAAACTGAAAAGTGTATAGTGTAGTGTGAAAATGTAATATAGAAGTCCATTTAATTTTTTTTGTACTTGTGTTTGATTGTACCTAATTAACAAAGTAAGACAGCCTTACTCCTGGGGGGCTTCTGAGGGTGTCATTGTATTTCAATTTTGGACATTTAGCAAAAATGTAGGGGAAAGATTATCTAAAAGAAATGATAGATTCCTATGGATTGCATTACAGCCTTACTTATCTCTTGCCGTCAGTGCCATTTTAAAGTTTAGACTCTTCCGCTGTTTGGGTATAGATATTTTATTATTGAGGTTAGCTAACAAGCTATTATAAATTTACTTGAGAGAGTCAATTCCTGGAATGTAACAGAGGAAAATCTATTACCACTTTCTTTTTCCATCTACATTTTTATTATAACTATTTAGAGGTTGCCATGTGTACTGTTTTACAAGGAACTGACCACGCCAAGTGTTGTCTTTCTTATATCAATTCAAGTCAACAAATCAATATGGAGCATTGACCTTGTGTCAGCCATTAAATGAAATACAATGTTCTTGGCTCCTGTTGCCAAGCCCTCCATCACTGGAATGAACGATCCTTTTCTATAATTTCAGTCCTACCTCAGATTTATGTCTTGAAACAGGGAGAAATTAAGAGTTTTGTTTTCTTTGTTTTCTCTGAACCTAGTACTTTGGTACCAGTGTATCTGTCTTAGATTCAGTTTCCAAGTGCTGGGTTCCCTGTTTTCTATGTGGGTTGCCCATTGCTAGGGCCTCTATCCACTGTTCAGCCTCATACCTGCACAGATCATCCAAACCTGTGTGGGTCCTGGAGAAAGGATCTCATTTTCTTCCTGTTTCTCCTGCTCTGGGCTTGCCTTTCAGTTATTGGATGTACTTCTGGACTCAAACTCTATAAAAACATCTATATTTGGTATTGAGTCTTTAGCCAGGAGCACGGAATACCTGAATTCCCAAAAGTAGTTGTCCAAAGTCTAAATTATAAGTCTCCTTAGTTCTTGCTATTTTACTATGCATTTATAAAGATTTCTATTTTTTAAAAAATCTGTACAAAACAGTATAATTTGTCCTTCAGTTATATTATAAATGTCTTTTGGTAGGCTTCATTTCTTTAGTTATTTTTTTGCCACTTTTTGATGAAAGTTAAATGGAACACTGACTTTAAGCTAATGTATTTATGTGTCATCATGAAAAAATCCTTTGGTTTTGCTTATAATTATTTCACGGCACTCTTCTTCAACATAAGGTAAAATGAGGACTCTGTATCCCTAATTAGGACTTTAGGAAAATTTTGTGCAAGAACATAGAAATTATTTTAAATCTTAGCCCTTCTGCTTTCTAATCATCTTTTTCTTAATCATACTGTTGCTTCTGTGTTATTTTCCTATTGCTTTGAATTTTCTGGAAGAACAAAAATCACTTACATGAAAGGATAACTGGAGGAAAGTTTGTTCAAAGGATCCAATGACCAATTTTGGGTGGCATTGATTGCTTATATCTTTGATACAGAAGAAATGACCTCTGCTTTTACTGGGGATGCTGGTGGTAAGGCTACTGCTTGAGTGTAACAGATTAGCTTACAGCTATGGAAATGAGTGTCAAAATTTAAAAATAACACATTAAGCATGCAGGGGAGGAAAAACTCTCCTCTACCATCTTTAGATCTTCAGCTGGGCCTAAGAATTAAACTGGCATAAAACAGATTAGCAAGACAAGAGCACGGAAATTTAATTGAATTTTTACATAAGCATGGGAGCCTTCACAAGAGAATGAGAGCCTGAAGAAGTGGCCAGAGCAGGAAGCTTTTAGACAAAGAAACATTAAATTTGTGAAGAATGAAATATTTTCAGTAGTAAAAAGAAACGAAGTTCTGATACATGCTACAACGTGGATGAACCTTGAAAATATTATGCAAAGTGAAAGAAGCCAGTCACAAAAGACCACATAGTGTATGATTCCATTTATATGAAATGTCTAGACAAGGCGAATCCATAGAGACCAAAAGTAAATTAGTGGTTGCCTAGGGACAGAAAGATTTGGACAACAGTAATAATTTTTTGTAGGTGTGGGGTTGCTTTTTGGGCTGATGAACATATCATAAAATTAGATAATATTGATGGTTGCATAACTCTGTGAATATACTAAATCACAGGAAATTCCATACTTTAAAAGGAGAAATTTAATGGAATGGGAATTATGTTTCAATAAAGCTGTTATAAAAATCAATTGGTTATAAATATAAGGTTTATTTCTGGACTGTCGATTCTGATCCACTGATATGCCTATCCTCATGTCAATACCACATTTATGTGATTACTGTGGCTTTATAGTAAGTTTTGATATCAAATAGTCTTCCAACTTTGTTCTTTTTCAATTTGTTTTGGATATTCTGTGTCATTTGTGTTTTTATACAAGTTTTAGGATCAGATTGTCAATTTCTACAAAAATTCCTGCTACAATTGATGGGAGGTGTACTGAATTTATAGATTGCTTGGCGGATAGTTACCATGTTGACAATTCATGCACATGGAATGTCCCCCCATTTATTTAGATCTTTATCTCAGCAATGTTATATAATTTTCATTGTACAAGTCTTAAACTACTTTTGTAAAATTTACACCTTAGTATTTCACTATATTTGATGCTGTTGCGAATGATAATGTTTCCATAATTCATTTTCAGATTTTTCGTTCCTGGTTTACTGAAATATAATTGACTTTTATTTATTGATCTCGAATCCTGCTACCTTCCTTAATTTATATATTAGTTTTAGTAGATTTTCTGTGTGGGTGGATTTTTTGAGATTTTCTACATGCAAGATTATGTCGTCTATGAATAAAAGAGTTTTATACTTTTTATTTTTCAATATGGTTGTTTTTAATTATTTATTATTATTGTCATTATCATCATCATCATCATCCAAGCTTAAAACCTCCAGTGCAATGTTAAATAGAAGCATTAAAATCAGACATTCTTGCCTTGTCTCCAATCTTAGAAGGAAAGCATTCAGTCTTCCATCATTAAGGATGATGTTAACTGTGAAATTTTTGTATATGCCTTTTCTCATGTTGAGAAATTTTCCGTTCATACCCATACCCAATTTGTTGAGAGTTTTTAATATGAGTGACTATTAGATTTTTTCAAATAATTTTTCTGAATCTAATGCAATCATGTGGCTTTTGTCCTTTATTTTAGTAATAGAGTGTATTACATTAATTGATTTAGGATGCTAAAGCATCCCTACACTGCTGCAGATAACCAAAAAAAAAGATAATTAAAAATCTTTTTTGGTTATGGTGTTTCTTTTCATATATTGCTGCATTTGTTTTGCCAATATTTTATTAAGCAGTTTTGCGTCTTTCTTTATGAGTGATACTGGTCTGTAGTTTTCTTTCCTTGTGATGTCTTTGTCTTCATGCATTGGTTTCAGAGTAACTGGTGTCAGGGTCTCACTACTGGTAGGTCTTCCCTCTGCCTCTGTTTTGTGAGGAAGAATTGATATTATTTATTCTTCAAATATTTGAGGAAAGTCACCTGTGATGTGATCAAGCTGTCAAGCGGCAGTGCAGTGGCTAAGCAGACCACAGGTATTGCCACTGCAGCTCTTTGGTTGACTTTTCAAATGTATTTCCATAGATTAGTTGTTTAAGAAGACAACAAGTCCAAATGAATTCAGTTTATTATTTATACAGACAAGAAAAGTATGATCAGCACAGTCCACATCCCTAAATCCACAGGAAGGGTTGGGAGGGCTGCACTCAACTGAAACCAGGGAGATGGTTGGAAACTGCCTTGTGGCAGTCTTCCACAGATAGGAATAAGAAATTGCCTTGTGACAACTCCTCAAAAAACTTATCTCTTCTTGCTCCAGAAAGAATCACAGGTCATTTCACCAAAACTTGCATTAGACTGCAGTCAAGCCTTGCCTATGAGGCCTCCTACATTGTCTTTGTGGAGATGCACAAGGTCACCAGGGTGCACAGTCAGACTTTAACCCATCTGGGCTGGGGCTTTTCTTTGCAGGAATATTTTTACTTACTGAATCAATTTCTTTCTTTATTGTAGGTCTATTAAGATTTTTTATTTCTTCGTCACTTAGAAAAAAAAATCTTCACTTAGTTTTGGTAGTTTATATCTTTCTAGGTATTTTTCCATTTCATCTAAGCTATCTAATTTGTTGGTATAGCATTAGTTTATAATGTTTCCTATTTCTGTAAGGTTGGTAGTAATGCCTCTTTCATTCTGGATACTAGTAATTAGTGTTTTCTCTTTTTTTCTAGTTCGGTGGAGCAATGTTTGTCAATTTTGGTGATCTTTTCAAAGAATTATCTTTTTATTTCATTGAGTTTTTTCCATTTTTTAGTTTTCTATTTCAGTGATTTTTTCTCTAATTGTTATTTCTTTTATACTTATTTCTTTAGATTTATTTTTCTGCTTTTATCTCGTTTCTTCAGGTGGAGGCTTACATTATTGATTTGAAATTTTTTTCTTATTTGATAAGAGCATTTAATGCTCTAAGCACTGCTTTAGCTGTATTCCATGAATTTTGATATGTTGTGTGTTCATTTTTATTGAGTCAATTATTTTCTCTAATGAGTGGGGTTTGATATTGGTATTTATTTTTAGCGCCAGGCTAAAGGCATCTGAAGGTGCATTGTTGTGTGTAGGGTCTGGATTGATTGGGTCAAATGTTTGTGAGAGGCAAGGTTTTTGATGCTCTCAGCTTAATTTTTAATCTTTATCTGTTTTTCAGCCAGAGCTAACAAACTACAATGTTTCTAAATGCCAAGAGAAGAAGGGTACAAGGTTTCTGCAAGACTTTGGAAAGGATGGTTAACTACTTGACAAGAAATTTTTCTCACTTCAAACAATTGGATTGGATTACTTGGCACTTCAGTGAAACTGCCCTGAGAAACCACTTTTCTTCTCCAATTTCTCTTGCTGCCTTCACATCTAAAAAACACAAAGTATTTCTAAGGATACATATAGCCATGTGGGATGGTTTTGTAATTAATACTGAGTTCTGAAGACCCTGCTTTTGCTAGTGAAATGATATCATATAAGAGAATGATGCACATACATTAAAAGGAGTGTAGTTACGTTTATTTTCATCAATTTATTTGATGTTTTACATGAGCAGGCTTGGGAATGCTGCTGTAATATTTTAATGACAAATGTAGGTCTCTGAGAGTTTGGGATCTAGAATGATATATCTTTGGAGGTGTTGAAGAGACTACTCTTGCATCAGTGAAAGAGAACTTAAACCATAATCCTAGCTTCAACTCTTGGGGCCACTTTGCTGAGACTAAGCAGGGAAAATGAGAAATCAGGCAAAAAAGAAGATTTTGAACATTTAAAAAATTCTGATTGCAGCATGAAAATAAGAGGATAGATTTAATTTATCGGAGACTGACCTTCTCTTGACAATGGAGGAGATTCATGGCGGCAAACTATAGCTGTTTTATGTTGCCAGTGTTGTCTAGGGTGTGAGATAATGAATTAGGTCACAGCGAGAACCTTCCATATGGATCAAGACTCTCTTAAATGGTTCTTTCAGCTTGTCTCCCTGTTGAACGCCCCCAGTGCATGTTCTTTATACTTCCATATCATCTCTTTGCACATTCAAACTCACATTTTAGTTATTTCTGTGTGCAGCATTTTTCCCCCTCTCATATTAAATCTTTAATAGTAAGGGCTGTGTTGTATTCATCTTAGTCTCTCACAATGTCTAGAAAATGTTTTATACATAGCAAGTACTTAGTACATTCCTGTTGAATTGAAATTAACAAGAGATTAAAAGCTTGACGACACATTTCAGATAGATATAAACAACCAATCGTTAAAAAAATGACTTAGAATTGCCAAGCAATGTAGAAAAGGTTAAAGTGTGGTATATTGAAATGAACAAATGAATAAACAGTGCCTTCAAATGTGTTTCAGAAATGAGGATCACTTTAAAAGATGAAACTCTTCTGGGTATGAATTATG
The DNA here is from genome assembly GCF_021613505.1 of Equus quagga. Classification (NCBI taxonomy): domain Eukaryota; kingdom Metazoa; phylum Chordata; class Mammalia; order Perissodactyla; family Equidae; genus Equus; species Equus quagga. The sequence continues at coordinate 14,152,116 of NC_060277.1, forward strand.
TTTCAGTTAAAGCTATTTACACTATCACCACAATGTGTGATGTACATTAAACTTGTGAACTAAAATCCCTTAATTTCTAAAATGTCATGCTGTTGTAGAAATTGAAGCTGCCTAGAAGATTGGTTGGACTACTAGTATTTTTGATAAGAAATTTCTACCTCCTAATTGAGGGAACAAATGTAACTTTTCCATATGGACTAATATGTGGCTTCATATTGGTTTCCTGGAGTGAGGGGCCTTGTAAAGCATAACAGAATCAAGTACCTAGTTTTTTCAAGCATAATAATTCAGATTTTTTTTTACCTACTATGTTTGTTTACACAGAAATTTGATTTACAGGAATTTAAAGAGAAATTTTGTTCAACTATTTCTTTATATGACACAAAGGTGACCTGGTTTGGCTTCCTCGTTTTTTTTTTTTTTTTTTCTTCAGGAAAACAGTACTCTAGCAGTGTCGCTACGTGACATAGAAATAGCAAAGGACTGAGAGAAGATGTGAGTTTGAACTCAAGTTAAATGAATTTTGGCAAATCATATGCCTCTTCAGCTCCAAGATTTCAATTTTCTCATCTGTAAAATGAGAGGCACTGGGCTAGAGACTCTTTTAGTTTAATTTTCTGTATTTCTAAGTAGGTCTTTGAACTCATAATACACTTCTTGAAGGATAATGAACCCCATGAAGATGACATACATTTAGGTTAAAATATAAATTTGTTGGTCCAGCATTGATGTAAAAGTGGAATGTCCTTTAGGTTTTAAATTTTGAGCTTTTTCTTAAATCACTGATTTGCTTGCTCCACAAGAGTAGAAAATAATAAACTATCATCCATAAACTTATTGGCAAGCAGACATTTTTTTGTTAACCTTTTCTCCTTTTCAATAATAAAAAACAAGATTTTTGCTAGTATCTTCTGGGTATTCTATGAGAAATAATTAAATATTCTGTGAAGAGAACTTTGAAGGTGAAAAGCACTATATAAATGCAAAATTTTATTATTAATTTTTGACCGTCAACAATGCTTTTCCCAAGTGCTTTTCTGGACTCAAAACATATTTATTGCCCTTCTGTTGTCCAGTTCCCTCTCTGAAAGTCCATTATTTTTAGCTGGCTAACAGCTTTTTATCCTTTAGGATAAAATTGTTTAGCTCAACAGAGGCTCAGCCAAGAAAACTGTGAAATAGCCAAATATTTCCAAGTGTATGAGGAGTCACTGTCTTGGCCATTAATTCTTCCCAATTTTTAGGAAAAATGATTTCATTGTTGATATAATAATGGTACATGAAAAATTTAAGCTAAGTAGACAACAACAAACAAAAAAGCAAAATATTACCCCAAATTTTACATTCTTGAAATAACCATCATTACCTTTCGGTAAATGTTATTTCAGATAATTCTCTATACTTCTATGTCAATAGATGCACACTCGCCAACACACATACACACAGATAGCAATAATTTTTAAAATAAGATCATACAACAATTCTAGTTTGGCAGTATTAACTAATGTTTTGACAATAAGAAAAATTAAATGGATTGTTGTGGTTTGGATAAATATTCTTTACCACAAGAGTTCATAAAGACCCCATTAAAGTTGAGAAAAAGGGATTATAAGAGCGTCAGTGTGGTGTCAAAATTCTACGTTTAATTTTTATGTGACCTCTTACTTATGTGAAAATAAGAAGGTTCTTATATTGCCTCCCACCTCCTTACTCGACCTTCAGTGTTTTCATTATTTGTATTATTCCTTTTACTTTGTCAAATGTTCTAAAACATTCGTCTTCTATAACATAACTCTCACTATATTTAGTTTCATTTTTCCTGCATGTAAGTGAATTCAGTGTCCATCAGACAATACAGTCCTCCTAACGTTGTTTTCACTGAGATCTTTCTTTTGATTTATCTTTTGGTTGTTTGGACATTTTGCTTTCCTGGAAAGGCCAGGACTTCTTAGATGTTTTGATCTGCCATTTTAGTTCTTTTATTACTTTAGAAAATTTTTATGTTGTGTCTCGGGATGTATTTCCTGTGCCATTTGTTGCGTGGGCTACACCACATATACTGGACTCCTTGGCCTGGATCATCTTTTCCTTCCATGTGTATCACGTTCTGCTTGATTAAACTCTTAGTCCATGTCCTTTACATGCACTTGATAATCTCCTGCCTTTTTGTGTGTCTGTGGCTTGATGTTTATAATCTATTTATTGTTTTGCAAATGCTGTTTGGGCTGTTTGTTTCTTTGGCTCTGGAGTTTCTCTTTTTATTTCATTTGGTTGTTTATCTTAGCTTTGGGCTCTTATGTTATTGAGCTTACGTTCTTATTAAGTTCTTTTATAGCACGATATATCTGTAGGCAACGATCTTCTTTTCATTGGGTTTGTTTAATTGTTTTTCCAAAATAAATTCTTCATCCGGCTTTTGCATGCTGTGATCTCCCCTCACTTTTTTTCTTCACTTTTCTTTTGGTATAGTGTGTGTGTAGTTACTTTTCATTTAGCTTATGCTAAATAGGAGCGGCTCTGAACAGTCCTCTTATTGGAACTGATTCAGAGAGTGGGTGGTTGCCATTTGGCTTTTGGGTTTGCCTTTAGCTACCATATCTGAGAACAATTCCTCCCTGTGAGCTGAGTTTTAGAGCCATGTTACAGGATTTCTAGCCACTTTTTCAGAGCCTGCTGGTGGGGATGGGCTGGGAAAAGAGGTGATCTTGTTATGGCCTGAGTGCAGCCTGTGTTGGATGACCTGGCATCTGTTTTTTGTTCTTAAATTTTGTCCTGTATCTAGTTGGAGTTGTATACCTAGTCCTGTGGCAATATAATCTGCAGTCTCAGATCATTGTCTCAATTCAGAGTGAAGCTTGGTAAAATGGAGAGCCCTGAGTTTCCTTTGCATTTCTTGAGAGCTCCAGACTTAGGATCTAATAATTTGGGCATCTAATCTTGAGGACTTTACTACAACTTTTTCTAGTTTCTTATATCTCTACAGATGATGTGGCATTGGTGAGATTTGTCAGAATTTGCTTGGTTTTCCTCCTTCACCAAGTATAGCTTCTGAGGCCTTGGTTAGGAGTCCTGCTCTGCTATCCAGAATCCTATTTCTTTCCTTGGCCATCACTTTTCCAAGCTCATGGGGTGAAGTTGTATTTCTTTCTTTGTGTGGTTGCTACTGGTGAATTTCAAGGATTTTGTTTTTTCCTGTTGTCATGCATTTCATCAACTTTTGGCAGATGATCAGTCTGCAATCTGACCTCATTCTCCCATCTACACCTCAGAGTCTCCATTTTTTACATTTCAATCATCATTTAAATTTCTAAAAACTCTGGGAAAAACAATTACATTTTTGTAATTTCTAGAGACAAAAGCTAGCTGCAGACTTTTACATGAAACTCCAAGGAATGGGCTTTATTTTTTTGCGGGAGGGAGCGAAGATTAGCCCTGAGCTAACTGCTGCCAATCCTCCTCTTTTCACTGAGGAAGAATGGCCCTGACCTAACATCCGTGCCTATCTTCCTCTACTTTATATGTGGGATGCCTGCCACAGCATGACTTGCCAAGTGGTGCCACGTCCACACCCAGGATCCAAACCAGCAAACCCCGGGCCGCCAAAGTGGAACATGCACACTTCACAGCTGCAACACGGGCCAGACCCCGGAATTGGCTTTTTTCACCTTTATCTGCTCTGATCAAGCTTTTGTTCTCTGGAGTCTGCTGCTTCTTTATTTTTGGATTATGAAGTCTAGTCTTCTAGTTTGGAAAAAATTACATCAAATATCAAATTAGTATGCACATTGACTATTCGTAAACTCCTATCTGCTGAATTCGGTAAGTATTTTAAACAGTTTTAACAGTCTAGGACTTTATTGGGCCAAGTCCTTAAATATATATGTATCTGTTACATAAGCTAGTTGTTTCAGGGGGCCAGGCTGGTGGCATAGTGGTTAAGTTCATGCACTCCACTTCAGTGGCCTGGGGTTCATGGGTTCAGATCTTGAGCACAGACCTACACACTGTTAATCAAGCCATGCTATGGAGGTGTCCCACATACAAAATAAAGGAAGAATGGCAAAGGTGTTAGATGACAATCTTCCTCAAGCAAAAAAAGGAAGATTGGCAACAGATGTTAGCTCAGAGCCAATCTTCCCCACCAAAAAAAAAAACAACAAAGTTGTTTCTATGGTTGGGATGAATACCACTTTATTGAATTCAGAATTAAAATTCAGATGACTTACTATTTTAGGTTGTTATCCTTATTTATTCTATTGCTTATTTTAATATTTCAGAGTGGGGATATTATTTTCACTTTTAACTTTTTAAATATCAGCTCAAGACAATGACAAAAATGTCCTTTTCCCAGCTGATATTTGGTTTTTATGGTCTAACAGTTTGGAAGAGAAGGATTTTGAGATGAAAGCCAGTTCTACTCCACTTAGTAGTAGAAAGGGTGGTCCACAGTTATATATATATTATACTATATTATATTATATTATATTATATTATATTATATTATATTATGTAGCGAGTTCTGGTTTGGGCTGAATCTAATTCTGCATTCACTTTTGAGGTTCTGTCATTTATACTCAGATTGCAGAGGAAAAGAGAGCTATAACTCGAAAACATATTTTATATTTTTGTTTGTTTACCTGAAGTATTGAGAATTTCCAGGGCTCAGAGATACTCACACACTGATATACATCCAAAGAAATACATTTCAAAGGCAGATATAGGTCTGAGTCCAGTTGGTTATTTTAGAGAAGATGAGATTTATGACATGATATAATGGGATCCTTTCATGGCTTTGGGGAGGAGTGTATGTGTGTATGTAATTTCTCCCTTCATGTATATTATAGATTATGAGGAGATAAACAGCATGCATGATGTTTTTATTTTCATGATTCACATACTCCATTTCAGTGTACATAGCCTTCCTTGGTATTTCTGTTCTCTAGAACCTGTGTGGAAGGAACCCGACAAGACTGACAACTGCCCAATGCTAAGTGCCATGTCCCCAACTCTTGTCAGCCATTAACATCTGTCTCTCTGCTGTACTCACATCTCTTGTCTTTTCCAGGTGCTTCTTCCATCTTTCTCTTTCTGACTAGCAACTACTCACACTCTTTTCCCCACATTTCTAAATAACCCCACTTCTGCACTTGTTCACATTATGTTTAAGAACACATTTCCTCTTTTTGTTATCATAAATATCATTTTTTCCCCATCATCAGTATTTTTACACAGCGGTTAAATTCTTTCAAGTTCAGGTTTAAAAATGTTGAAAGTCACTATTTTCCCAATTAACATATATCCTATATGGTATTCCATAGTTTGTATGTGATTATTGACATTTATTTTCTTCCATGATATCTTTGAAAGCTTGAGCAAATAAAAATGTTCCTTCTTTCAGTTCTGTTAGGTCTGGATAAGGTGTGTCTAAATATTTATAGTTAAAAACCTTGCCATGAAATGAGTTTCTTTTCCTTTTCTACTACCTAGTATATTTCAACAGTGAAGTCATGCTCTCATTGGTCTCTCCAACCTTTATGATTCTTAGCAATCTTATGGAATAAGACAGGAAAGAAAGCAGCAACAGTTATGTTGAGAGAGAAAAAATATCACTATGCATGAAGGGATTTTAAGTAGTGTTTATATTAACTTCTATCTGTATCTTAAAAGTAAGCCTGGTATTAGCACAGTTTTAAGTATTCAAATGTAACAAAGTCAGTTTTTTTTTTTTATTTCAAAGTTATTGGAAGTCCTTCCTAATGCAGGATGGCTGCAGTGACTATCTTACAGGCTTGATTATATCTGCAAGTTAATATTCATATTTGACTTTGGCATCTCATACGTATTAGCATGTTGGTATGATTAGTAAGGAGAATTACTACAGCGTTCTGAAACCCTTTATATCAAATTCAAGGCAACTGGTCACTCCTTGTGAGAAAAGATACAATGGGGAAGAAATCGTTAATCTTCTCATGAAATTCTAAGTGGGACCAGCAATAATTACAAATAAGGATGAACAGAGGAATCCAAGATGTTAGTTATGTCTTCCTCATTGCAAGTTCTGTTTTTCCACTTTCTTGGGAGTGGAAATAAATTATATGTTATTGGCCAGAGGATCCCATCACTGGTGGTAGATGGAGGACAGATAGTCCTTGGGGCAGTGGTAGTGCCATTGTTAAAACATTCACAGAGGTGAACTGGGTTAGCCTGGAATGTACACTGGTGAAAGGGAATTCATTAACTGGTTGACTGTATTAGGCATTTAGAAATACAGGAGGAATGGTAACTGTCCTGACAGTCTTGGTTGATGCTCAAGACAAGGATAAAGTGGAGAGTAGAGAGAAATTATTCAACATTTAAAAGCTAAATATGAAAGTTAGACAACCTCCTTGGAAGCATATAAAAAGACTATCATCACCTGTAGTAAGGGGAAAAAGTAAGCTTAGGACCAAGAGCAAGATTTAATTGTCAGGGTAGCTGAGCTCCAATGAGGTTAAATCACAAAGTAAAGCAGACTTGCTATGTCAACATTGAAGTACTAGTTGGGAAATAATGGGATACTGATAAATGTGATGGGGAAATCTGAGTTGATGTCCTCATAAATCTGGAAAGGTATGTTGCCCCTGACCCCTCTTGACCTGCATAAGTGGCCTCCCCATTAGAAGATAGAATTCCCTCCTTCCTGAAAATGAAGCAGAACCCCTTATTCCCCTGCAAGGCAACAGTATCAGCCTTAGGATCTGCCCCTTCTTCCCCTTCTAACTGCTGCACCAATAACTAGAGTTAGGTTACAACATAATATGGCCAAGGACATGAAGAACCTAGTGATGGAGGAAGGGACTACAACCCAAGGAGTTAAAGGCCCCAGACTGTGTACCAGCAAGAGTTGGGAGACCACATGGGACTAGACAGTGCTCGATCAAGGTGGCTGGAAAATAAAGTTGGATAAAGGAGAATTTATCAATTTGGGACTCCTCTCCCAGGATACAGAATTTAACGCTGGCAAATATCCCTTTACTAGGATGGCTTCAAAACCCATGGAAAAAGCAATGGCCTGTGACAGGAGAGAGAAAACTTTTGCTGCTATGGAGAGTAAATATTCTAGGCTTTGCAGGCCAGATGGTCTCTGTTGAAAGTATTCAACTCCGTCATTGTAGTGGAAAAGCAGCCATAAAATAATACGTAAATGAATGAGAGTGGCTGTGTGTGTGTTCCCATAAAACCTGATTTACAAACACAGGTAACAGGCTGGATTTGGTCTATTGTTTGCTGATCTCTGGCCTACATTAAGTGAGATTGAAATGCCAGAATTTCCATCACAGTTTCTGGAGAAAAAGCATTGGAAAAGATTCAGAGCAGGGCTCATGTTAGAGTGAATAAACTATGTAAGCCCAGAAGACCCACCAAGAGGAATGTGTTCCGTGTGAAGGCCCAGAGGACACACTATTCACCAAGGCCATCAGGAATGTGCTAGTGAGGGGTCACCAGCTTAGTTACCAGAGGGGCACTCACTTAGTAATTCAGTGGTGGCTTGCCTCTGCAGGTCAGGGCTGATGATAGAAATGTCACTGCAGAACTGATAGCGCTGTGGAGGAGGGGCATACTGAAACAATGAAGGCCACGTAGTAGCATTTATGAATCAGGAGTTGGGTATACGTAATTATCATAATGTGGGGCAAGGTTGGAGGGGCAGCCTCAGGGCCTGAGCTACAGAGAGTTACGGAGATGCTTAACAGAATATGGTATCTCTAGCAGTAAAATAAATGGATAACCAACAATTTACTCCTTGATCTGGACAAAGAATTCAGGGGTGGATGATCAGGAGGCTGGAGCGGTTACCTCAATTAAAACTCACGGTCCCTGGCCTTCGAACAGTTTCACACCTGGATTCCATTGACTGAAAGGCCAGATCCTCTAGTGGAAGGAGCCTGCAACACCATGGCAATGTACACGGTAATATGTCCCCAATTCTTTCCCCAGAAGGACCTATGGAAATTTAGTCAAGTAACTCTAAAATATGGAAAGGTAAATGCCCAAACATTTTGGGAATTGTTAGTTACAGTGTCCAGGTTGCCATCATGACACCCTGTTAGAGCGCACACATATGGAAGCCAGGCAGTAAAATGCAGTGGGCTCGGGCCTGGCTCCACAGACCTACTCGGTGGTCATTACCCCAGTTTCTGATTGCGTAATTGGAATAGGCATGCTTGATATTTGGCACATTCCCACATTGACTCCTTGGCCTTTGGGATAAGAGCTTTTGTAGTAGGAAAGGTTAAATAGAATCATCTACGGCTGCCTGCCATCCCCTGACCAAACAGAACATCCATCACAATATTTCATCTGAGGAGGAACGGCAGTGATTAGCGTCACCCTTACAGATATAAAAAATCCAGCACGGTGGTTTCCATTGTATTTCTATTTACTTTACCCATCTGGCCCCTCCTGCAGAAAGCTGTGGATCCTGGAGGATGTTAGTGGATTACCACCAATTTAACCAAGTAGTTGTCCCAATTTTAGCTGCTGTGCCAGATGTGATACTGTTGCCAGAGGAGATTTACACAGTCTCAGGTACACTGTTTGTGGTTATTAATCTGGGAAATGCATTCTTTCCAGTGTGATCAGAAAAGAGGATCAGAAACTTAAATTCATATAGAACAGATTACAGAATACTTTTACATTTTTTCCCAAAGATATGTAAACTCTCCTGCCCTCTGGCAAAATGTAAACTCTCACATTCTCCACTAATCATATTCAGCTACTCAGCGCTTCTCTACCATGCCCATTATCAGCCTCTTCAATCTGTTCTGAACCTCTTAGCACCTTAACTTCTGTTCCCTTTTAGCACTGTGACCTTCTGGATGATAGAAATGTAAGTTTTCTAGGCTTCATTTCTTCACTTATAAACGGGAGTAATAATCAGGCCTCAGCAATAGTATGAAGATCAAACAAGATAAATTTTGTGTTAAAAGTTAGATGAATGTGGGTAAGACTGAGTGACCCAGACTTTGTGAAATGTAATCAGGATCTGCTCTAGTCAGCTTGGGCTGCTATAACAAAATGCTACAAACTGAGTGGCTTATCAACAACAGAAATTTATTTTTCACAGTTCTGGAGGCTAGAAGTCCGAGATCAGGGAGTCAGCGTGGTTGGGTTCTGGTGAGAGCCCTCTTCAGGGCTGCAGACTGCTGCCTTCTCATGCATCCTCCCATGATAGAAGACAGAGCAAGCCAGCTCTCTGGCCTCTTCTTATAAGGGCACTAATCCCACTTATGAGGGCTCTACCCTCATCATCTACTTACCTCCCAAATGTCCACCTCCAAATACTATCACATTGGCATTAGGATTTCAACACATGAACCTTGGGGGGAACATAAACATTCAGTCCATACCAGGATCTAACCAGGAAGGCAGAATGCACTTCAAGTAGCTACAGCAGAGGAAAGTTAATGCCGGGTATAAGTTACATAGGTGATACTGGAGAGGAGAACCAAACACAGAACACTGACGACCCAGAAATTGGCAGCAGCAAAAGTGTTCGTCACTACTAGGCTTGAAAGACAAAGAGATGAGATAAACTGGTGTTATTAGAGCCCAGGGGTTGGGTTGACCTGATGGAAACTGGAACCATGGTGGGCTTGTCTGGTGGGAGCTGAAGCCAAAGAGGAAATGCAGACTTTTTCAAAAGAAAAGGATGAGCTGACAAAAGCAAAGGATGGAGAAGGAAATACTAAAGTCACTCCATTCCCCCTACCCTCCAATATCTTCCTTCTCATTGGCCAGAAGTTAGTTGACATTAAGCCAGGGAAACACCACCTGCAGAGGTCAGCTCAGAGCACAGGAAGGAGCTGAAGCCAACAGTGTTTTCCTCTATAGGAGGCCATGACATCAGCCCACATCCTTGTGGGTAGGGGTGGTGTTTCCCATAGTTGGACTATTATTCCTGCTATCCACTCTTCTGGAAGTAGATTAATCCTGCTTTAGGAAGTGAGGAACTGGAAAGGCAGACTAATGGAATACTAATCAGCAATAGGGAATGAACTACTGAGACTGGAAAAAAAAAAAAAGGATGAATCTTAAATGCATTATGGTAAGTGAAGGATGCTACACATAAAGAATATATGCCGTATGACTTCATTTATATAAAATTCTAGAAAAGGCAGCACAACAGTGACAGAAAGCAGATGAGTAGTTTCCAAGTGCCAGAGTATGGGGCAGGGGGAGAGGATTAACTGCAAAGACGTACAAGGAAAATTTTTTAGGGTGATGAAAATATTCTATATCATGATTGTGCTGGTGGTTATATAACTGCATATATTTCTCAAAACTTTTCTAATAGCACATTTAGAATTCATGAGTTATATTTTCTGTAAGTTATAACTCAATAATGTTGACCAAAACAAGTCAAATCAAATAGTTATAGACATATTTTCTTATATATAAATTCTTATACATATATATATTTAAAGGGGCATTAATTGATTCCTCAAACGTGAAAACTCTTCCAAATTTATTATCATTTACTATCATTTCCTGTTCTTACAAATTCTGATTGCTACCATGTGAGAGGCTAATTCCCTGACCAACCATTTGATTATCTTAGAGAAATGAAAGCCCGGTTTCTCTAAAATTACATTTAAAACTTTGGTTCTAACAGTGGACACTCATCTGAGTAACTGAATAGATTTTGCACTTTTCATCCAGCTCTTCGTTGTGGAAGCACAGGTAGGGTGCATGGTTCATTGAGCCTCACATTTCGCCGTGACATCAGCTGCATTAATGACTAATTTTCTACAACATTTAACAACAAGGTGAGTTAGAGGGAAAATGACTCTGTCAAGAACTCTGAATTCCGCATGAAGTGCTTGTTTTGAGAAATTATTTCCAGCATTAAGAAACAGGACCTCCCTGGAGGGAGGACTTGAAGTACTCTTGCCTAAAATAGCAAAGTTGGACTTCTAAATTATGGAAAATGACAAACACATTGAAAATCTGGAAGAAACTTCTCAGGAGATTAAAACAAACATCACAAAGTACAGCGCATAGAAGAGAGCTGATTAAATTGAATATCATTAGGAAAAAGATGGGTGGTACAATTGGAAAACCTAATAATGTCGTGGACTGATTGGAATTTTTGGAAACACTACTTAATGGAACTTTGGCAAGACTGATGGAGGAGTAAAATTACAATTTAATGTCATATGGAACTTACTTTTAAATACCACTACTTTAGATAAGATCCGTAACATGGGATTAAAGGAACTCTATGACTGGAGAAAATCATTGTGGGGAGAGATTTGAACTCCTGATGTGGGAGAGGCTGTCTTGTCAGAAGGAAAGTCTTTGTCTCCTTGGAGCTAAGCCTGGAGATGGAGGCTAGGAAGGGGAGCTGCCTGAAATACCAAAGCGGGCATAGTTACTGCTTCCTGTCTAATTGTCAGTAACACAGCATGATCAACTTATCTCCTTTGACATATTGAAGGCGCACAAAGACTGCTGGGGAGGAGGCCGGCTGACATCACACAGACTCTAATCTTGCCTCGGAAATACATTTAAAGGAACTTTTCTGTTTCCTAGAACTGGAGAATTGGTATGAAGGTGTGTGCTAACTTTATCTGTTTGGAATTGTTCTATCTTTCAGGAGTCTTCATGTGCTTCATAACTTATCTCAGTCATAATGGGCAGAATTAGCCGTTTGGATAGATTTTTAGCCATTTAAAATGTATCATTAAATGCTATGATAAATGTGAAGGGTGAGCTTTACGCATTAGTAAAGTTCAATAATATATGTTTTAACTGCAGCCAAGTCTCCAGCATTATGAAATTACTTCTCAATGTCACGTAGGGGGTCTTAAACCTGTACTTAATCAGGAGAGTTTGGCCTTTGCCAGTGGAGTTTATACTAGAACTTTGCTATAACATCAGAGTGGTAATACAATGGAGAAGTAAAATGTCATTTCTCAACCTGCAATACAGAAACTTGATAGGCATGAAATTTTATTATCCCGAAATATGTCTTTGGTTAATCAGACTGTAACTTTAAGTGCCAGGACAATGGAATTCTAAATCAGTAAATTATTCATCACTCACATTAGGTCTTATTGACTAGGAAAAACATATAAGAAATCTTGCTCATTGGATTCTTATTTCAAAGCCATTCTGTCATTGGCTTGTGATTTTAAGTGCGTTATGTTTAATGTCATCATATTCTATATAGCTCTGTTTTCTTTGAACACATAGATGTCACAGAAGAGGCTCTCAGACTAAAAGATAGACTGAATCGTGGGAGGTCTTGGGAAGCTGAACAGACATAAGGAATGTTTTGATCCCTCAAGGGTCTTCAGATGTCAGTTGGCTTATGTTTCTGGACACGATCTGTCAGATCACATTGAGCCATCTCAGTTTGATATTCTTGAGGGTTGATTTCATTAATGAAGAACATGCCAGAACCTGAGGTTATCTGCCACGAAAGATGACTTCTTCAGGCCTTGTGAGCTGAAAGATGACTGGATGACCATTTCTTCTCAAATGGAAGAAATTAAAGCTTGAGGCCATGGTGTGAAGGCTCTTAACAGCAAGCTGAAAAAACAACTAGACACACTTCAAAACTGGCTGGCAAGTGTTTACAATCAACGGGAACATTTTCAGGGCGCGTTAGGCAGTGGAGGAGGCCGGGACTGCTGTTGTGAGAACTTGGTGCACAGAGTTCTCATCTTACAACAAGTAGATGCCAAACATTCTCCCGCCTATAGGGAGAGTGATGTTGGGTTGAGTGAATGCTGAGAGTGAAAAACATGCATTACAAAAATAACAAACAGGAGATATAACTAGGAAGAAATAATATACTCTGATCTGGTGTGTGGACTTTACGTTCAAACCTCTTACTGCTTCGTGTGCTACAGGCAGCCAGACTTTAAATCCATCTATTATATTGGAATTTAATTTCTAAATTATCACTCAAAACAAGTGGCTCATGCAGATTACGAATGACTCATTGCTTACTTAAGTGGAGACCCAGAGCATTTGATATGTTACCTGACGTCTAACTTTATCTGAACCACAATAGAGTTAAACCCTATAACTATTTCTCAGGGGTTCTTAACGCTTCAGCATCGGGCGGGGGGAGGCTTTATATTGGAGCAAACAGCTCTGGTTAAGTGATCTTCTCTAGCCATGTGCATTGTGGGAGAACCCTACAGACACCCCAGGAACACGGAAATCCACAAGAATGAAGTTCTGAAATACTTTTCTATAAGTTATGAACAATCAGTCTGATAAGAGTCGTTATTTTGTTATTCCCATTAGGGGAGCAATGGTATTTCACTGAATCCAGAATAAGACATAAGCTGCTATTTGGCATTCCCACGGGGGAATAAAATTCATTGTAAAACAAGCTTTTGTTTTCTTGTTTTTGTTCTCTTCTATTTTGTTTTGTCATGTAACCTAAGAATGATATGTTTATCTGCCATGTACTCATAAGCTCTATTAAAGGGAGTTTACTACTTTTTTCTAAAGCTGACTTTTTTTTATCTAAATTGACTTTTGACACGTTTTTCTTTCAAAACATTTTAGAACAAAGTGTTCTTTCCAAAAGAAAACTCTAGATACCAGTTCTGTTGTGTAGTTTGTAGTTTACTTGCATTTTAATTTATAGGTTAAATTTTGCTCATTCTGGAGACAAGCTAATTCCATTCCATAGCTTGTGTTTGCTTGAAATTAAAAACAAAAAGCCTCCCAAACTTTAGACATGTTTTCTATTTCTAGATAGAAAAAATTAAAACAGCTTTCATGAGTATCAAATATTTTATAAAATAGTCTACAACCTTTTTTCTTTTTGAGGAAGAGTAGCCCTGAGCTAACATTTGCAGCCAATCCTCCTCCTTTTGCTGAGGAAGACTGGCCCTGAGCTAACATCCGTGCCCATCTTCCTCTACTTTATATGTGGGATGCCTACCACAGCATGGCTTGCCAAGCAGTGCCATGTCCGCACCCGGGATCCGAACCGGTGAATGCCGGGCCGCCGCAGCAGAACGTGGGCACTTAACCGCCGCGCCACCAGGTGGGCCCCCCTCTATGTACTTAAGTCATTACGTGTTGGTTTATTGAACAGTCTGAGGTGTGGGAAGCTACCCTGAGCCTTTCACTTGTTTCCCCATCCCTGCCTTCGACGCTGTGCTGTTGACTATCCCGTCCTCTCATTTAAGGACGTCTTGGGCAGATTCTATATCGTTATGGTCACGTTCAAGTATAAAAAACTATCGTCTTCTTACTGCTAATCTTTTTCTTTTTTTACTCATCTCTTGCAACTTTGTCCCAAGGGACTCACACTGGAGAAGAAATGTTGTCTGTTCTTTCACTCCGTCTCTTTTTCTCTGTGTGTGTGTTTTCTTTCTTTTGTTAAAAAAAGGAGGAGGAAGATGGAGAGGCCTGAAGGTCTATAATGAAATCTGTCTTGCTTCTCTTTTTGCCTTTTGAGACTCTTCTGGATAAGACACTGATGCTGAATCGCCTTTAGGGTGCATGCCTGAATTCCTTGGGGTGCCTTGTGTGTGAGGAGTGGGGTCTTCCGATTTCAAGTTTCACTGACGTGAGGGACCATGTCCAATCTGATCTTTTTCTAACCACGTTTCACAGTCTGTTCCTGAATATTCACTGCAAAGCCTCGTACTGCTGGAGTACCTAGGTGGCCATCTCGGGCTTGGAATGGGCAAAAGGGCTCAAGACTAGCTATCTTCTGTGGGATCCACCTGACCCCTGACCTTTCTGTTTCTCATGGTGGTAGTTCAGACTTTCATCAGCTGCCCTTTCTTTCTGTTCTGTCCTCTTTTTTCCCATCCTCTTTTTCTTTGTTCAAAACAATATTGAGGAAGATCAACAAGTCCACTTCATAAGCTAATGTCCAACTGGGAATGAAATAGCAATTTCCTTTTTTTTATTTTTCCAGGCACCTTTCTATGAATAATTGTCTTGAATCCACCCCTCCTCCAACTGGTACTGGGGAAGGGAGGAAAAACAATAATCCTTCCCTACAACTTCAACAATTTTCTTCCAATTCTCTCTCCTACCCTGCTTGCACAGCTAGAGGGAAGGGCCTTGTGATTATTAAGGGGAGCAGTGGATTCAGCCACCACTTAATAACCCCAGAGGAGGGATTCCAAATGTCTGCAGTCCTCTTTAAGTTGGTTAGTGTAGGCTATCTCTTTGTATCTCAGACTTGGATCTTAATCACCAATTCCAAGGCAATGAAAACATCCCATTCATCATGTTGCTACACTTACAATATAACCCAAACAATTTTATAACACAGCTCTATGTACATCAGGCATTGTAAGTATACATGTGTGTTGTGCTTATGTTCACTTGTAGTCCCATATTGTTAGTAAAAAAAAAGATTGTAAACTTTTAAAGATTATCTAGGGATGTGATTTTTTTTTAGAAGCTCTGGATATTGTCTCCATCAGTCCACACCTGACATTAATGGCTGTTAACCACGTTTGCCATGAAACTCCTCCTACTTTCATTGTTCTGAGCACCCAGATGTAATACCTTCCAAAAGCTCTTTAAATTGTTCTCATTTACCCACTCTTTACCAAAAAAATGGATATCCCTTCTCCCTCACTGTCATGGCTTACCATTCTAAGCTGATCCCTGTAAACTTGAATTGCTACGACACCCTGACTCCAGTTTGACTCAAACACATGCTGCATGTGTTAGCCAGACTAAACTGGCTAATCTGACCAATTCAAATGGAATTTACACGAAAGCTTTCACCTACTTTAGAATACTGTCCTCTTTCAATATTTACCTCAAGGTAACTCTGCAACACACTTTCAAGGCCTCAATGGTGTTGTCCAACCCTACCTATCCACACTTCTTTTTTAGGTCCTTTCTGATGCACAAGCTTTGCTTCAGGCACATCTGTATCTTCATCCTCAATGTCTCAGGAACACACACCTGTTCCTGTCTTTGTGTTTTAGCAAATACTTTCCCTCTCCTAATCAGAAGCCTCCTAACTTCACTCACCTGCCCAAATTATGAATTTTAAATATTACCCTCTCTTATGAAATATTTCTGAAATGCTCCAGCTCATATAGATCCTTTCTCGATTTCTATATATAGTAGGTAGACTTCGTTTTGTGTAAGTTTTCATTCAATATTTCCACTGCTACGTTTGTTCCTCCTTGGATGCAGGTGTTCTGACTCACTAATACATTAATACTCACCGAAGTTGGTGACCTTTTCTGAGATTTCTTTGTATGCCCTAAAAGAGCTAGCATAGCGTTTGACAAGTAGATGATATTTTTTTAAAGTATAGTTTATTGGTAAATATACAATATAGTGCAGCAGAATGAGCTCTGGGCCAGCCATCAGAAAAACGATGCAGCCTTGGGAAATATTGCTTAGCATCTTTTTTTTTTTTTTGAGGAGGATTAGCCCTCAGCTAACTACTGCCGGTCCTCCTCTTTTGCTGAGGAAGACTGGCCCTGAGCTAACATCTGTGCCCATCTTCCTCTACTTTGTATGTGGGATGCTGCCACAGCATGGCTTGACAAGCGGTGCCATGTCTGCACTCAGGATCCGAACCAGCGAACCCTGGGCCACCAAGAAGCGGAACGTGTGAACTTAACCACTGCACCACTGGGCCAGCCCCTGATTAGCATCTTAAACCTAAGTTCTTTTGTCTGTAAAATAGGAAAGTAATGTCTTCTGTCTACTTTGAAAGATTGTTAAGAGTTGCAAATAGGATGTGTTTTTAATCAGAAAACAATGCTTTAGCTATTATTTTAGATATATTTAGGAAAGTTCGGTTACTCTTACTTTAAGTTCAATATAACAAAAACTACAAGCGTTGGATGGAAAGGGGATTTTTGGTTTTCCAAGTTTCTTATACCTTTCCAATGGAAAATTTTTCTGATTTGTTTGAGGAAATAAATTCATTCCATCTCTTTAGTAGACAAAGATGTTGAAGCACATAGAAAAATTTGGTGTCTGATATAAGACCAATGGCAGAACTCGAAATATAATGCAATTCTTCTAATTCCTGGGAACCTGAATATCTACTTAAGTAGTCTATATTGCTGTAAAATGAAGAAAGCAACTAAAAGTTTGAAGAAAAATTAGTTTTGGAATGTAGAGTTTTATGCTTCGTTAAATCTAAAATCCATAACTTTTCTGAATTTAAAAATAAATAATGTCCTCTATAGTTTGGTTTACCATGATTTGAAGACAAAGAGGGAGTCAATAAATAGTGAAAAATGAAAGCAGAATATTCTGCCATGATATTTCCTTATGGATTCTCATTTGGCAGGTTTTGTTCCAGGATATTTCAAAATTTATATTTAGGAAGATCAACTCCCAATGTGTCTCCCAGGCTTATGACTTTATGAACATCGACTGAAACATTTGAGGGGGATGAGGTATACTTTCTCTTCCTATAACTAATAATTCAACTTAAAATGTGGAGAGTGCATATCCAGAACTGTAACTACATAAATTAGACCAAGTTGAATTTCTATTTTCTCAACATTCCACCTTGTTCTATTGAGACTTGTGATGGAATCCTCAGCAGAGAAACAAACAAATGCCAACACATCCATGCAGCGTCATCTCAGAACGGGAAAGAATGTGCTTTGTTTCACAATCTCCCCATTGTGGTAAAGCAACACTGTAATCAGGGGAAGAAACACTGACTCCGTCTTTCCCCGACCTAGAATTCTAACAGCGATGCCATAGACCATCCGACACCTTTGCCAGGGAAATTTCATTTATTTGGCATAACCCTTATTGCTAAATTAGTATTTGCTTCTAGATTCTTGAACATGTTTACCACAAACACTTTGCTCCTTCCAGCTGAAATAATGTATTACCTCAGGGACTAATTCTGTGGCTTTTGCTCAGGAAATATAGTCCCAGAAGTCAATTCCAGGCTATAAATTTAGTCTTCCCATCATGTTTTTCCAAATTCTAGTGCTGTTCTCATACCATGTTAATAATGATTTGTTGGAAGGGTGCTAGACGTGATTATTTTTGAAGCAGAATTTAGAATTTGTTTGTTAACATAATTTCCTTATTAGTTTCCTAAATGCATTCTTCTCAACATCTTTTTAAATAGATTTTTTTTTTTTTTTTTTTTTTTTTTACAATAGCCGACAGGTTTTTTTATGTTGAGGAAAAAAAAACCAGTGCACAATTTTCTGGGTGAATTATTTATTTCCCTTCCTCTAATCTGAGTACTTTTAAAAAACAGGTTAAACCCATTAAAAAGTTAATTAAAACTACTTTCTACTTTGAAAAAATTGAAGCTTTATCAAGACTGTAGGTGTGGAGATGAGTTTTTATTTGACTTTTCCCTATCTGTATCCAAGAAATTTCCAAGTCCTGTAACTTATTACTTGGACTGATACTGCTTTTATCCCCATCATTTTTTCTCTGCCCTCAGCACTGTCCCGACTCAGGTCCTCGTTGTCTCTTTCATGTTGAATTTCGGCAGTGGCTGGACTGATCTTCTTACCTCTAGTCTCATTTCCTTTCAAGACATTCGTGGTAATTATTTGTGCTCTTCAGCAGTATTTCCAATTCTCTTCCTTCCAACACATGGTAAAGCTGCACTGTTCCGTCCCTGTGTAAAATGTGAGATGTGCCATGTGTCACTTCTTGGTGGGAACCTGTATGTGGGCAAGGGTGTAAGTCACATGCCCCTCCCTGTCGTTATTACTCGTGATGGTCATGTGTGAAGGCTCTGCCAACCAGTCCATGAATGAGGACGAAAGGGAACAGCACCCTTACCTCCCCCCTAAACCCGGGACAAACCAAGAAATAAACCTCACTTGTTTTAAGCCACTGAGAATTTTAGACTTGTTTTTGACTGCAACGTAACATAGGCTTTTGTCACTGACATACCATTCTACTCACAAAGTAAATCTTTGAAGAGTGGTCTCTTTGTTTTAAAGATTGGCACCTGAGCTAACATCTGTTGCCAATCTTTTTTTCTTCTTCTCCCCGAAGCCCCCCAGTACATAGTTGTTTATTCTAGCTGTAGGACCTTCTGTTTGTGCTATGTGGGACGCCACCTCAGCATGGCTTGATGAGCGGTGCTATGTCTGTGCCCAGGATCCTAACCAGAGAAACCCTGGGCCACTAAAGCGGAGCGGGCGAACTTGACCAACCGGCCACGGGACCAGCCCCCCAAGAGTGGTCTTTTTAATATGCAAATCTCTCTTGCTGTTACTACTGTGCTCAAAATTCATTTGAAGGGTCCCAAGGAAGATAGATAAAAACAAAATTCCAAAGTTTGGTACCCAAGGCCCTTTATAAACTGGCCTCTAAATATTAAGACTAATACAAGAGTTTAATAATGTGACAAATTTTAAAACTGTGAAAATGTGTAAATTTTCTATATATAATAAAATGGAATGATGATTTTTCAGTTATAATATCAACAACTTTTATTCTTCATCACTATACTCCATGCTTATGCAATTTATAGGACACATTTAAATAATACCAGTTTCTAGGTCTTTGGCAAATTTAACTCAGTATGGATTTTCCCTTAACTGTTGACTATAATCTGCTGTCAGTCAGTCAACTAACATTTATTGAGATGTAATGACAGGCACGTAAACCTTGACTGTTCACAGCGACCAGTGGGGTAAGCAGCATTTACAGTGACAAATGGAAGGGGCATGTGTTTTGGGGTCACCGAGAGCTGGGTGGGGAATCCTGCCTGGGGCACTTACTAGTTGCATCACCCGAGATGTAATTTCCAACCACTCTGAATCTCAGGCTCCTCCTTTGTAGAGTGAGGATGACAATGCCGACCATAGTCTGTTGTGAGGTTTAAAATAAGTCATGTATTTAAAGTGCTTGGCTGGGAGGTAGAGCTGTCATTACTGGTTCCAATCAATCTTTTGCAGATGAGAAAACAGAGTCTCAGAGTTGAACCCCTGTTGGGTTTCTACACTTTCCCACGTTTTGGCCTTCTGGGCTTCGTGTATTCCAAGCTGATTTAAATTTCCTTTTTCCTTCCAAATTATCATTTCTTTCATTTCCTTTTCTTTATTTTTCAATGTCTATGAAGGAGAATGACCTCACTGTGGTTGGGGGAGGGGAGGCTGCGAGGAAGTTGTATGGAAGCTGTAGGTGATGGTTTGGAAAGTACTTCTAGAAGCATCCCTCATCACATCTAAAGGATGTGCATCCTTCTGTCTGTCCTTGACAGTGCTTTAAGGAAGCCGTTTCTTGTGACCACAAGTAAAAACTCTGCAAATTAAGGCTCATAAACATGTAGAGCTTGCTTTCTTGTAACGATGATGTCTCAAGGCAGGCATTACGGGATTTGCTGGTAGTTTAGAAAAACAAAGAATCCAGATACTAATGTTTCTGTCATTGTACTGTCAAGTGTCTTTTCTTAACACCAGAGACTTTAAAGAGATAGGAATTGGAGTGTCTGTTAATGTCATATAGCTTTTGAAATGTAGGATGTATCCTTGTTGCTTGGAGAATCATTTCTTCCTCTTGAACAAAGAAAGGTCAGTATTTTTACTGGTGGAACCCAAAAATCTCATTCAATACTTTACCATTTATGAACTATTATGTGATAACAAAAATCAGATTTTTAGAAAACCAGCAATATGAAAATATTTGTATGTTAATTTACATAGGAAAATGGTAACCTTATATGTCAGGTAGAGAAAGCATGTTAAAAAATATTTATGCAATATGAGCATGATTTGTAAGAAAAACCAATTGGTAGATATTTGCATGAGAACACAGCAGGGTGTTAATAGTGGACACTTCTGAAGAGTGAACGTTAGGTGATCTTTACTTTCCACTTCTTAATTTACTGTAGCTTAAAGTTTCTACAATGAACCACATATTTTTACTGCTACTACAAATGTAATCATTCATATATATATATGTGAAATTCATCTATTTTTCATATTTATGAAATTGGTCACGTTTTGAACTCATTAGTTATTAGTACTAATAATTTCTCAGTTAACTTAATATATAGCCCAGAAACATGTTAAATAATAGTCAATAATCATGTATTAGTTCTGATTTTAAAAGAAATTGTCTAATATTTCACTCTATTATGTGAGCTCTCTTTTTTGCAGAAATATCATTTATTAAGTTACAGAAAACACTTTTAGACTTGTACATCAAACGTCTCTTAGGCATCCTACTTGAGTGCCTTGCCAGAGACTGTTAATTACTGTGCTGGAGACTGCTCATTTTTTCCTGCTGTGCTTTTCCTCTTCCTTTTTAATGATAGAACCCCCTGTGTCACAGTGACACATGGCTGTCCAGCTAGAGGCCATCTTAGGTGTAAGTTTTGTCCACTGTGATGGGAGTGGAAGTGGTGTCTTCAACTTTTGAATCTTGTTATTATAAGGAAGTGGTTTGCTTTCTACTCTCTTTTCCCTTTCCGCTGACTGGAATCTGGCAACGACAGGGTCTGCTCCCTCAGAGCGATGAGGGAAGCCACTTTTGAGGATGCAGCAACAATACTACTCTAAGTGTCTAACCTACGTGTCCAGAGCAGCATTCTTCACATCTTAACCTCTACTGCCCCTTTCCTCGCATCTTCTCTTTCCCGGAACTCCCCAATGTTGAGAAGCGGACTTGATTTCTCTCACCTGTTCCATTCCACAAATCTGTCCCCATATTTTCACAATGTATCTCCAATCCAACCACTTCTTAGCTTTCTCTTCTTAGAGCCAACTAGTCTGATGTCCTCCTAACTGTTCTCTTATTTCTATTCTTGTGGGTTATATGTTCCCCACATAGCGAGTGTTTTTTTAAAAACGGAAATCAGATTACATCACCTCTGCTTAAATCCCTCCAATTAGCATTCTTTAACACTTAAAACAAAATCCTGGCAAGAAAGTTCCTAAGAAATCTGGCCTCTGTCTTCTTCTCTGGCTACATCTATTCTTTTTTTTTTAACCCCACTCCTGTCTACTGATATGGGCTTTCCCACTGCCCCCGAGGCACATCCTCCTCATCTCACCTTGGGGACTTTATATTTGTTATTTCTCTGCCTGAAAAGTTCTTCCTTCAAATATTCTTTTAGCAAGCTCCTCTGCATCATCCAAACTTCTCTGAGAAGTTTTTTCTCACTTGCCTTCTAAAACAGCTGCTTCTTTCTTTGACACTTTTCCCTAATCCTGTTATCGTTTTGGTTATAGCACTTAGTATTACCTAAAATTATGGTATTTATTAATTTTTTGTTATATTTAGTATCTTTCTCTCCCACTATAATGTAAATTCCATGATGGCATGGATGTTGTATTACTTATCCCGTATCCCCAGAACTTAGTACCTGACATATTGTGGCTGCTCCAAAAATATTTGTTTAATAAAACAATATTATTATTACATAAAATCATCAAAAAATTTTATATTTTATTTGTTGATATAATTAATTTATTAATAGATAGGTTGTTATCCATTTATTCCTAGATGAAACTCTTACTTGGTCATGCTTCATTTAATTTGATGTTAGACAAATTTTTCTAGAATTTTAATTGATATTTATAGATGAGACTAATCTGTAGGTTTTTGTGTTATCTTTAAAAGCCTCATAAAATGAATTTCAGCCTTCCACCTTTTCTCATGGCTCAACATTTCCCTTGTAAGAAATATTATCTGTTCTTTGTAAATAGGAAAGAAAGCACTCGTGAAATTACTAAAACCAAGATAATTACTTGAGTAATTCTTTTGTGACTTTTAAAACCTTTTCATGATTAACAGTGTAGCCAGGTATTTGATTTCTTCTTTTTCAATAATAACAATTTTTTTCCTGGAAAAATATTAATTTTATTGGAAGTTTCAAGTTTAATAGCAATGGCATTTTACACAGTTTTGAGATGATTTTAATACCTGTCTTCTATAGTCTTACCCCCTTCTCTTTCCCAGTTATATATATCTGTGTGTGTGTGTGTGTGTTTGATAGTTGAGATTACTGAAAAGTTACTTCTGCCTGGAAAAAAAACACAGTTTTTCTCGAATTACCTCTATTCTTCTCCTCCTTGATTAGAGCCCTCCTACTCATTCTTTGTGTCTCAGTTCAGATAGAACTTCCTTAGGGAAGTCACTCTGATTGCCTCAGTTCAGTGGTTTTAATTGCAATCCACTATGTCTCACAGTATAGCTAACTTCAGTTAACTGTAAGCAATTATTGAAAAAAAGAAGATAACACATAGTACCTACATATATATGTGGCTTGGAAGACACCTATGTGGGTTTCTGGGGAGGTGGCAATTTTCTGTTTCTTAAATTGGTGGTGTTAAGTGGGTTTTTACTTATTGAACTGTGCAGTTATTTTCATAAATACTGAAGATTTTTGATGCTATATTTCACAATGAAATTGTTTTTAAATACTCAATGTACTATTCTTATTTTTCTCATTTTTCTGGTGAAAACTTCACCACAGGCTTGGTCACTGTTTAAAGAGAGATATTTGGGCACTATTCTTGTGGTGATATGGAGTTACAGAAATATTTTAAGTAAAAAAACCAATAAAATTTAAGAAGAATGAATCTAGAAGTGAGGAAACCAGTTATGAAGCTATTTCAGCAGTTCCCTGGAGACTTTGTTCCTGGAAAAGATGGAGTTACAGGGACTAGATTTATCTTCGTGCCTGATTCAACCAAATCACGAACAAAATATCTGAGATAATAGCTTTTAAGGCATTGTGTATCAGGCAATAAAGAACAGTGATTCCTGAGAGACTGGAAACAAACGAGGTGAGACCCACAATTCCTCAAGTGAATTCCTTGCTAATGAGTCCAAGTCCTTGTGTAGGGAGGAAGAACCCAGGCAGAGTCCAGCAGACTCCTTAGGTTGACAAGAGAGAGCTGACCATTTAGGGAGGTCAAGGCAGTTAGAATTTGCAGGGACAAAGTAATGGGGACAAGAGAGCTACACAGAGAGAGAACGTCTGAGATATGGGAGTCACCCTCTAGTATTCAGCTGAGTACTGATCAGCTCCTGGAGGTAAGGAAACTATCTGAACAACCCAAAAGCCTTAGAAAGAACAGTGCCTAATATTCATCCAGGACCCAGAATAGTGTCTGTTCCTACCAACCGGACTGGAAAAGCTTATGACACGCTGGGCTCTAGGTAGAGCATGCAATAGAGTCTTGGGTCATCTGTGGGAAATAGTTAGCCCTAGACTGAAGGGTCCTGCCTAACAAAGCTGAAAAGCAAGACATAATAGGATCTGCTTCTAAATAACTTAACTGTGTCACAGAAAAAATTTAAACATCTATAGTAATACAAAAATGTCTAGTATCCAAAAAGGTAAAATTCATAATGTCTGGCATCCAATCAAAAATTTACGCATTCCAAGAAACTGGAAAATACAACTCATAATGAGTAGAAAAGTAACCAGTATACCTAGAATTTAAACAGATGTTAGAATTAGCAGACAAGGACATCAAAAATTATAACTGTATTCAATATATTCCAAATTTTTTGTAAGGACATAAAAGCTTAAATAAGATCCGAATCAAATTGCCACAAATGAAAACTACAGTGTCTGAGATGAAAAATACACTGGATGGGATTAATAGCAGATTAGATTTTGAAGAAGGAAAGATAGAGAAAAGATTGAATTTGAATACATAACAATATAAACTTTCTGGAGAGAAAAAGGAAAAAAAATGCACAGAACGTCAGATATTTATGGCACAACTTCAAGGCACCCACTATGTGTGTAATTGGAATTCCCAAAGGAGAAGAGAGAGAGTTGGACAGAGAAAAAAAATATACTTGAAGAAATAACGGCTGAAAAATTTCCAAATTTTAAGAAAAACCATAAACCCACAAATTCAAAAAGTTCAACAAATCCCAAGCACAAGAAATGGAAAGAAAAGTATAGTAAGGCGTACAACAATTAAAATATTAAAAATCTGTGATATAGAGAAAAATCTTAAAGAGATCCAGTGAAAAAAGACATGTTATGCACAGAGGAACAAAGTCAAGGATGATAGCAGATTTTCTTCAAAAAGAATGTAAGAAAACAATAGGAGATCTTTAATAAAAGAAAGGAAAAAATTTCTAAAACTAGAATACTATACCAAATGAAAATATCTTCCAAAAAAGAAGATGAAAGATTTTTTATATGTACAAGAGCTGGGAGAATTCAACACCAGTAGGCCTACACTAAGAACATATTTTTAAAATTTCTCCGGATAGAGTGAAAACAGTACCTCTTATTTATTTAACTAGTCTTTGATTTATTTAATCAGTTTTCTATAGTTTTCAGCCTATAGATATTTCATGTATTTTATTATATTAATACCTAATTATTCATGTGTTTGGTGCTATTATAAATGACACCTGTTTTAAAAACTTTGATTTCTAACTTTTCATTGCGACTATATAGAAATACAATTGGTTTTTGTTTATAGATCTTGTATCCTGCAGTAATCTGTGGGGATTATGAATCAAATAGAACTGGAACTTTTAAAACTTTTTTGTTTGATATGTTTTTGCAAGTTATTACCCCATAATAATAACAAGCCAGAGACCTAGGCCAGACCACAAAGTCTGAACCAAGGATATCAGTCTCAGCTGAGGCTGTTTTTATTTTATTTTTCTGTAGAATTAAGAAATAAACGATGTGAAAGATATAGTAGGTATCAAAGACAGTGAGAGCATGAGGATGTACTTTATCATCCCATATCCAAACCATCACTGAAACTGGCAGAAACCACACTATCTTAGGAGTTAAATATCCAAGGTTCTGATACTGGCCCTGAAATTCCTTAGCTTTGTGGCCTTGGCTAAGGCATTTAACCAATGGGTATCCCAGTTTTTTCATCTGTCATTTGGGTTATAACATATCCACCTTGCAAAGATAAGGCAAATAAAGTTAAATTATGTTTATGCAAGCAATTTGCAATTTTTATGGTACATGATTATGCTGGCATAAATCAAAGACTAACCCTGCAAAATCATATCCAGTTGTACCCAACCCTGTCTTATTTGATGGTCTCTAATTCTCTCTCCATATCCTCCTCATTATACTCAATAAGCTTTATAGTCACAATTATCTTCATTGGAGTTCAAAATCCAAACTCACAGTCCAATGCTCTCATTCAGCATTCCCCAGTTATCTTTTTGTTAAAAATAGTATTTGTTGGGCCAGCCAGGTGGCGTAGTGGTTAAGTTTGCATGCTCCACATTGGCAGCCTGAGGTTTGTGAGTTCAGATCCCAGGGGTAGACCTACGTGCCGCTTGTCAAGCCATGCTGTGGCAGCATCTCACATACAAAAAATAGAGAAAGATTGGCACAGATGTTAGCTCAACAATAATCTTCCTCAAGCAAAAAGAGGAAGATGGACAACAGATGTTAGCTCAGGGCTAATCTTCCTCACCAAAAAAAAAAAAAAGAAAAGAAAAAATAGTATTTGTTTAGTGCTCTACAACTTCTAAAGCTCTATATTACTGAACTTGAGTCATACAACAACCCAGTAAGCTACCTATGGGAAAAGTTATCTTGTTAGTGTGGCAGTTGCATTGTAGTTTATGTCCTATTTTCACCTGCAAACATTTGAACTCATAGAAGTTCCAAATCACCTTTTCCAGATAAGAAAACCGAGGCTCAGAGAAGCTAATTGGAAAAAAGAAGAAATAGATAAGTAGTTGTCAATCCATGGGTAAATCCAGGTCTCCTAACGACAAATTCTCAGTTTTGCCTGCTAGGTGATCATCTCTTCTCTTTATAATGGTTCCTACTGATAGTATCCTCATGTGCGTTTACTTGGTCCACATTAATCAGCAGTTCAGTTCCTAAACTACATATTTTAAAAATTATAAATCTCTCGCTTATTTATTTATTTTCCCAGTTCCAGAGAAATAAAATATGATGTACTATGACATAATATAATGCAATATAATAGTGAGATTAGAGGGAGCAAATAGCCAATGTTTTATATAAAGATGACAAAGGTAACCAATTTAAGCATTCTCCATAAAATGGTAAATAATAAGACATTGAACAGGTAATTAAGCTGCTTTCTAACACGCCTTGAGACACATCCTCTCTCCCTCACTTATTATTTTGTTGGAAGTACTTCAGTTCTTAGAATATCAATTACGATATTGTTCAACTCTAAGCACAAAACATAATGCAAAATCAATTGTAAATTTTGTCTGCATTACTGTGTCATTACTCTTTGTATTTTTTACTATTATTATTTATATTCACATCTAATCTGATCTCAAGGATTCAGATGTTCATAACATTTCAAAAACACAATCTTCTTCAAGAAGAAATAAGCCATATTTCTGTTAAAAATGTTTGTTGAGCTATGTAGTAATAATTAAATGCCAGAAAAGTAGCATGCGTGTTTCAAGACAGTACAAAAACCAGATAAATATGAGGAAAAAGTATCCCCTATCCTCATTTTCTCCTCACTTGTGCCTGGGTGAATAAAATTCAGGTTCAAGCATCGCATCAGCTGAGGAGTAAGTAACGTTGAATCAAAAAAAAGAGAGGCAATTTTAATATTTAATAAGATGTAAGAAAGATTGAAGGTCTTACAAATTCCCTTAAATGTAAAACCTTAAAAACATGGAAATAATAAAAAATAAATCATAACATTCAAGTAAATGATGAAAGGTATTTAATATTATCATTAATAGTAGGATGAAGATGCAATAATTTACACTTGGGCAAAACATCATACTTTACAAGTCTTTTCTCATATCAATTCATTGTTTATTGCCTTCAATTTCTGTTCCTCATTTCTTGCTGACTTTGATAATTCTCAGTAGCAAAAATTTGAACTGTAGCACTCACAGTTGCAAAGAAGTCCACATCAAAGAAGTCTAGATTTCCTCAAAAAACTTCCAAAAGGAACTAATGGGAGATGACATTCGGACAAGATAAGAGGACTCGTCTTCCTTTGCTGTTTCATACAGACAGTGAAATGAGTTTGTCTCATTATTTTCCGTTTTTGTGTCATTTTTTGACATACTTCTGGCATATTATATCCTGTCCTCTCCTCATGAATTCCACAAAGAAAGGAAAAAATTGAATAGCCCAGCATTTCTGGATGTGGCAAATCACCACCGTGAAGAATTTGGGTGATCGTCACCTATTGTCCTCGATTTTGATATTTTTTCCTTTTTCTATCCACATGTCCTTCAACACCTGCTCCATTTTCCCACACCTGCTAAGGTCTCGTAGTTGGACAAGCAGTAGATGAGTCAAACACCAAAACTGCAGACTCATCAGCCCTTTGACATGCATTTTGTAACTAAACCTGCTGCAAATTGAAAAGCAAGTGGAGATTTTTTCCACGTTTTTAAAAGGACAAATATATTACTGCCAAACAGACATTTTGTTAATAAGGAAACTGGCTCAGAAAAAAAAAGAAATTATATCATTGAGTAGAAAATTATATGGAAAGTCAAATCTCACCAAGTGTGGTATTTTGTGGTTCTGCTATAATAAAGCAAGACAAAATGATCTTCAACTGAGTTTCCATTTAACATTTAATTTCTTATTACTAAGGCACTGGATCTGTATATAGGAAAATTCAGAACTTGAAAACAAAGAACTGGATCAGTATCCAAATGTAGATACTAATTTGGATCATCCACATTAATCCAAATGTGGACAAGGAAGAGAAAACCTGAAAAACTGTTTAATTATCTCACCATTAAACACCAAGAGGGTCAAAAATAGATCATGAAAAAGAATCAATCCCAATTCTTCAGAATTTAAAATTTTACATCATTCATTTCATTTTAAATATTGAATCATGCCTCTTTGTTTATGATTTATACCAAAATTGTTCTTTTTTCTTTATAGAGAAAAGAAAGTGATCCTTTATTTAATAAGAACTTAAATCGGCAAAGACCCAGCTCTTCCTGCTATTTCTTATTGCTTGGACAAGAATATTGTTTAAAGAGTCGAGTAATGATTTGGTCCTTGGAAGAGACTTTTCTGATATCATCAGCTTCCCTACTGAAGATAGAATCTTCGAAGTCAAGTCTAAGAGATCCACTTTGGTGGAGAATTTGACAAATCAAAGGTCAATCATTTGGTTGCCAAGTTCAAACTCAAGTATCCAAAGAACATCAGAAAGGACAAGAAAATTAGCTTTACCTCCAGAAAGTTTGTACATTTTTCATGCATGTTAGTCATTTTCCCAACATTCAACCCAGTAAAAATTGATTTGAGTCCTGTAGGGTTTGGCTTGTATACATCCATCCATCCTGGAACCAGTGGAAAAGGTCTTTGGAGACGCCAAATGAGAAGAGACACAAGTCTAACACTAACCTGTTGGTGATATTAACTTTATTTTCTGAATTCAGAAACTCTCAAAGAATTTGTTTTAATGGCAAGGAGTCAAACTAGAGCATAAATTCCTTTCAGGCTCTTTATTATGGTATAGAAGTTCCTGTCTGGTTTATATGGGTATAAGCCAGAAAACTTCCAGAATTTGCTCATCTTGGATGTCACACTTAATGTTCTCTGATATGATGTGAAGTAATGACTGCTATGATTGGGCATAAAATACAACCCTCACCCGCGCCCCAACGCACACAAAAATATACCACTTAGTCAGTTAACCAGCCTAATGTCTTTACTCAAATTTATGAACATAAGAAGGTGATAACCACAGATAAGGAACTTGTTGACAAACTTGAGTTCAAGGATATACAAATGAATTCTTTTGACGTTAATGGTAATAGCATTCTTAAAATATATGTTTCTGAGAAAAATATAGGGAAAAAGATGATATTAAAATAATCTAAAACAAAGGAAGATATTAAACACATGGATCCAGAGGCTGAGAAATACAGAGCAGGGCGTTCAAGGTGTCTTCTAAGAAACTCACATAGATCTTTCCAGGATAAGGCCATGTTAGAGATGAGAAACTACTAAGTTATGATCAATAATAAAGATAAAAAGAGCATCCCTATCCAATTGGCTGCCTAAGAATCAGACTTCTGGGCAGGAAGATGAGAGCACCAACAGAAAGAACTCGAGGATGTCTGCAATCCCATCATTAATTACTATGCTGCAAGAAGGCAAGGGCAGGCCTGGTGATGACCTCTGGCTTATCAGGGTGAAGTAACTCCACCTGGAGGTGCCCTTCTAGACCCAAGCTCGATAAATAGGATGGCTAAGCAGACCAGAAATGCATATTCTATTAAGTTTGCACAAAATTTGAAGGACCTACATTTGTAGCAAAGTCAGTACTGTGGCAGTTTAAGAATCTCCTTTGAGATACCATTTTTAGGTATTCTGAATTCTTGAATATGAGTTTCATCACTGCCCTAAATTAGTAGAAAACACAATTCATGTCCTTTAAAATAAAGACATTTAAAACTAGCATATTGAACACTTCATGATAGACGTTGCTTATTTTTAGAGGACTTTTATTTAGGTTCGGTGTTCTAAAGACAGAGGTAATGAATCTTTTTTTCCTCCCATCGGCTATCCTGTTGCCCAGTGTCCAGAAAGAAGCACAAAGCATGCTTTGGCTGAGTTTGGGGCTCTCTTAACACTGTGAAAATTGGGGCGTTTCCTAGGGAGAAGGATCAGTAACATTACATAATTAGATGTACCAAATTTTCTGCTTAGCAACAAATTTGTGTAAGCAAAAAAATGTATTCAGCTTGAGTTACTCTGATGAATGCTAGAGAGGCCTTTGGAAGCCTGGAAAAATCTTTTAGCCACTTAGGGATGCTAATTTACAGGGGACAGAAAAGCAATATGCTAATTTTTGTAAACAGCTATTCTTCAGACAAACATTCTGGAATACTATGAAGGGACAAGAAGAGGGAGCACATCTCCATTATTCTCAGAGAAACAAAATAACCTGATCCCAAGATTCTAATTAAATGCAGTTCTATGGAAGTTTTACAAGGACAGGGCTCAGATTTTTCAAAATGCTTGTTTGGTTATAAAATGCCTCTTTAATCTGAGGGAGATTTAAAGTTTTCCGTCTCCAGGGGAGTGCTTCCCCCCTTCTGAAAATATTTTTGGTAACCTACTTCAATTGGACTGTTTGGGGAAAAAAACCTTAAAGCTCTCTTTTTCACAAATTCCCACCAGTTCAGAATTTTACCGAAAGCATCCCTGACATATGTCCCTTCCACCTCGGTCTGACACTACCAATAAGAGGGACTTCATCACCTAGAAAAGTGGGGCATCCATTTTGTGAGCAGCTCTAATTGCTCTAAAGTTCTTCCTTGCATTGGCTTTTTAAATCTTCCTTTGTTAATATTGCTGCCCATTAGTCTTAGTTTTGCCATGTAAATACAACAAAATTAATTAGTTCTTTCGCCTATACAACAATCCTCTCAATATTTAAAGACGATCATTTTAACTTCCTTTTCCAGGAAAATTACTCCAGTTTTTCCAACCTTTTCTCCTTAGCTTATGTTATTTTCATTGCATATAACAGCTATTTAATTTGTAATTATGTATGTACTTCTTTCATTCCTCAAGAAAATGTGTGTTTTCGAAACGTTGTTTGACTCCTCTCTGTATGATTACAAGAGCTCCTTTGCACATACTGAGCATCAGCTTTTTATAGTAAGTCATGGCTAGGTCTGTACTGACGCCTTGAATAGAAGGGTCAACGGTACAGCAAGAGGTTAACCACATAATAAAGTAGGTTCTGAAACTGTGCTGCAGCAAGAAAGATAACCCAGATGTAGACATTAGGAGCAGATGACATGAGGTGAACTGAGATAGCACCCTCTCAGACAACGCCAAAGATAGAAAGGAATAAAAGGTAGGAATCACCCATGGTTATAGATTCTCTATCCACACTGGCTGCAAGGACCACTGAACTGAAGGCATGCTTCCTTAGGTACGAGTAAGTTTGCAGGGATAAAACTTTAAAATACCTGGACCAAATTTCTCTTTTTGGAATCCATCATTTTCTGCCAGGAGAGCGCTGAAGCCAGGAAACTGTTCCCTTGGTGGGAATTAGAGGAAGAAACCACTTGAATCACATCTTAAATGTTCATCCCAATCAAAGCAACCTCAAGAGCTCACAAGTAACCGCAGCTTTGAGAGTCAATGCAAGCAAGTCAATACGTCATGATATTTATTAAACGTCCTATTAAAGTGGCATTGAGATCTAGTCCTTTGCCTATATTATTCCAAAGCTGACAAACCTAAAGATGATAAAGATGGTAACTAGTAGCAAAATACCCAGAACTTCTAGGAACGACAGGAGAAGGGGGTGGGCCATTTCTTCCCTGAAAAAATTGTGCTATATTTATGTACTTAAATCCTATTTAGGAAAATATTACAAAGAAAAATCTTGGATAATAATGGAGATTTCAAGGTTCCTAAAATATATACTATTTTAGGAAATATTTAATGCCATACAATCACAGCTTAACACAATAGTCTGGGCACCTTTAGAGAGTGTTGTATGCAATTTGACCTGCATATTAAAATACTTGTATTCAAAGGACTTAGCTTTATTTTATACTTTTTAACTTTTCGCTTTCTCATGTTCATATGTAGATGCCCTTTGAACATTTATTGACTATGTTTTAGTAACTATGAGTACATTAATTTTATCGTATTGAAAACATATTTGATAATTATTTATATAAAATAATGAATCACTTATCTAGAAAATAAGTAATTTTACTTAAATGAATTTTTGAAATAAATCATGACGACTAGAAGATGATCCAGTCCCATAGGCTCTGCTTCTTCTGCTAGTATTTGCTAGATAGTAGAAACTCAATAAATATTACTTGAATGATTTAAAAAAGCAGATGGAGATTATCTCTGAGCCTTAGTTTCCTCATATATTACAGGAAGATAAAAATATCTATGATTTTTTTTTTCAAGGAAGATTGGCCCTGAGCTAACATCTGTTGCCAATCTTTCTCTTTTTGCTTGAGGAAGATTGTTACTGAGCAAACATCTGTGCCAATCTTCCTCTATTTTATGTGGGATTCCACCACAGCATGACTTGGTGAACAGCGCTATGTCCACTCCGTGCCTGGGATCCGAACCTCCGAACCCCGGGCCACCAAAGTGGAAGGTGCAAACTCAACCACTATGCCAGTTGGCTGGCCCCGGATTATGTTGTTTTTAATGAGGAAATTTATAATTCTTTTCGTAGTGCCTGGAACACAAAGCTGCTTACAACTGGTAGGTGTTACATAAACATCAATTTCTTCTCCCAATTCCTGCTTTTTGAAAATATGCATTTTAGATAGAAATCTTTCTAAAGTACTACCCATGCTTTTATTAAATCGAAAGTATCTAAAGTCATTTTGGTGTAGAAGACTAAGCACATTGTAATAACTAGTGTTTACTGAGTTTTACTGTGTTCTAAGAGCAATAGGTATTATTATTCTCTTCTTAAATATGGGGAAACCAAAGCTCAGACAGAAAAACCACATCCACAAGGGCATGTAGTCATTAAATAGAAGAGCTGGGGTTTGAATCTAAGCATGTGGACCCCCTAATTCCTGTACTTAGCCCTAATGTCATACTGCCATGGTTATGAATGTCATGTCTCATGTTGAGCTTGAATACAGGGAAACTGTTCGAAATTACTGATGCTTGCGTGTCCTACACTGACTATTCTAACCAGACTCACACTATTGTGTTTTTAAAAAGTTCAGGCTGCCATTCTTGATGATTTTTTGGTCTTATGCCTATCGACTGGCTCCTTAAGTCATTTTTCCCTTCACAGTCCAGGAGAGAGTGCTTTCATGCATTTCTATTCTGTAGGCTGAGAAATCATAAAAGCATATTTTTAAGAATTCTGGGTAGAATAAAAATAAAGATGCCTGATAAATTCTTCTGTTATAGAAAGACATAAAATTTAGTCTGAGCTTCTGAGGAAATATTATTAACCCAACAAACACTTATTAAGTGATGGGCATTAGGTGACATATAAAAATGGGGAAGACTTGTCCCTTACTCTGTAGATCTTACAATCAAGTCATATAAAGTATAATATTTTAAGCAGATAAACTACAAGATAGGTTGTATGCTTAAATTAAGGAATTCTTATTTTTGAGCGTGAGAGGAGGCAATAGAAAAAATGTAAGCACACTTGCAACAGAGTCAATATCAGCAAATATGCCTTGAACTGAATTGAATAGAGTATTTTTCCAAGATCTTCAAGACTTAAAAAATATGAAGAGAAAATAATAAAGAGTAGCAAATACTTGGGCGAAAAGTAAACAGCAAGAAAGCTTATGTTCTGAATAGATGTCTTCTGAATGAGTATGAACTGAAATGAGTTGTTTTTGTCCAAATCCCTCCCCTCAGCCAACACTTGCTCCATTTCTTGCTGTGCTGAAATTGACTAGTAGCTATTTCAGTAGCATTTACTAGTGTGACAGACTGTATTTTCCAAAGATGGCTGCAACAATGTTCCCCATCACACATAATCTTCAGCAAGGCCACAATGGAGCACATTTCTGGTCAGCAGAAAGCAGATGGAAGTGAATGGCTGACTAAACAGAGCAAAAGAAACTAAAGCCCAGAGCACTCTATTCAGGGAGAAGCCAAACTCCTAATGAAAAACTTGGGGGTGAGGAGTGGAGTTGAAATCAGGACCATTGAAAGTATCTTTGTGGAACTGCTCTTCTGGTCCTACCCCTCCCACCCGCTCATGACTATGTGCTAAATGACAGGCAGCTTGGATTTACTTACATGCAAAAAATACAGCAAAGGCTTTCTCTAGAGCAATTGAACAAATTTTCTGAGGAAGAGCTGAGGTTGCCTGAGGTGGATTTTGGTGTCTAGATTAAAACTCTGTTTATGTTGATTTCTGGGGACCCGAACCTCCAGGCCGACTTCTCCACTGCACTCTCCAACTTGAAACTTGCCCTTGGACAAACTTTGCCCAATGACCCAGAGCTCTGTCTTCCTTCTCTTTCTAAAGCAGGTGTATAAATTCAACAGCAGAGGAAACCACCCAGCTACCTTGAATCATCAGCCTATTCATTCTCTATTAAAAACGGGTAGATATCATTAGACATATGAGTAAAATCAGCACCATAAAAGAGAATGATTGTGATTAACAAGACAATAAAACCCAGAGGAAGCAGAGATAATTTGGAGAACAGAAGAGAATATTAAAAATTATAACTTCTATATTTAGGGAAATGCAAAAATTATTATAGTCATATAATCAGAAGAAACAACAAAAACTGAATGATTAAACAAAACAGAAGGAGCTCTTGGAAATTTAAAAAAGAGAAGGATTGTCAAAATATGGTTTAATGAATGAGCTAGAAGGTGAAATTGATGAAGTCTTACAATGTATAGAAAGAAAAAAAAGAGACAGAAGATATGAAAAAAGATAAAATAAATAGAACATTACTCCAGATAGCCCAGTGTCTGAACATCTTACTAGATAGGAGTCCCAGAAGAGAGGACAGAAAATGTGAAAGTGAGCAAAGAATCAAAGAAATAATAAAATGAAATTTCCCAGAGCTGAAGAAAGGAATTGCCTTCTGACTGGAAATGCTTACCATAGCCTGGCCATATTACATAAAAATTACATCATCATGACTTTCTATACACAAAGAATAAAAACAAGATTCCAAAATTTACCAGAAAGATGATGAGGAGAAAGAAGAGGAGGAGAATCGAGAGGCAAAGAAGAACAGAACGCGCTGCTTTTCACCAGTGGGCCTGGGTCACATGGAGGATGGTGTAGGGATGCTTCCAAAGTTCTGAGGGGAAAAGATTTCGAGTTTATGATTCTATACTCAGCCCAAATTGTCAACTGAGTGTGAAGGCCAAATAGAAATATTTTCAGACATGCCAGGATTGAGAAGGCTTACCATCTACACATTTCTTTCTCAAGAAATTGTTTAAGGTGTGGGAGAACACTATGAAAGTAGAAGGTCTGAGATCCAGGAAAGAATCTAACTCAGGAGCCAGGGGAGGGAAGCGTTCGCATGTAAGCTATGCAGACAACCTAGAACACAACTAGTTCAGGTTGGAGAAGGGGACTGATGGGCTCAGGGACAGTAGGTCTCCAGGAAATAAAAATAAGTTTCCATAGTGTGGAAAACCCCAGGGTATTGTGAAGACAGATTACTCTTTCACCAAAAGGGAAAAGAGATGAAACTCTAGGAGAGAAAAAAATAAGTTGTATGAGTCTGTCATGGTTTAAATACGAAGTAAACTAGAAAGTGCAATAGAGTATTAGAAAAGAAAATACAATAGATTTTGATGCTAGCAATGTTCTTTTTTGAGTGGCACAGGGGTTGGGTCACAGGACCTAAATGAAGATGACATATAATTCTAGCACACTGTTTGGTTTTTGAAAATAAAGGATTTTATAGGCATAATAACAAAACACTGTATATAGGTGTTCGACTATTAGAATTAACCCATAGACAAATGTGCAGACCATTTTTCACTCATCTTTACACTGCCAGTGTCTAGCACAGTGACATGTCACAAGACAGATTTTCAGTACATGTTTGTTGAACTGATTATGAGCAATGGCATTATTTCCAAAATTAAATAAAAATTAAATTTATCAAAAAAGGCATTTTTGCTTAAACGACTTTTGGTTGAGTCTACATAGAGAAAATATTAAAGTGATCTTAAAACACAAATAAGATACCATCACTCCAAATATAAAACATTTCAGTGACTTTTGGTTACACTTAGAATACATTCTAAAACTCTTACAGAAGACCCTATACAGCTGGCTGCTTTTCAACTTTTACATATGGAGTTTTAGGCCACATTCTCAGCATCTCCCCTACCTGAAGGAAATGCCTTACCGTTATCATCCATCCCCACTACCCTCCAGCATTATTCTCTATTTCAGCTCAAATTGTTACATCATTCATTCCACTCATCACTGGTACCACAATTCCATCTTAAAACTGGTGTTTGCTTTTCATTTTTCAATAGAATGTAAGTTCAAGGAGCAAGAACTACGTCTGTCTTGTTCACTGCTGAATCTCCTGCTCTTTGTTCAGCGATGTGCACTCGCATATTTGTTGATTCACTGAATAAAAGGCCTGGTCTTTCTGGATCTTTGTGCAATTTGAGAAGATAGGATGACATATTTGGGTTAAAGGACTGAATGGGATTCACTCAATTATTGGTCATTTCATCTTTCTAGCAGGTTAGGAACCAAAGACAGATGGTCATACGTGAGGCTGAAACATACTATAAATTTTAACACGTATGTAGCCTACATTCTCAGGGACATCTAGGTAAGTGTCTTAACAACAACTAAAACAATGGCTTTTCTAAAGATCATAGTGTTGAAGAAACCTTGCTTGCTGTCTTTCGAAAAAATTTCCCAAATTAGGGTGGTTGTGTAGGCACAAATGTGGTACTTCAGCTTGAACAAGCTCAGGCCCATGAGGAAGTGGCTGCGTTGTGATAGACCATTGAATATGGGAGATTTCTCACATTTAAAAAGCTGAAACAGGTTGCTAAAAATGATTTATAAAATTAGAAAGGGAGGATGATGTGGAATTCTTACAGTAGAATCATAGCTCATTTCATTTTCATGAAAATTAGCAGGATGCTACTCTGGTAGTGTATTTCTCTTTTCATTATATCCAAAATTGCTGAGAAAAAGAGTTTTACAGAGAGTAAAGGCAACAATGATCTCATCAAGTATGATGCCAAAACGTATTGTGATAAAACAATAAAACTGTCATGAGTGTGCATGAGATTCCAGACTCCGTGCTGAGCCATCAACATACATCACCTCATTTAATTTTCCTAAAGAACTTTTGATTTCATCCTCATTGTACAGATGATACCCATGTTCACAGATGTTAAACAGCTTACCCCCAGTCACCGATATAGTAAGTGGCAGAACCAGGCTTCCAATCTTGAGTGTGATGTTATATAGGTCAAAATCACACGGCACTGGAAAATCAAGGCAATTTCAACGAGGGAGGAGTTAATCCTTCCTAAAATCTTTATTCTTTCTAGTCAAAATAATCTGAACTCACAGTTAAACATTACAGTGCTTGTCATGATTCCAAGAGTAAACTAGCAAATTGCATACTAAAGGCATAGAAAACAAAGTGACATGGAGTTCAATGGCTTTGATAATGAATTTTATAAGAAGAGCCAAGAGTTTGAATAAATACTTTCTCCTAATAGAACAAAGTTTTTTATCAAGCAAATAAAGAATAAATTGTTGTTGTGAGAATAAGACTTAATGCCATTAAATACCTTGGGAAAACCTGTGAAGAGGCACTATTTGGGGATGAGGTCTTAAAATTCAAAGGTTAAAGCAACAATTTTTGGTGGTCAAATACTATTCTTTTATACTTACCTCATAGTAAAAGCAAAAGAGTGTTCTGAATTTTATTGTTATTTTTATAATTTAACATTTTGGATCATTCTGCAAAGAGTAAAGTCAGCTTCCTAAGACTCAAGTTATTTCTGACAGTATAGGGTATACATGGAAATAACATTAAATTTTTAGCTACCTTTTACCATGTTCCTCAATGATACTTCTAGGTGTCTAAAGTGACTATTTAATGTGACTGATCTCGTAACAAGTAGCTCTTTTGAGTTTTCAACAGTTGTGAGTCTTTCGTGTTGTAAGATCTAGCTTTATGATAATATGCTACCTATGCGTATCATTTAAGGTGCATATAAGTATATTTTTATCAAACATTCCCTACAAAGCATGCATACACACCCACACACTCCTCTGCCTCAACCATCAGTCAAACATCCTGGAAGTTGGACATTAGAGATTTGCTTCTTTTTCAACCCCAAAGTCAAAACTTTCCCAAGCAATATAAACTATGATTTGAAATAAAAATGTCAGTCATGCTTGCAACAGGGTTTTCTGAGATCAAAAAGGTAACTTTCTTAAAAAGTATTTCAGGCACACAATATAAGGAGTTGTTACTATTTACATTTCTACAGTGAAATTAATTTAGCAAATAACTTTCCTCTATGACTGCTAAGAGCCCAGCATTGATGGAGTCAACTTTTCCTTTGCAGTATTTAAAGTTAGGTGTCATATTTTGAGACAGAAACTGGATGAGTTTGGAAGCACTGGGATGCTTAGTAAATAGAAGCAACGACTAAGAGGAGAAATAATAGCTAATATCAAATAATGTGTCTGAAGGAGGAGGAACTGATTTGCTATATGCTAATTGAGGCTACAAAATTAGTGCATCAGGTTAATGTTAAAGGCAAAAGAGGTTTGGGCTCAATTTAAGAAGGTGTGTCCTATTAATCAGAGTTGACCAGCAGTCGATTGTAATGCGTTAACAGAGGGTAAGTTTTATCATGACAAGTGTTCAAGAAGAGGCTGACTAATGATTTCCCAAAAATGTTCTAGAAGGAATTTCTTACCTACAGAGATTTGGTTTGATCAAGTGACTGTTAATAACCCTACTGTTGTCCCAGAAGGAGCCAGGATAAAAGGACATGTTGCAAGGGAAACCTAAACAGTGTGGGTACACTATTGTGTCCCAGCCAAGGGGAGAGACCCACCTATTTTTCGGGGAAATTCTTCCTGATAGGGAACAATTCGATGATCACACTGACAAAGATAACAGGAAATGTTAAAACCTGACTTTTAATGCATTCCATTCATTTATTCACTCGTTTGTCATGTCATCAATGTAACAGTATTTTTGGAGTGCTCATTATGTGAAAACACTGTGATGACAGCAAGCTTGGAAGGATTTCAG
This sequence comes from Equus quagga, assembly GCF_021613505.1. Classification (NCBI taxonomy): domain Eukaryota; kingdom Metazoa; phylum Chordata; class Mammalia; order Perissodactyla; family Equidae; genus Equus; species Equus quagga. Next base: position 14,191,797 of record NC_060277.1, read on the forward strand.
ATGTAGCTTGAGTACATATGGTATCTAGAAAAAGGCCACAAGTGATAAGTCAATAGAAAGGAGAGTAATATCGCGTTGTTGGGGGCCGGGGGTGGAGTGGATGAGAATGGAGGGTAATTTGGGAGGGATTTGATAAAAGAGAAATGTCAAAAAAACGTTACCCAATTTCTTTCTCCCTTCCTTGCTTCTTCCCACCCTCCCTCTCTTCATCCCTTCTATTCCTCCTTCCTTTTCCTTCCTTTCTGTCTTTCTTTTTCTTTATTCTGGCATGTGCCCAGTTGGGACAAAAGTTTACATCCGTCTTTTATTATATGCCAGCTGGCACAAACTGTCCCTTTTCCTGTCTGAAGGTAGCGTGGCTATTCTATAATAGTACCTCTTTTCCACCTTATTAAAGAAATTTACACTGATATGTTCTCAAGATAGAATTTGTGTAAAATTCATTGCTGTTACTCAGACAACGCACCACAGTAGTGTGTTTACGAAGAATAGCTACTCAGTGTTTGTTGAATATATTAATTAATGGATAAAGGATACTAAATATTTACCATATATTTTGTTAAAGATAATATTTTATGCTTTAATGCATAGTGTCTCATCTAATGTTCTAAATAACTGTGAATTATTATTTATTTTTATTTGTATTTAATCTTTGTGCAACTCTTTTACTATTTAAAATAGAATTTTGACCAAAAGTTGTTGTCAATACAGCTACATATGTATGATTAAAATGTATGTGCAATCATGAATTGGGAATAATTCAGTTCAAGGTTTAAAACCAACTTTGAAGGACTTTGTAGCAGCTTAGGCAGCATTAAGTACATTTTATAACTGAGCAAAATGGGGCTTAGGCAGAATTGTACCTCATATCAAACAGCCTTAACTTTTTGGAATCCAATTCTTCTAACCTAAAAATCAATTATTTTTTCAAAATAAACTGTCTTAATGTCTCCTTTTTTGTTGAGAGCTTTACTAATTGGAATAGCTGAAGAAAGTGGGCCATGAAGGACGGCTGTGTGTCTCTGTTCCCCAGAGTCACATGGAATATACCTCACTGGCATCCACGTAATAAACACAGCTGGAAATCTTCAATTTTCAGTCGACCTTTGGTAGCTCAAACATTCTCTAATCTCGACAGAAGCAAAATAATAAAATAGTACTCTTAAAAGAAAAGTAAAGGTTGTATTGAGTTTTAATGAAATGCTCTTTTAGAATACGTATTTCTTAGCTTTTCAGAGCTCAGTTTCCTCGTTTGTAAAGAGAAGACAATTGGATTATATGCCAGGAGCTTGATCATTTTCAGTATTATGAAGAAAGTGCTTGTATTTTCTTCCAGCTATTAGTAGCTTGTTTTCTTCTTTCTTTTCATCGCTCTAATTATAGACAGTTTTTCCAGCATGATATGTTAATGTCTAATGGCTAATGGAGATGGCTTCCAAAATACTAATAAGATCATACACCTTCCTGCCTAATGACACTAATTTTGTTAAACACTGTTGGAAATTTTGGAGGAGGGGATTATAAAATCAAGTGTCATTAGCTATTCTACAGTCTGCTTCATGTTGGTGTGTCAATTTTAGGTGTCCACACTTATCTCATTCTGAACTGGATAGAAATTATATTCTCTTATTTGTGTGTCCAAAATATGTCATCTCATGGCGAAAGACACATTGGTGATATCTTGCTGACAGGAAGAATGGTCTGTGTCAACGATAACAACCACACTCTTGTTCCCTCACCAAACCATTTATCTTCCAGGTGACACCTCTCATACCTTCTATAGACTTGCTGGGCAAATGTTAAAATGACCGTTCTGTCAACCTTTTCATGTGGTGAAGACATCCAGACTGCTACACTTGCCAAATACAGAAAATAACACTTGCAATAGCCCAGAAGCCACCTCTGTTCTGACGCAGCGGTGGCCCATGACACAGACTAAAGCATGTGAGAAAACTGCTGCTTATCCTGGAATGATACGCATTTTCTAAAGAAAGAAAACTATTTTGGAACTTCTGGATGTGACGACCTTCCTTGTTCACACTCAGTAAACTCAGTAGCTGGATTCTTATGATTGTCAATTACCAGTGCTTTTGCCAGGAATACTGGCGTTGCTGCTGTTTTTAGCACTGAAAAATCCTCTGGCAGAAATGAAGAATTTAGCACATTGTAGGTGTTATAATGCCTGAGTGTCTGACAGTATTCTCAGAATCATTATCATTAATTAACTTTTCAATCAGAAAAACTATTTTGCTGGTAGGTTTCAAGAGGAGTTTCTTTGAAGAACAGTAAAATCATAAAGGCTTGGATTGAATCTACTTTCTGAGGCAGTCACAGCTCACATTATTGAGCACTTTGACTGAGGATCTCATAGGACAAGTGAGGCCAAGGTCAGGAGGCTTCAGACATCATGGGCCAAGTGCCATCTTATAAGACACGATTCGGTCCCTCAATCACAGTCTATGCTCTTGGCCCTGACTTGCTCTCTCATCCAGAGATGGTGTTTATTCCTGATACATGGAGGCCAGGAAAGAGGTCATGAATGACAGTGAAGATCATCATGATACCTAAATAAAGCAGAGAGCTAGACTGAATTTGGATTTACAGTTTCTCCTTTGTATTAAGTTGAACCACAAGAACACTGCCATTTTTGCTAGTCAAAAAGGGTAAAATAATAGTAACTTTATATGGTTCAAACTTACATTTTTTCCTGACTATAATATAGGGAGGAGGATTTAGAAAATTCTACTAGGTCAGATAGTCTCATTCCTTTTCATACAAACACAACTTCCTAAAGCTAAATGATCCAGCTCTATAATATTTTAAATACAGGGTAATCTAAAATAAAATTTTAGTAGAAACAAGGTGACAAAATCTAATAAATAAACCATTTCTCTTATTTAAGCCCATTAAGTTATTGGGGAAATATCATGTGATTATTACTAAGTCCTGGAGCCAGGATGCAAAGGTTCAAATTGCAGCTCTGACACCTAGTATCTTCACCTTGAGCAGGTTACTTACTCATTCTATGACTCAGTTTCCTTGACTTTAAAATGGGAATGATAATAGTACCAATCTTACAAAGTTGCTGCAAAGATTAAATGAGTTAATCCCCATAAAGCATTTAGGATGGCACTCAATAAACAGCTACTATAAATATTGTTACTTATAATTACCAATAATCAAATGAAGCTATGAAAGAAAACTAATTAGATGTGCAGAATCTTGTTTTGTGAGAGAGATTTTCAGTCTAGAGGAACTGTGGTTAGAGCCCGGTACTATATTTTAATACTGGCTAGTAGTGTTAAGCAAAGCTTGTGAAGGTGTTGGGTGATGACATTGTCGAAGATCACTGAAACGTTTCACATGGTGAGCATGAGAGGAGCCAAGAACTCTAGTGAGCTCTAAAGATAGATCATCAGCCTCCAAAGGATTCCTTTCTTGCTGGTTTACCGATCACAAGTGCAATAATCCTGCAGTGAGCCTTTTAGAGGATGAGTAAGATTGGATGAGGACAATGTTATTGACTTTGTTGGTCTTGATGCTCCAGCCCCTATCAAATCTTCGGTGTCTGAAATATTGTCACTCTGAGTCCTGCCACCAGAAAAAAGAACCAATTCTGTCTTGTACAGGAATTGCATGAGGCTCAAGCAATACATACCAACCAAGTTTCTATTTGAGCAGGGTGAGAGATAAGCTCTCCATATGCCACTAAATACCTGAGATAGCAGTGTTTATGGTCAGATGACTGATGAAAATACAGGAAGGCAGAATCTAAAAGCCAGGTAGAATTTTCAGGGCAGCAGGCCACTACCATTCCCGTCTTCCACTGAAAACTATGAAGGTCATGGACACATAGCCACAGCCTCTAGAAAAATGAGTCCCTTTCCTACTGTATTTAGCAGTGGATTTGAAGCCAAAGGTCCCTGGTAATTGTCATACTCTGGTGACGTTAGGGAGAGCCAGTGGTTGTACAAACACTCAACCTCCCTGTTTCTCTCACTCTGTCAAATTTTTTTTTTTGTTTTAATTCCACAACCCTGATTAATTGTCCAATTATTTCCAGTTAAATCAAAGTAACTGAACATTGCTGGAAAAGAAATACACAACTCAGCTAACTGGTTTCACTTTAAATTTACAATATTTTGAAATGGGCACTCAGTACTGCCCTACAATCCTCTGGCATTTCCCTGCAGTGTTCACTTTTCCCCTCTCTAACACTAATATGCCATGCTTTGTCCCATCCTCCTTCTTTCATCTGCTCATTTGCTGACTAACCTTTGTGCTTCACAAGAAAACTGAAGCCCTCTGATGGGAATACATTCTTCTTGCCACCAGCAAATCAGAACCCTGCCTGTGTCTTTGCCCAGACCTTCCACCTTCCCTCCCAATCTCTCTGCTCATTCTGCTCTCCTTCTCATGGGCTCAGTTCATACAATTCAGCCCTGTTTCTCTTACATTATTAATGTATTCTTCCCTATTGGATTTTTCCATTGGAATTATAATCTTTAAAAACAATTTTCTTGACCCTCACATCTACAATATATTAATAAATTTCTTTCCTTCCCTTTGTAGCAAAATCTACTGAAGGGTTTGTCTATGTTCTCTATTTCTGCTTTTTCTCCTCAACATACTCCAGCAAGACTCCCCTCTCCATCTCTCCCCTAAAAACACTCTTGTCAAGGTCAACAATGACTTTTGTGTAGCCAAATTCAATTGTGCCTGTCTTCTCAGTTCCATTTGATAGAAAAAGACCACTGTTTTCATCTCTGTACTTCTCCTTGTTTCCCTACTACCTCAGTGCGCATGCTATTTCCTTTCCTGTGTTCCACCTTTCAATGCTGGTATACTCTCGTATTCAGTCCTGTGGCTCCTTCTCTTCTCTGTGTGCATTCGTCTCTAGGTAATCTCAATCATAGCTTTATATGCTGATAAATCCCACATTTGTAGCTTTTGCCCTGGAGTACACCACAGATCTTTAGACTCAAAAATCCAATTGTAGTCTGGCAAACACGCTTGGCGTATCAAACTTTCAATGTCCTAAACAGTGCTACTAATGCACATTTTCTTCCTTCCTACACATCTGTTCCTTAACCATTCTAGGAGATGCTGTAATTTACCCTGTTAGCAGGAGCCAAAACTATATGTCAGCTATATTCCTTTTGTTTTCCAACTCCTTACATCCAGCCCACCAGCAAATACTGTCAAGTGTTCTCTCCTCTATTTGCCAAAGCAATCTGTACAAGATTAGTGATCCTTCTTCCTAACTGATAGATTTTACCACTGAAACCAATGGCCTTTCTATGGTAATTTTCTTTGTGGGAGGTTTTTGATAACAGTTTCAATTTATTTAAAAGAGGGCTATTCAGATTTTCTGTTCCATCTCTTATCAGTCTTGGCTAGGTGTTTTAGGAGGACAAAACAAAATTTGTCAATTTTGTTTAAGTTGTCCAATTTGTCAGCATAAAGTTGTCCATGCTATTTATTTATTTATTTATTATCTTTTCGGGTCTGTAGAATTTGTTGCCATGAATCTCCTTCATTCTTGAATTTGGTAATTTAGATTCTTTTTCCCTTTTTTTGTTGATCAGTCTAGCTAGGGGTTTATCAATTTTGTTGACCTTTTCAAATAACTACCTTTTGGCTTTATTAAATTTCTCTGTTGTTTGTGTTCTCTTATCTGTATTACAGCCTTCTACCAACTTATTTCGGGTTTACTTTGCTCTTCTTTGTCTGACTTCTTAGGGTGGACTCTTAGGTCATTGACTTTTGGAGGTTCACAAATCTTTGGGTCTCAGGACTCATTTGCACTCTTAAAAATGTATGGATGCCTGCTGGTGTAGTAGTTAAGTTCGTGCTCTCCACTTTGGTGACCTGGGGTTTGTGGGTTTGGATCCTGGGTGTGGACCTACCCACAGCACTCATCACACCATGCTGTGGGGGCATTCCACATACAAAATAGAGGAAGATTGGCACAGATGTTAGCTCAGGGCCAATCTTCCTTACAAGAAAAAAAATCATTGAGAACCCCAAAGAATTTTTGTTTCATGGATTATATCTGTGTCTATCTATGATTATATACCATATAAAAATTAAAAGAGTAAGGTCATAAATATTTATTTATTAAAAACGATAGTAATAAACCCAGTACATGTTAACAAAGTAACATATTCATGAAAAATAACTATATTTTCAAAAACTAAAATATTAGTGAGAAGCGGTGTTGTTTTAAATTTCTGCGTCTCTTTATTGTCTGACTTTACAGAAGACAGCTGGATCCGCATTTCTGCTTTTGCATTCCATGTCTTGAAATATATTGTTTTGATTGAAGTTTACGAAGAAGATTCATCGTCACCATAAACACACTGTTGGAAAAGGGAGGATTCATTTTGATAACTTCTTCAGATAATTGTGGATATTTTGCTTAAACAAGATACCAAATTCGACAAGTAGTAGTCTTTTTAAAGGTTAGTTGCAATGTGGAATCTGAAACCATGTCTATGAACTTTTTGTATCCCCTTATATTAAAATCTACAGATCTACCTTGAACTTTAAATGGATCTTTGGCTCTTTTATCCATACTTTTTTTTTCTTGTTGGTAACATCATGCATTGGTCATCAAAAGAATATAAATTCACGGAATTACTCAAATCTTCCAAAGGTTGACAGATTTTGTTATACAATATGAAAAGATCCCATTTGTTAATATCACCACTGATCTCCTCAGATAAGTCTTTAAACATTTGGTATTTGGAATTTGTCAAGGTCACGGTGGCAGATATACGTTTCCCAAAATTCTGACTTTCCTGTGAAAGCTCAAATTCTTTATTACTGGCAACCAATATTGTCAGTTGTTTTCCTTGAAATGACAAGCTCACTTCATTCATTTTTGATGAAATGTCTTCCAAACACCCACATCTGATTAATCATTCCTTGTCTGTCAGTCATTATTTCAAGTAAAAAAAATTCCATGAAAAAAAGTGGCTAGGTCATCTCAGAACTCAAACCATCACACAAGTGCTTTTCCTCGAGATTATCATTGTACTTCGGTATGCAGCTGAAATGCCTTGTGCGTCATCCCATTTTGTCATACAGAATAATAAAAAGATGTGTACAGCAGGGTTTAGGTTTAATAAGATTAGTATTTTTTTTTTTTTCCTTTTTCTCCCCAAAGCCCTCCGGTACATAGTTGTATATTCTTCGTTGTGGGTCCTTCTAGTTGTGGCATGTGGGACGCTGCCTCAGCGTGGTTTGATGAGCAGTGCCATGTCCGCGCCCAGGATTCGAACCAACGAAACACTGGGTCGCCTGCAGTGGAGCGTGCGAACTTAACCACTCGGCCACGGGGCCAGCCCCAATAAGATTAGTATTTTTACTGCTTTATCAATGATATTCTTAAGTGAAACTGGTATGCTTTCCCTTACTGCAAGTGATTGTACAGAATACAAGGGTGAAGACTATACTTTGGTCCATTGCCTCGACTTGTGCTAAGGCACCAGCAATTTTACTCGCTATTGCTTTTGCACCATCAGTGCAAATGTCAACACAACAAAAAAAGGCAAATAATAACTTAGGTATCCTGATCGATCAAATGCACTACATTTGGCTCCCTAACTCGGTGAATTAGTTCTGGAAGTTACTTTTCTGGCTTGTTGAGGCCGAAATGGGTTACTGATTAGTTGCCTTTCGAAAAACCCTTTCCTCTGCAAGGGTCCAAAGCTGATGGAGCCCAACCTTGTATCCCCAGGGTTGACATCACAACCCCAGGTAGAAATAAGCTTCCTTTAGCAACTGTGCCAGCTCACCTTCCAACTTACTTCTCTAACCATCCTAATTGATTATGTAGCTTAATAAGTATGTTTAATAAAGGGATTAAGGATTTTGAAAGATTTTTTTTCTATCTAGAAGTCTTTTCAAAGAAATTTTTTATTAATGTGTCCCTTCTATTAGTTTATTCATATTCTGCACTGAGCATTTTGAAACATACAGTGAACACAGCTGAAGGACTTTTGAAACAAACTTAGAAAACCTTTTCTTCAGGGGCCTAAACATATTTGCCAAAGTTGGGGGGAAAATATCATTAAAATTGCTTTGACTTTTAAAATGCCTAAGGGTTCATAGGGAGAATTACTCAAAGCACGCAAATAAAAATAAGAGTTTATCCTAAAACACCTGAAAACTCTTTAGTAATATATTACATTTATTTTCTCTTCTGCGTTTCCATATGGCAAAAAAATCCACTGTAATAAGTACTTTATCTTTTCTTCTTCTTTTCTCTGATCAAAGTCCAAGACCGTTACAAAGAGATACTCCTCCCCCTAAGAGAGGAGCAAAATTCTCAAAGAACGGAATCTAAAACTTGACATTCTTATATCTCTCAGCAGGCTAAAGTTTATTTGAAACATAATATGATAATGTGACTGAAAATTGAACCTACTAAAACTAGTGACACTCCAATACTCCAGAATGTCTAACTTTAGCTTTTGGCTGGTGCCTATGAACGCACCATTTCAATAAAAACAAACTAGTTCAATTTCCTTGTCTGAGGCTTTATGAAAACTTTAGGTTTAAGTGTATTTCCTGCACATTTTTACTACGATATTTAACAAGCTAAAAATATAGTTCATTGTTGGGAAATAAACTAGGAAGAAGTCACATAAAAGCTTTTTGAAGTCTGAAAAATGTGAGACTTTTGAGCCCATCAGACGAAAAGTGACATTTTTTACTGCCCCTGAAGACTTCTGGTAGCATAAGTCTGTTTCTCGTTATTTTTTCCCCATTATTTTTTAAGACATTCTTCTTTACTCTTCATTCCCCTTCTGAAACAGATTACTACAGACATTACCTGTCTTAGAAACAGTCCTGTGATCCTCACGCCATGGGGGAATTAGGTCTGATGAGATCCTGAAGTTTCTGGCATAGCGTATTGCAAATATTCTTCACCAAGAAGTCATTTAATCTTTAGCCTTTTGAATATGAGGAATTATGTTTCCTTCCTTGTGATTGATCACATTCCTATTTGCCATTGAAAAGGTATATTGTTTTCATTTGTCAGCCAAAAAAAAATTCTCTGATGTACATGAGATTTATCTTACTGTTGTCTTCCTGTCGGAAAATGTAAAGCCTATAAGTAAAATTAATGTGAACATAAATCAAACCCAAGCATTTAAACGGTTTTGTTTTTTTCAGGATTACTGGTTTTTTTAACAACATTGGTTTCATGATGAATTAAAACAACTCTAATTTACAGATTTTCAATATTGGTCAAAATCACTCAGCCTCATCCTGCACTCCTGTAACACTGCGTACAGCTTACTATTTAAGTTCTCCTAAGGTCATCAATGGCCAGCCCTGGTGGTCTAGTGGCTAAGATTCGATTTGGCGTTCTCACTGCTGCGACTGGGTTAGTTTCCCGGTCAGGGAATCAGACTGCCCATCTGTTGGTTGTCATACTTTGGCAGCAGTGTGCTCTGTGATGCTGAAAGCTATGTCAAGGGTATTTCAAATACTAGCAGGGTCACCCATGGTGGACAGGTTTCACTGGTGCTTCCAGACTAAGACAGACTAGGAAGAAGGACCTGGCCACCCACTTCTGGAAAAATTGGCCATGAAAACCCTATGAATAGCAACAGAGCATTGTCAGAAAGACAGGGAAGGGTTCTGCTGTGCCGGTACACAGGGTCACTAGGAGTCAGAATTGACTCGACAACACCACCAACAAAAGGTCATCAGTGGGCTTCTGTGCGATAGGCTTTCTTTGATTAAAAAGATTCACTATCTTGGCTGTTTATATTTTTTCAGGGCTTGTTTTCTCAAAAGATTTGCAATATTTTACATATATACTTCCCAGAACTGTATAGTTTGTGAAGATTTTTTTCCCCATACATCTCAATTTTTTTCATATCAGAAAGTTAAATTGCCTGGCCAGAATGAAAAGTTTACAATCATTTAATTGACCCTACCCTACTCAACTTTTCCCTCCTGTCAAAATTAAGCAAACACTCTCATTCCGTATTTCATTTTGATAATTAGGCATAGAGAGTCAATGTTGGCTCATCTATGAAAGCAAGTATGTTTAAAATAAGTGAAAAAAAATGTTTGGTTAGCCTGGAGAATATCTGGTTATCAACATTCACAGAGCCACGTAATGTGGCTAAATTTAAATGTAGCCAAAGTTATTTAACAGTCCCTTTTTGTCTGAAGATAAAAAGCTGTCAGGACACACATAGTCCTCTGATCTAAGAGAGTTTAGTGAATTAAAATCATCAAGGTACAAGGCTTTCATTTGCCTCAGAGAATGTATCAAAAATTTGTTTCACAAGACAGGAAGACCTCTGGATTCTTTTTTTTTTTTTTTAGGAAGATTAGCCCTGAGCTAACTACTGCCAGTCCTCTTCTTTTTTGCTGAGGAAGCCTGGCCCTGAGGTTACATCCATGCCCATCTTCCTCTGCTTTATATGTGGGACGCCTACCACAGCATGGCATGCCAAGAGGTGCCATATCCACACCCGGGATCCGAACCGGCAAACTCTGGGCCGCCGAAGCAGAACGTGCAAATTTAAGCTCTGCGCCACCAGGCTGGCCCCTAGTTTTATTTTTTAAGGTTATAGGAAGAATAAAGAGATAAACAGGAAAAGAGAAGAGAAGATGTATTAGCTTATCAGAATTGTGCACGTGCTGTCGCCAGTAAAACTGCTTTTTTAAAAACAAGGTTAATGGGAATCTGGGATTAAATAAATGAGATTAGTTACGCATTAGTTATAGTAGAGACTAATGTGACGTAATAAATATACCTAAAATGTGGTGACTCAGACAAGAAGGAAGTTTGTTTCTTCCTCACACAGCGGTTTAGAGGTAGATGTGTCGTGTGAGGTACATAGGTGGCTCTGCCCCCGGAGGTCTTCAGGAACTCAATTTTCCAATATCTTGCTCTATCATTTTCTGAGCTGTTAACCTAACCCATATGGTGGAAGCTGGCTCACGGCTAAATGCATTTTAGACAGATGTATGGATAAGAGAACACTTGGAGGTGGGAATGGAATAGTGAAAGATTAGGCCAATGTGATACAGGGGTATATAGATACAGAGGGGTGTCTAGATAGAAATAGAAAGGGAAGTAAGAGATTCTGAAAAATTGTAGGGAAAATTTCTGGAGCAGACCTCTAAAAATAGGGTGATCCTTTAAAATAATGGACAAATAATGAAACTTTGGCAGTTATCTTGAAGATTGACTCAAAATGCGATGGTATGGAAAGTGAGACTTCTGGAGACAAAAATAGTGTCTTTCTATGGTAGTTTTGTACATCATAAATTGGTAACTTGATATCAAGGATGTGAAATGGCATTAGAGTGAGCAGCCACTTTCTAACCCCCAGGGTGCTATATAGAATCCCCAGAGAAGGAAAGAGCGGGGTGGCTGTGGATATACTTATGCCTCTTATTGTTGAATTTCTGAGAAGCATGTTATCGCCAGGGATCTGCAAGAAGAGAGCTGAGGAAAGAAGTACTTAGGCCCCCACAATTAGTAAGACTGAGTGGACAGTGATGCTATAAAGCAGGGGTCATCAAACTTTTTCTGTGAAGAGCCAGATAGTAAATAAAAGATTTATGTGCACATAGTCTCTGTCACGACTACTCAATTCTGTTATTGTAGGGAAAAAAAGAGCCATAGTCAATATACAAAGAAATGAGCATAGCTATGTTCCAATAAAACTTTATTTATAAATAAAAAGTGGAGGCCTGGATTAGGCCCCTAAGCCATACTTTATTGGCCTCTGTTCTAAAGCAATGAAATGAGAACAATTAAGCGGTTATACAAAATTCTTTTAAATTGTGAGTTTATAAAAGTTTATAAATAAGTTGTGCTCCACTAGACATAAACTATTTAGAGAGATGAAGGAGAATAACGTAGGAACAGAATAAACAGTATTCTTTAGTAGGTAGTGAAGAAGATATTGATGACCTCAGAGGGTGCAGATGCTTTGGAATAGAAGATAGTAAATGCTATTTTCATTACATATAAATATTATCTCCTCCCTAAATGTTTGGATTACAAAACAATACTGAAAAAATAGCAAACGTTGTATGTGGAAAACTACAAAGCATTAAAAGTCTATTTAAAATGATTTAAAACAAACATGAACAAAGGAACAATTTTTGAATATTTCATTCTAAGGGTTTCTTTCTCTTCCTTCCTTTCTTTCTTTTTTCCTTTGTTATAATTAATTTAGTCTGTCAGTCCTTCCAAAAAGAATGTATCCAGTACAGATAAACTAATTCTAAATCTCAGTCTAGACTTTCAAAATACTTTCATAATATACAAAGTTACATCACAGAAAGGTATAGAATTCCGGGTAGAATAACAACTGAAAGTTATTATTCCCTCCAAAGGATTTTAAACACTAAATTTATTTATTGTTATACAATACTATAAAGCTTGTAAAGAATATAAAATAAACGCTATTTTAAAATGTTACAATTGGAAAAAAGGTTTCCTATGTAACAATGCTTGAGACCCAAACACTATTTTTTTATAAGATGTACCACCACATATCTTCCTCTCAGGTAATAAAGGTCATCAGAAATAGTTGCCTTAACCACTTTAGAAAGTGATGGGCAAGTGAATAATAGCAGTTATCTCAACTCCTCACTCTAGGCTGAAAAGGGTAAACATATTCTCTGTTTGTGAAAGGATCTGCTTGCCTCAAGGTCTTGCCCTTGGTGTGTTAGCCATCCTGGTTCTTGAAACTCCTGGGCAGGAGAGCACTTTGGATCAAATTTGCTTCTTCTAACCAATGGCTTCGTGGTAAGCCTGTCTCTGCGCTAGTGCTGTTATTCCTTACCAGTTAAGAACCCAATCTGGAGACCTTCAGAAAGTCGAGTGGCACTCTGTGATAATGATGGCCCACACTCAAGGTGCTTTACAGTTTACAAAATGTTTTCATCTAAGTGATTGCATTTCAGGCTTCTGATCACTCATTGAGGTAGACAGGACAAAGGATTTGGTTTCTATTTTCTAAAGGTGAAAATAGGCTCTCGGAGGGGAAGCAAACTGCAGCTCACCGCTATTAAGAAAGAGAAGAAACAAAGACAAGCTCTCAAGTTTTCTGAGACTGTGCCTATCTAGTCCACTTGTCTGTTTTAATCCTGTCAATGTTTCCACCTCAGTATCTCCAAAGTCATGCCCTCTTTCTACTTGCCACTGAGAACTTTGAGATGAACTTTATAAGAGTTTCCAGGGAAAGAATATGACAACAACAACTAACCATATGAAAAAGTGACACAGCCACTATATAAAGGTTCCCGTTATCAACACCTAACTACTAGCCAAGAACCTGGAGTACTTGGCCCTCTTACTTGCATATTAACTGTGTGTCCGTGGACAAATCGAGCAACCTGTCTGGCACTCAGCTTCCTTATCTGTTAGATGAAAAGATGGTATAAGATCCCTCCTACATACAAAATTCTGAAATATTAGTCAAGGAATCCACGTTCTTAAAAAAAATCTTGCTGTGTTGTTTCCTCTTTGAATTGATGTAATGAGTTTCAGACTGCAATATTAAAAGTGCCAATTCTTTAACAATTTGCATTGTGTGACACTAACTTAAAGCCACCTGTGGGAATAGAGTTGGCGCAATGCACCATCTCAGCTTGCTGGGTTTATGTTTTCAAAACTACAGGAAGTCGAGCTGGAACTGGTTTTGGAAAACTACGGAAACTCTATATCAAACTTGACAAGAAAGATAGCTCTGTGCCATATTAATGACTTTTGATCGTATTAGTAATCTCCTATTGCCTTGTTTTGGGATTCAGTTATGTTGGCATAGAATAAAAGACAATACGGTTGCAATTTAATCTACTAAGTCTCTCTAACATGGGGCACAAGTGTATGCCGTTTGAACGTGTTTACCTAGCACAGTTTAAAATTTACATGATTGATAAATTGCAGGCTTGATTAGACTAATATCAATAGGACTGTCTGACTAATTTGCATTTTCTGAATCTCTCTTGGGAGCCATCTTCCAGCTCATATCTTTGTTCATCACCAGTCTCCGATTTTAGCTTGAAGAGTTTCCAAAGAGAAAATGGTCAGTCTCACAATCAACAACATCAATTGCATGCCTGTTATTAACTCTCTTTTTTTCTCCTACTTTCTGACCTTTAAGAACATGATTATAAAGGAGACACATGCTTCTCAGCAGCATCAAGCACTGCTGCCCGCAAACATATCTTTGGATCCAGCAGACAGGCCTGTGGTCAGTGCCTTTTTTGCCATTTCTTTATAAGGTAATGTCATCCAGTTCAATTCAGAGGCTAGATGCTGAAGTGCTGCTTCTATAATTCCAGAAAGCAGCTTGCCATCCAAACGCATAATTAAAGAGGGCAGCAGCGTGTGTTCCAGAATGATGATGCAATATTTCGGGGAAGAGTCTGTTGGTAAAATCAGTAGCACGCCCACCTAGCCACTTCCATATTTGTCTAACAGAAGGCTACTTTTCTTACTCTGTGAATATTTATGGTCAAGTGTATTAACTATTTCCACAAATAATGTTTGAGTCCCAGATTTGTCCATATCAAAATCAATCATACACAATCTAATGAATTACGTGGAACTGTGTAGAATGCCAGAGAACTCATATGGCACTTTCCGTGGTTGAAGAGCTAGCCAGTGACCTTTATCAAGTTATTAAATCTCTCTTTGCTTTAGAATTCTGGACTCTAATCTGTAAAACATAATGCATATCTCCTACTTACTTTACAGGAAATCATAATTAGTTTTTTTAAAATAAATCTTAAACCTATTAGGAAAAAATTCTCTATAAACACAGGATATCTTCCCACTAATTCACCTTTTATAATTTGTCAATTCTAACAGTTGTTTTGTTCCCTGTTGACATTAAATCTTTAGAAATGCAAGTTTCTAAAATGCTTTATTTAAAGAAATGTCTTAACAACTTCCACTACCAAGCATTTTTCTTCTTAAAGCATATCTGTTGAAGTCATAAAAGAACAATACAGATTATCAACCAGAAACTGGCAAAAAATTTTGCCTTTTTGTATCTAAGCAGGTAGTGTTTGTTTTTAAAGATTGGCACCTGAGTTAGCATCTGTTGCCAATATTCTTTATTTTCTTCTTCTTCTCCCCGAAGCCCCCCGTACCTAGTTGTATACTGTGGTTGTGAGAGCCTCTGGTTATGCTATGTGGGACACCGCCTCAGCATGGCCTGATGAGTCATGCCAAGTCCGTGCCCAGGATCTGAACTGGCAAAACCCTAGGCTGCCACAGTGGAGCGTACAAACTTAACCACGCGGCCATGGGGCCAGCCCCAGGGAGTGCATTTTTAATACCTAAGCATAATTTTATTTATTGTGGAAACTAAAAAGCAATTTTTTACTGAGGAACTTTCAAAACCAATTACTGATGCACAGATGAAACATTGTCCATCCCCTTTTTGCCCCCACCTCCTATGCCATGCCTCTTTCCTGGAAAGTACAGTATAAATAGGGAAAATGGAAATATAACCGCTTTCATGCACTTCCTAATTACAGGGTTACATTTGTATTACTAAGAAATTCTGTTTGTTTTCCATTACGATTCCAGAGGAAAGAAACCCCAGAAGCTGATAAGTACAAGTTCAGGTCCAGTTGGAAACTTTTGTGTATGTTACTTTTTACGAAATTTCAGAAGACTTTTCTTACTAGTCCTTCTGGTGGAGGGGACCCAAGAGAAGAAGGCAAGAATGTGATGTGTTGATCTCTCATGCCATCTGTAGCTGTAAACACCCCTGGCCCTTCGAGGATATCACTCTGGCAAGACTATTTTAAAACATACCACCTCCTTCTGGTCTGCAGTACTTCAAGAAGTTAAAGTACTTTTAAAAACATCTTGGGAGAATTGAGACCATCTAAACTTATTCTTCTAGTCTTTTCTATACATCTACCAGGATGAACTCCCAGCAGACTGATCTTTTCTGAAAAGAGTAGAACTTGTCATCTGCTGACAGAAGCTGAAGAACAGGCTTTCATATCCTTTCTCTGAGTCTAGATAGAGAAATTGAGTGGCGAATTAATAAAATTCACATGATTCTGTTGAAGCCTTGTTAGAAATTGTAAAAATGGATTTCAGGCATTTCATCATGAAAATCACGTTTGACATGTCACTGGAATGAAAGAGATGATTAGAAAGGAAAAAGGGCAGGGAGGTGGAAGGGAGGAGGAAGAAACGGAATGGCTGAGATACCATTTCATAGAAAGCAGTTTCCCCAGAGAGTGTCTTAACTTTCTACTTTATTTTGCTTGTGTAAATACAGCGTCGGCAAGCTTTTCTTCTCCTTTCTCCATCTTTTCCCCTCTAGAAAGAAATTCTCATTTGCTGTAGCTGCATTTGGAAATGTAGCAATTTGAAAATTCATTTTATGTTTGACTTACTCAAGTGATTACATAGGTCTTATTTATATGATTTTTTATTTTGGTAAATGTGAAGTAAACCACATTAAGATTCAAGGACAGGTATAATGCAGGAGCAAATTTTCAACATTCAACTATCTTCAAAAAGACAGAACTTCATAAAAACATTCCTTTTATTGCCTTCATCTGGCATGTTTCTTTTCATTAGGGTCAAAGATTTGAGAGAGATGAAAGACCTCCCAACTTTACACAGAAATATATATCAAGCAGGAAGAACTCCTTAAGTGGAAACATTCCTACAATAACCTTCTTTATTTCTATCTCTTTATCTAATAAATTTTCTCATCCATCTTAAAAATAGAATGGAAGAAACGAAGTGTTCTTTGTAGGTAGTTCAGATTATGGCTACATTCAACAAGCAGATTAAAAAATACAGTCAACACAGCTATTTTTTTAAAAAATCTACAAGTTTTGTCATGTAGACCAAAGATTCAGGTGACTATGAAATGTTCATTTTTATTAAGACATTTAGTACCATGTTTAAATATAATTGGCACATAACTTATGGCTGACATCTGGGTAGAAAGGTAAAATTGAAAGATGCTTTAGGTAACTTTAAAGTTCCCAATGAATTTCTTGTACTACTGAGAATAAACTGTGCATATATTTCCAATTCTGATCTAAACAGAAGATACATCTTTTATTTCTTTCAGACATATGGATAGCTCTGTGCCATTTAGAGTAAAACTTTATGCATATTGTCAGTATCTTATTTGTAGGAAAGACAAATTCATATTTCCTTTGTCTTTCTTATCTTTAAAAGAATTTATTTTTACTGTAGAAAACAGAATACAGAGATACAAAAGGAAGAAATTAAAAATTACTTCTAACCCCTTGTCCTCCACCACTCAGAGATATTCACCTGCTACTGCCTGGATGGGAGAGTCCACTGATGCGGAGTTTGGGTTTAATGTCCGTAGGAAGACTGAAGATAGGGCCTTGGATCTTCAAGAGAAGGGAGATTTACTCAGAAATCTTCTATTGAAGATAGGGCCTTGGATCTTCAAGAGAAGGGAGATTTACTCAGAAATCTTCTATTAAAGCCTCATTATTTGCATCAAACTAAAAATTTTCTGCACAGCTAAGGAAACAATCAAGAAAATGCAAAGACAAACTACAGAATTGGAGAAAATATTTGCAAACCATATTTCCAACAAGGCATTAATATCCAAAAGATATAAGGAACTCATACAACTGAATAGCAAAAAAACAAATGATATGATTAAAAAATGGGCAAATGACTTGAATAGACATTTCCCCAAAGAAAATATACAAATGGCCAACAGATACATGAGAATGTGCTCAATATCAGTAATCATCAGGGAAATGCAAATCAAAGCCACAATGCGATCTCACATCAAGCTTGTTAGTATGGCTATTATCAAAAAGTCAAAAAATAATGAGTGTTGACAAAGATGTTGAGAAATGGGAGCCTTTATATATACACTGTTGCTAAGAATATAAATTGGTACAGGCATTATGGAAAACAGTATGGAGGTTCCTCAGGAAATTAAAAATAGAACCACCATATCATCCAGCAATTCCGCTTCTGGATATATAGCCAAAGGAAAAATAAATCACTATTTCAAAGACATATCTACACTCCCATGTTTACCGAAGTATTATTCACATTAGCTAAGCTACATAAATAACTTCTAAGAGTCCAACAATGGATGACTAAAGAAAATGTGAGATATCTATATATAAAATGGAATATTACTCAGCCTTTAAAACGAAGGAAATCTTGCCATTTGTGACAACATGGATGAACCTGAAGGACATAACACTAAGTGGAATAAGAGGAAGACAAATATCATATGATCTCACTTATATGTAGAAAATAAAAAAGTCACACTCATAGAAGCAGAGAGTAGAATCCTGGTTAACAAGGGCTGGAGGGTAGGGGAATTGGAGAGACATTGGTCAAAGTGTACAAACTTTTATTTATTTATTTTTCTTTTCTTTTCTTTTTTTTTTGGGGGGGGGGAAGATTATCCCTGAGCTAACATCTACTGCCAATCCTCCTCTTTTTGCTGAGGAAGACTGGTCCTGAGCTAGCATCTGTGCCCATCTTCCTCTATTTTATATGTGGGACACCCGCCACAACATGGCTTGACAAGTGGTAGGTAAGTCCACACGTGGGATCTGAACAGGCGAACCCTCTGGCCACCAAAGCAGAACGTGAGAACTTAACTGCTGCACCACCGGGCAGGCCCCCAAACATTTAGTATAAGATGATTAAGTTCTAGAGACCTATTGCACAGCATAGTGACTATAGTTAGTAACAATGTATTGTATACTTGAAATTTGCTAAGAGAGTAGATCTCAAATGTTCTCATCACAAACGAAAAAAAGGTAACTATGTGAAAATATGGGTATGTGGGTATGTTAATTACCTTAATTGTGGTAATCACTTTACAATGTATGTGTATACCAAAAACATCTCAAGTTGTACACTTTAAATATATACACAATTTTTGTCAATCATACCTCATTAAAACTAGGGAAAAAAGCACAGTTTCTCAAAAGTTCTTATGTTGACAGATAAAATTTAAAAACAAAACAAAACAGCTTCACAGCAGACTTGCACATTTCCGTCTAGGCTCAGGGTAAGGAGCCTAGGCTAAGGGAAACAAAAATCCTGGACTACCTTCCTCATGAATTCGAGGCTTGGTATCCCAAGAAAAGAGAAATCAATTTAATATATATATATATATATATATATTTTTTTTTTTTTTTTGGCCACTTGGTTGAAGCAAATATACCATGCATTTTGGAAGGACTCTCCCATGGTAGAGTTAGAATGTCAATAATTTTTGATATTAGGAAAACAATGTGAAAGATAGTTTAAAAAATGTATGTTTAGAATGATTAAGTACCAGAATAAGGAGTCAAAACATAAAGAGACCAAGAGCAAACTGTGAAAAAGGAATAGGCTCATTTGAAAAAGAATCAAGTAGAAATTCTAGAGATGTTTTCTTTGCTTCCCAGAGACCTCTTAATACTGGAGACCCTTAATGCTTAGTTCTCAGCTCTCTTCTCTGTCTTCCCTCAGGCTCTTAATTATCTCTCTTCGTTATACCTCAGACTCCTTCAACACCTGCACTTGAATATCTAATAGGCATCTCAAATTTGATACACTCACAACTGAACCAGATGTTACCCCAAATCTGCTTCACCCACAATCATCCTCATCTCAGTTGATGGCTCTACTCTTCCTCTCTTTTTGTCACATCCACATCATTGTTGTTAAATCCACTTGGCTCTACTCTCAGGATAGATCTAGAATTGTGCCACTTCTCATCACCTCTACTGCTCTTATCCTGTTGTGAGCTCCCATCATCATACTTCTCCTAGATTACTGGTCTCCTGGCTTCCATCCTTGAGCCCTATAGACTGTACTCAATACGTCAGAAGTCAATCAGATCATGTCATTCTTTGCTGGGAATCTTCCAGTGCCTGCCCATCTCACTCAGAGTAAAAACAGAGCTCTTAAAGTTCCCACAAGGTTCTGCTAGTTCTGGCCCATTACTTTCTAAGCTCATTTTACGTTAATCTCTCCTTACTCCCTCTGCTCCAGCTACACTGGCCTCCTCTGTGTTTCTCAAAACTCTGGTCTGGGTCTGTTCTTTTCACCTGGAATCTCCTCCCCTAGATCTCCCCATGGCTTCCCTATCACCTTTTTCAGATCTTAGCTGACACAACAACCCCTCCTGAGTCCTTTCCTGACCATCCCGTTTAAAATTAACTCCCCCTTCCCAACACTCAGTATCCCTTGTCCTGCTTTCTTTTTCTTTTCAGAATTTATTCTTTCTAATCTACTATAATTTATTCATCTGTTTATTGTCTCCCCCAGTAGAATACAAGTTCCACGTGGGTGGGACTTCCATATGCTTTGTTCACTGCTAACGGGATGCTTAAAAAATCTTTATCGCCTTGCCCCTATCAGTCTTAATGATACGATTCTCTGGCATCTGTAAGAAAAGAACACAATATTTTTGAAAAAGAAAGTTTCCTATGTAGAGTTGCACTGTGAAAAAAATATTTTCAAAAAAAGGTATTAGGTTAGATAAATGGTGATAAAAAAAGGAAATGAAAGATAGTTTAATGTTTTACACTAGAGAACTGGAACAGGAGGGTTTATTGAGGAAGCTGGAAATACCGGGGATAGCTGTCACTTTGAGTTAGAAGACGGCAACTTTGTTCTTTATTTTGGACAAGTTGTCTTTCAGGTATTTAAAACAAAGTGTCTTGTAAGCAACTGGATCTGAGAGATACAGTTTGGTCTTAGATTGAAATTTCTCTCTTTTGGTTATCCTCAGATTTGTTATTAAAAAATCCTCAAGTTCAAAGGTAGGGTTTAAAAAAATTTTTCTACATTTTATTAAAAACATTTGGACACCAGAGAACTTAGGAAAAATGAGTCTCTCCCAATTCCTTCAAAACTAAATTTTAAACACTTTCAGTTTAGCTTTCCCCTTGTTTGTCGTGAAATGCTTTTTATCACAGGACAAAGTAATAAAAATCTGACAGATTTCTAGTGCAAGTAACAATTATTCTCAATCGTAAAAAAAAGTTAAAGAAACAAAGAAATTTCTTTTGAGGGAGGTTTTTAAGGATGGGTATTTAAAATTTAAAGACTTTATTGTTCTTTTGTTAATCTTTTTCATTTCAAAATATGGTCTTTGATTTTGTGCCAAAAGACGTCTATTTTTGCTGTACTAAGAAGTTGCCTGATGGATGATGATATTGTCCATACTCTCGCTAGTGGTCCTTCTTGACATTGTCCTGCTGAATTTTATACAAATAATTTTACAAAGGTTTATTTTCTTTCTTACCACCTCCCATGGGAACTTGACTTTGGCAGCCTTCTATTGGTGATTATAATATTCAGCTTGAGCTGAATCAGGACACAGGCTGTGAAATATTCTATTTAAAAATCCATTTGTGAACCATTAACAGAAGGCATATGAGAGTATTGTAGCACTGCTTAATGGAAGGTAGCAGTGTCTTAGCTGTGCGGATAAATAGAATTCGATTAGATTTTAAGAAGTGGTTTAACGTTCACCATTTTCTTATATATTTGAAAAGGCAACCAATATACTAGTATTAGCATTAGGCGTTAACTTTTGAAAATGAATTAGAGGTATATTCTTATGGGTTATACTACATGATGCAGACGTTTATCTGTAAATGGGTCAAAGTTCTTCCTACTTTTTTTTTTTTCTTATTTGTATGCTGGTTTGCCCTCATGTTCTTGTCTTCTAAATATCAGAGTGGCTCAAGGCCCAGTCCTTTGGCTTCTTCTCTTATCTAGCTATACTCATTCTCCTTTTCTCTTATCCAGTCTCAAAGCGTTAAACACCATCAATGTACTGATGACACTAAAATTTTTATCTCCAGTACAGAACTCTCTTCTGAACTCAGAAATGTACGTCCAATGACCTACATGCAATTGTTCCTTAAGATATCTCATAGGCCTATTAAATTTGAAATATCCAAAACTCAGTTCCTGATATTTGAGACTCCCCACCATCAATTCAGCTCCTCCTACAGTCTTTCCAACTCATTAAATGATAGGGTATCCAGATACCTCAATTTTGCCTTTCTCAGAATAATTATTAATAGCATCCTCTTTCGCTTTCAAAAGCACCCTCTTTAAGTTTCAAAAGTTGTGATTTATTATATGGTCACATTAGTTAATGATAATTCCATTCCCCATGTTGCTTAGATCCCAAAGAAATCTGTATTCTTCCCATCTTCCTCCCATAACACACATGTAGTTTATCAGCAAGTCCTATGGGTCTTATTGTAAAAATATATACAGAATTCAACCATTTCTCATATATTCATTGTCACCCCATGTTGATTCAAACCAGCACCGTCTCTTACCTGGGTGATTGCAATAGCCTCCTAACTAGCATCCAGAGTTCCCCATTAAAATGTATGTGGGATGATGTTACTGCTCGGCTCCAGAACCTCAGCTAAGTAGCTAAATTCTTATTACCTTTGATGGACTTCCTGATGTCCATATTTTACAGCCTGTTTGGACTTAGAAGGTGGATCTCCCAGCCTCAATTAAATTCTCCATTGCTATTCATCTTACCTTTTGGAACAGCTGCAAGCTCTATCTTGCCCACTTGCCAAGACTGAAAGCTGTTGCTTGACTCCTGATCACCAATGCTACCAGACTGGACTATGGTTCCTTACTTGGCATCTGTGGCTGTGTCTACCTTCTTCCTTTGCTCTTAGTTGGCCCAGCCATATTGGGCAGGCCTTCAACAGCCCTAATAATTCCCAGTATGTTCCATCTTATTTTAAGTAACTAGGCCAGATCCATTTGGTTACTTAAAGCAAGGAGCAATATTGGTTATACCAACATCTAGAAGTAAAGGAGAAAGCCAAGTTCATTAGAAGGGTGGACTAGTTAGAGCACCAACAGTAGGAACATTCATGATATCTTGCTCAAATGTATCTACAGCCACTTACTTGTCCTTTGAATTGATTTGAAAAAAGTATCTAGACTTGCATTTAGAACTCACGCTACAATTTCATTATTTTCAAACATGAGGCACCCTTTTAGGTAAATATTTCTTGGGATAGTGAACTTCCACAAAGATTTTAAAGAAATTTAAAAAGTAAACTTGGTAAGAAATACACAAATATTTCATGAGAATGATCAGTCCAAGAGAAATATTGTCCTTTAAAGATTATAGTAGGTGGTTTATTAGCACCTGAAATTTTTATTTAAGCCCCCTACCCAATAAAACATTTATGATGGCTTTTTCAAGAGATGACATGACATGCCTTTCTTCCCAACCATGTCAAATTCTTGTTCTAATATTCAAAATGAAGCAACAAATGGACAATTTTGATATGACTTTGGTTTATAAGCAATTACTTAATAGAAAGCAAGTGCCTCAGTCCCTGAGCCTTTTGTTTCATGTCTTGCTGAATATCTTCAAATTAATTGGATATAATCCATTTTAAATCTATCTTGGTGGATTATTTACGTGTGATGTTTCTAAACATGAATCAGTGAAGAGATCTGACTAACCTTAGATTTCTTCAAAATCACAGTGTAAAAATTCTTTTTATGCTCCTTTGTGGAATACTAAAAGTTCATATTTAGTACGGTCTTATAAATTAAAATATATGGAAATACAAAGTGAAGTTGAAGGACTTCGAATTTAACTTAAATAATCACTCTTTTCACCCCTTGGTAAAGCAAGCAATTTGTAAGGATTTAAAAATGTACCTAGGAAATCTTATAACAAACTCTAAAGGCCTGATGTCACTCAGGTTCTGGGACTTTTTACAATAGATTTAATACATGCAGGACTGACCTTCAATCCATGATGATGAAATAATGATTTACCTAGTTGTATGGTTTGATGCAGTCAATGAAATTTGAATCCTGAAATCTTAACAAAGTCTTCTTACTTTTTAATCATAAAAAATTAGTTTTATTTGTGGTATCAGAAATGATCTATCCCTCACGTATATCAACCTGTTACTCCAGTTACATAGTAGTAATTTTAGGTCAATCCTCATGTATTTATCAGAAGCCTCTCTTTCTAGAACATCCTTCTAGACAAAAAAAGACTTCACTACTCATATTCAAATCCTTGAAATGTTATCTATAAAACTCCCTTTTTTGCTCCTTTTACAAATTAACTAAGGCCTCCAATGATTGGGAAACTTGCTTCCTCTGAACCAAAGGAGCAGGAAGAGGCCTTGTAGTATCTTTTTATTCTCGTAGAAACTAACACCTGAAACTTCAACATCGAATGTTGTAAATCACGAATTCCTAGTTATCATGAATTTTCTATTATTTCTTCAGGAAGTTGATGTGAAGATGTTCCAGAATTATGAGAGCTGGAAGAGTCTACAGTAAGTGTTTGTCATTCAGGTATTACTGAGGTTAAATAGCGTCTTGGTTGTTGTCTTCGCTTTCTTCCCCCTCATGCCCTATCACTGGCTGGGTAATGGAGGAGGGTGGGAGAGAACTGAGAGAGAGAGAGAAGGGGAAAAAGAGAGAGGGAAAGAGAGAAAGGGAGACATAGACCCACACTGGTATCTTTCTTTCCTCTCCCATCCACTTTAACACCACTTCCTTGGCTTTAACTGCATCATTTGAGGACTCTGGCTCCTTCTGGATAAGCCCCTTCCAAGATTCAAACTCTCATCGGGCTCTGCATTGCTCTTCTTGCCCCTTCAGTCTCGGAGTGGGTAATTGATTGCCTATTGTTACCAGTCTCTAGATGCCTTGAAATCACTTGTACATTCCCCTAACTCTGCCCTTCTCTTTGTAAATAAAGATTAATTAAATTAAATTCTCTTCATGTAAATCATCTGAGTTTATTCTGACCTTGACTGATACAAATAAACCTCAAGCAGATTGGAATATTTATTTTCTATATTTAACAACATCCAGGGAAGGGAATTTTTCAGCCACATTTAGTGACAGGTTATAATCAAAATTCCTGCATTAATTCCTACTTAATTAAATCTAAACTCACGATGCTTCTGTTTAAGCATAGAATCTGCCCTCAGGAACTTACTTCACTACTCGGAATCTTTTGTTTTCAACCCAAGTAGCTTAGTTCAGTTCAGACTTTTTCTTTTTCATTTTTTTTTCTCAGTTTTAATGTTGCATTTTTAGTTCACTTTTGGGTCAGATATTTCCCACATCGTTTGCTGTCACAAATACTCCTTTCTGGACCAGACTAGCAAAACACAGTCTATAGCATACGTGTACATGCACCATTAGGTGATTCCTTTATAAACTATGAGGCCATTTTGTTTTTTGGTTATTACCTGACTAGATTTTAGTTTTATTTATTTGCATATAAACTCTTACAGCATTTCCTTCACAAGGTCAATGGACCGTGAACAGTCTACATATTACCTCTCAAATTATGCTTGTGATTTAATTTTTGAATGTTTTGTATTTTCACGTACACATAGGCACATTCGGGATCATTAGGATGAGCTGACTGTAGCCAGGCACTGACACAGATTGCAGTGTTTATTTTATTGCTGCATGAGAACTATAAGCATAAGGACCTAGTCCCTAGAATGTTTATCCACAGTGAAATTACGTTAAAGGAACATTTTAAGTCAATGTTGAAGGTCTGTAAGGAATCACATTATCAATGCTTTAATACAATTTTAAGTGTCTTGGGAAGGATGATATCTTCAAAGTTCTTAGTTAATATTCAGTAAGACTCAGTTAAATGAATAAATGAAATATTGAACCAATACAGGAATGAATGGCACTCCTTTAAATTGCTTTTTATTTGTTAGTGCTGCTGAGTTGATTCTGATTCCTAGCAACCGTGTATACAGTAGAGCAGAACGCTGCCTGGTCTTTTTGCACCATCCTCTCATCTTCCAGGGCTGTATCAGACAATGTTCTCCTGCTATTCATAGGGTTCTCATGGCCAGTTTTTTTGGAAGTGGGTGGCCAGGTCCTTCTGCCTAGTCTGTTTTAGTCTGGAAGCTCCGCTGAAACCTGCCCACCATGGACGACCTGCTGGTACTTGAAAACGGATGGTATAGCTTTTCGCATCACAGCAACATGCAGCCACCACAGTGTGACAAATGACAGATGGATGATGTGGTTCTCTGACTGGGAAACGAGCCTGGGTCACAGCAGGGAAAGTGCCCAATCTTCACTGCTAGACCCCAGGTTATTTTTATAGCTGGGTGGTATTCCATGTTTCATGTACCATAACTTGTTTAACCATTCACGTGTTAAAGGATATTTAGATTGTTTCCAGTTGTTCTCTATTACAAACAAAGCTACTAGGAACATTCATGTGCATGTTTTTGCGTGAATATAACTTTTCATTTTTATAGGATAAATAGCCAGGAGTGGAATTGCTATGTGGGTTGGTAGTTGCATGTTTAGTTTTAAAAACTTTTTAAAGAAATTACCAAGCTATTTTCTAGAGTGGCTGTACCATTTTGACATTTCCAACAGCGATGTACGAGCGAGTCAGTTTCTCCACATACTTGTCAGCATTTGGTGTTGTCACTATTTTAAAATTTTAGCCATTTTGCTAGATGCATAGTAGTATCTCATTGTGGTTTGAATGTGCATTTCCCTAATGGGTAATGAAATTGGACATCTTGTTATATACTTATTTGCCATAAATATATCTTCTTTGGTGAAAAATCTGTTCTTGTTTTTTGTCCATTTTCTATTTGGATTGTTTATTTTTTCAGCTATTGGGTTTTGAATGTTCTTTATATATTCTAGATACTAGTCCTGTTAGATATATGGTTTGCCTAAATCTGAATCAACTCCCACTCTGTAGCTTTGCTTTTTATAATCTTAACAGGGTCCTTCACAGAACAAATGTTTTTAAATTTGTTGAAGGCCAATTTATCAATTTTGCTTTTATGGATTACGTCTTTGATGTCAAGTATAAGTAAGACTTCTTTGCCTAGGCTTCAATTCCAAATATTTTCTCCTATTTTCTTTTTTCTAAAAGGCTTTTAACATTTTGCATTTATGTCCATGATTCATTTTGAGCTAATTTTTGCATGAGAAGTGACATTTAGGTAGAATTTCACTTTTTTTTTTTTTGCCTCTAGAAGTCCACTCCTTCCAGCAGCATTTATTGAAAAGGTTATCTTCCCTCATTGGATTGCTTTTGCATCTTTGACAAAAAGCAGTTCAGTGTATATGTATGGGCCTGAGTTCTCTATTCTGTTCCATCGATCTGTGTGTCTACCCCTCTGCCAACACTATACATTCTTAATTACTGCACCTACATAATAAGTCTTGAAATTGACTAGACCGATTCTTACCACTTTATTCTTCCTTTGCAAAATTATTTTTTACCTATTCTAGTTCCTTTGTCTTTCTATATAAATTTTAGAATAATCTTCTCAACATTTAAGAAAAAAAATCTTGCTAAGATTTTGATAGAAAGTGCATCAAGCCTGTATATCAATTTGGGGAGAATTAATATTCCACTATTTTGAGCGGCCCAAAGCATGAGCATGTTGCCTTTCCATTTGTTTATATCTTCTTTGATTTCTTTCATCATTGCTTTTTAGTTTTCAGCATACAAGTCCTGTATTTTTGTTAGATTTACACCAGAGTTTTCAATTTTTTTAATGATTGTAAATTGCATTGTATTTTAAATTTTAGTGCCATTGCTGCTATATAGAAATGCAGTTGATTTTCGCGTGCTTATCTTGTATCCAGGAATCTTGCTGAACTCATTTATTAGTTCTAGGAGGTGTTTGTGTGTTCCCTGGGATTTTCTACATAGACAATGATATCATTGCTCTACAGGGAAAGCTTTCCTTCTTTGTTTCCAAGCTGTCTGGCTGATTTTCTTTTCTTGCCTTCTTGACTGGCTAGAACTCCCAGCACTGCACTGAATAAGAGTGGGGACAGCAGGCATCCTTTATTGAATTTAATTCTGTTTCTCTCTCTAGTTTACTGAGTTTACTTCAATCTACAAATTTCATTTAATCTGTAAGGGTTCCGACCAGTGATCTCTATTACACTGGTGTGTTAACTTGTACACAAGGCTGCTGACTTGTAAAATGAACAAACGTGTCTTCTATTCCTATCTTTGAATTCCTAAAAGCTATCTTAAATATTACTGCAAAAATATGGATTGAGGACCTCCGATTGTAAATCCCCTTGCCTTGGCATAGACAATACTAAATCCTTTCTGGATAAGATCACTGAGATAGCAGTAATAAAATAGTCAAACAAGAAAATTCCGATGGAGTCACAAGTGATTGTTTTCACCTCAACTGCTTCTACGTGATGAGGCAGGAGAAAGGAATAGGAAGAAATTTGATAATACAAAGAAGAGAGTAACTGGAGAGCAAAGCTATCACTAGCAATGAAAGAAAACTCTTTTAGGTTCCATGGAGCCTAGAAATTGTGATATAAGGAGGTTGAGACCTAGAAGTTGTCCACATTTTGGCTCCGTCAATAACTAGTATAAACCTGTGCATATACCTCCTGAAGTCTCTGAAGTCTTACTTGATGCCTTTAAATTTAATTTAAGGACAAAAATATCTCTTCCATAGAGAGTTAGTGTATGAATTAGATGAGATAAAACATAATATTTATATGATATAACTAGTCTAGCACATAGTAAGTATTCAGTAACAATTTTGTTTTCCTTTTTCTCCTGCTGTTCTGCAGACCCAAAGTGTTTCACAAAGCCTATGCTAGTATTAAGGGACAGAGCGGACTACATTTCATAGAAGGTACGTGGCATCATGTGAAATGAAGACAGTAACACTGTGGTGTTTCTATGATCGCAACCATTTGTTCAGCAGAAAGTACAAACACAAATAGCCATTGATATAGGCATATTTGTTTCAGACATTGTATTCTTCTTTGAAATATGTATGCTGAACATTTGCAAAGCCTAGTACGTCTTACACAGAGTGGAAACAATCAAACATGGAGGGTGAGGAACCATGGGACAAGAGAAAGAACAACTGGTAACTAAATGAGCAAAAACAGGAGACAGACAAGTGGAACCACAACTGCGGACATTTCCTAGTGACTTCTGTCTAAGAATTACTCTAACGAGGAAAAAGGGGTAGTTTATTCCAGAACTGCACTAAAATTATGCTTAAATAAAATCTCTAGCTGACTATTCATTGTGAGAGTGTAGCCTTATTGTTCCTAGATCTTGATAAATGGCAGATACTGATCAAAGGAGAGATGTTTTGTTTTATTTTATTTTTTATTTTAATTTTAAAAGCTTTTATGAGTTGTTCTCTCTCTGTGAAGAGGCCCTGTAATCTTTTGGGTGTGTCACTGGTTATACAATTGTTTGAGTTGGATTTATTAAAAACTATGCCATACCGGAAAAACTAAAAATTATTGCAAATGTCAAAGACGATTATAGCTGAAGTTTACCCCTGAGCAGTATCAATCTGTTGTAAAAAAGAATTCATATTTTCTGACAGAAATTATTGCTCCAAAAACAAGGTTGAAAGAGGACATTTTTTTCTGGGTAGTTTAGTAGCTGATCTTTGACGCTTACCTCTTTTAATTTAATAAAATATTTTTGAACATTCCTGATAAAGAGCTGCAGGGCAAATCAAGATGCTCCAGCTTGCTGCTGCTCTTTTAGTTGGCAGGGGCTGAGGAGCTGTGTAATTAGATAAGTGTTCCCACCAGTTCCAGGGGTGCAGTAATGTTTTTCATCTTTTCCATTATTGTACACTTAACTATGAAGCATACACTCATTTGGCGTTCTAAGCACGTTTGATTGATTTACAATGTCAGAAAAATTTACAGATTATGCATTCCAAAAGATAAGAGGGAATTAATGTCTAGGAAAAGTTTTTAGCATAGCTCCTCTAGCCAACATTAATTTTTTTAGCATTAGTGTGTCTAAGTGTACAGAAGTAAGTAAACATGGACAAAGGTAATCCAAATTAAATTGCTGAGAATATTATTTTCCATTGGTTTGCTCTGGGTTTATATGTAATAGTTCTTGATGTATACTTTGAAGTATGTCCTGACTTTTATTAGAATGTCAAAATAATGTTCAAAATGCTACATCGCACACTGCCACATAGTCTCTTTGGACATGCTAGTTTTTTTCTTCCAGAAACACATAAAGATTTAAACCAAATGAAAATCAATGAAAATGATGAACGAAGTATAAAATGAATTTTGAAAGAGGAACATCAAACAGCCTCTTAGTTTTCTGGAAATCTTACGTTGTCTAATAAGAAATAATCTGAGATTTTTCACAATGTATTTTAGCTTTACTTACAAATTTTATGTACTTTATAATAAAAGCCACTCAAATAATTGGGAAAGTGTAGCTCTAGTTTGAGAGATTTAACAGATACAAAATGCTTCCTACTCTGACTTAAATTGCAATATGGACATATCAGTAGAGAAAATTATTAATATTTATAGTGATCATATATTATTAAAAGTAAAAATCAATTATTTTAAAGTTTGAGTTTAAGTAAGCTTAGCAGGATTTTGCTTTACAAAATAATTAAATTCAGCTTTTAGATCATTCTTTCATTCATGATTTATAAAAGGCAAGTCTGCTATTTTAGGGGTTAGGTGAGTTTTTAAAATAAATATTTGGAATCTCACAAAGGCATTTTTAGCTGTCAGGAAGAAATAAGATTTTTAGCTAAAGAAAGAATCTACCTATAATCAAGGCCTGAATAGTTTTTTATTCAGATTGCATTTTGCGTAAATGCAGACAGAGTTGCTGCAAGAAAATGTAGCGTGAAGTGTGGGTGTGTGTTTGATACAGAGATGCATAACTTAGCCTCTGGAGAATCTCAGTGAATATCCACATGGGGTTAGGACACAGACATTCCTGGCTAAGGAGTCAGTGAGCAGAAGTGTTTAGGTGGCATGCTGTAATTATGCCAAGTTATAAGCAAAGGTGGTTTTTCTCTTTGCAGATGTAGCTGGCTATTTGTTTGACTCCTGAGAATTCCCATGTACTGGATGAGAAGAGAATTTTTTTGCTTTTATTTGTTTCTTGCATTTCGAGTCATCATTTTTAGTTCATTTCTTATCAGATCTTGAGGAGTTCTTTTGGGCCATCATATGGATTTTGATTCTCGAATCTCAAGATCTGGTTATTTGTATTTTTCCTTCATTAATGTCCAAAGAGAAAAACCATTAAAGCATTGTTTAATTAAGAAGCCACAAAGATTTTCAATTGCAAGGAATTTTTCAGGTGTATTGTAGGACTAGCCCAGTGTTTAAGTGTTCTGATAAACCTCTGGGGATTCATGGAGCTCCTCTAAAGACCTCTGTGGAGGAGGCGTGATGGGTTAAGGGGTGGAGACCAAATGGGCAGTTGCGATGTGGGGCCCCTGCTTCAATCAGCATGATTCTACCTTTATCTCTTGCATATTCGTCTTCCATGTAGGCTTTCATTTACAAAACAGTTCAAATGAAAGTTAAATACTACTGGCTGAACACTCAAATTGGCATGTTTTTTAAAAAAGATATTATCTAGCATTTACTTCAACACAGTTCATCAACAAATCATTCAGTTTATTTAAATGTCTTCTGTCTGTCTGGCATTTTTTAAATTATTCAAAGAAATAGAACCATATAGTATCTTCTTTGGTTTAATTTTTTTTATTGATATATAATTGGCGTATAACATTATATTGCTTTCAGGTGTACAACATAATGATTTGACATTTGTATACATTACAAAATTGCTCACCAGCATAAGTCTAGTTAATATCCATCACCATATAGAGTTACAAATTTTTTTTCTTGTGATGAGAACTTTTAAGATTTACTCCCTTAGCAGTTTTCAAATGTACGATATAGTATTATTAACTATAGTCACCATGATGTACATTTAACCCCCATAACATTTATTTTGTAACTGGAACTGTGTACCTTTTGACCACCTCCATTCATTTTGCCTACCCTCCTCTGCCTCTGGCATCTATCAATCTATTCTTTGTATCCGTGAGTTCGATTGTGTCTTTTTAAGATTTCACATATATGAGATCACACAGTATTTGTCTTTTTCTGTCTGACATTTCACTTAGGGTAATGCCCTCACGGCCCACCCATGTCGCAAATAGCAAGATTTGCTCATTTTTTTATGACTGAATAATATTCCATTGTGTATGTGCATACATATACTACATTTTCTTTATCCATTCATGGACACTTAGGTTGCTTCCGTGACTTGACCATTGTAAATAATGCTGAAGTGAAAATGGAGGCATATATCTTTCTAAGTTTTCAATATTTGAGTCATGGAGGGATGGGAGTTTGTAGAAACAAGTTTTCTTTTTGCAAAAAGACAAAATCTTAGATTGAGTTAAAAAACAATATCCAGGATCTGGCCCCGTGGCTGAGTGGTTAAGTTCACGTGCTCTGCTTCGGGGGCCCAGGGTTTCACTGGTTCAAATCCTGGGTGCGGACATGGCACCTCTCATCAGTCCATGCTGAGGTGGCATCCTATATAACTCAACTAGAAAGACCCACAACTAGGATATACAACTATGTACTGGGAGGCTTTGGGGAGAAGAAGAAGGGGAAAAAAAAGAAGAAGATTGGCAAAACATGTTAGCTCAGGTGCCAATCCTTTAAAAAAAAATCCAGTAAAGGCAAAGTAGACTAAAAAGAAAATCAAAACTAGAAATATACATATAGTAAATTTAAGAAGCTTGATGTAGTATATATTATGTATGTATATAAATATATATAATAAACAACAACCATACTTCAACCTGATTTCGTTAAAAAGGTCCTGGATTTTGAGCTGATTGTAATGAGAAGATATTTGGGGGTCTTGAGAGAAGGGATGAGCATTTTTTCCATGTGGGAAGGATGTAAGTGTGGCCAGAGAGTGACCTGTGGCAGATAGTATTTTCTCCAAATGGCCCCGCATTATGTTATGTTATGTTGTGATATGTTATGTTATATTGTATTAGATGTTATATTGTATTGGGATATTATATTTTATTATATTATGTTCCATCATGCGTGACCTTCTTGCAGTGACATTGATATTCTTCCCACTAAGATTGAGAAGGAGGGGTCTTATGTCACTTCCCCCTGAATTTGAGTAAGCCTGTGACTATAGTTGAAGTGACAGTATGTGACTTCCACGGCCATGTCATAAAGTCTGATAAAGCTTCTGCATAGTTCCTGTTGGAATGCTTACAAGCCATCATGCCGTAAGGAAGCCCAGGCCACATGGAAAAAAATGGGAAAGAATGCCCTAGTGACCAAAATATGGAAAGAAATAATCGATTGTATTTTTGTGGAGAATGCAAAATGTAGAGTACTTAGGGGGCAATGTCATAAAGAAAGAACATAGCACATGGCATTTTCAATGTATTTGAGCAGTTTATTATGTAAATAGTTATCTGATTTCAATATTACGAATAGGAATAATAAGTCAATGAATATACTTGAATTCAATTATTCAATGGTCATTCAAACCACACAGCTCAGGGCCAGAGACTCACAGCAGTTTTCAATCAGTTAGGGAATAGGATAATTTTCCTCCCCCTCTAAAACAAGGCTCTATCTTGAATCACTTCAGCACCTTCTCCTTTTCCCAGCTTATACCCTCTCTTTTCTTAGTGCTAAATTAGCCCCCCAATAATCACACACAAACAAATAAATGTGTGTGATGGAAGAGATGAATGGACTTCTCTAGCACATTGACAGGTGCTCTCCTAGGTGCTAGGATTACACACTTGGATAACCAATGATCCTTATCCACAAGGAACCACGTTGATAACCAATGATTCTTATCCACAAAGAACCACGTTTGAGCAGATTGCATCAAAATAACCCATTCTTTCAGCTGAATCTATTTTGGGGATTTTGTCTTTTTCTGAATTGGCTTTTTAATCTCTTTCAATTCTTTCTTTGCTGTTATTTCAACAATTCATGGCATCACAGTTTTCTTACAAAAAAATGTCTTGAGGGACAGGCAAAGATTTCTCCTAAAATCAGCTTCATAAGTTTATGAAAAGATTATTCATTTCTTTCCACACAAATATACTTGGCCATAGGATGGTAAATACCTAATTTATTTTATATTTTCATACAAATAAAGTCTCTTTTGAAGTATTTATTTCATTATAGCTAAAAACAAGCAAAGGAGTGATATAGTCATTAAGGGTTGTTAAAAGTAATTCTTTGTGATATACCATAAAAAAAGAGAACATCATCACAAAAAACTCAGATTATAAAGTTTTAGTTTTCTGCTGATTATTCTGTATAGATTAGTGAAATACTTTTATTTTAACACATACCATATTAAAATGGTCAAGAAATGGAGAACCCAAACCTAACGAAAAATGCTTTATTTTCACTGTTTTCAAAGCTTTCTTCTAAGCGATCCTAGAATAAAATGGTTTATCTTCATATGAAGCCAAGAACTTGACATTCTTGTCAAGTTAGAGAATTGAAAAATCTTTCAAAATAACAATTTGTGTTTTTTAGACTCTTTATAAATATAGGATGGAAATAATCCCTCAGAGAATGTGGGCTGTAAACATGTACTTTCCCTGTGGTGAAATACCACTGCTTTGTTTTTTGCAGAAAACACCAAATAAAAAGTGTTCAATAAATGGTTTTAAAATGTATTCCCATGTTGTAGAATGACAAAGCAGATTCACATTTTCTCGAAAACAGAGTAGTAGCTTGTCTTATGAATTTAGTCATAAAGAGAGTCGATATAGTCTAGTGGCTAAGGCCCAGGTACTGGGGCCAGACTTCTTGTATTCCATTTCTGATGCTGCCGGGTACCAGCTGAGAGTCTTGGGCAAGCTATTAAACCTCTCTGTAAATGGGATAACCATACAACCTACCGTCTAGGGTGGTCGTGAAGATTAAATGAGTTAATATATGTAAAGCCCTTCGAACAGTACCTGACACATTAAGAATAGAGTTTTTACTTAGCTTATTGCAATATATTAAAACAAAATATAAGTACCATTCTTTTGGCACATAGAAATCTCATTTCTATACCTCTCCAAAAAGAAGTTGAGTTTTGTACATAAGATTTCTTCTTTTTTAATTTTTAATGCCTTTCTCTAGCTATAGTAAAAGCTGGCCCTCTCTCTGTCTCTGTGTCTGTGTCTCTCTCTATTTTTCTGTCTCTCTCTCTCTCAACGGGGAAATGTGCTATTTTTATCTTTTAATTTATTATGGCTATGTAGCCTTCATAATTTTCTACCTAAATGTTTGTAGATGACCTTTTAATTGGTCTGCAATTTTTTGGGGAAATATTTTCCTAGTTTTTTTCTTTTTTTGCTAGTTTATAGAATTTTTGACATAAAGATGTTTTGTAACTATGATTTTCTTAACATGTTCTTTAAGGCATGTGTAAAAACAATAAATTTTTGGTTGCCATAACTTTCAGACATAGTGATACTCTATCAGTCTATCATTTTCTATGAGATTTCATTTGGAAAAAAATATAATCAATTATTCCTAAAGACGGTTAAATTGCTGAAGCTACACAACTTTGCAGGCTTGCTTATCCAGTTGTGAGCCCACAGGTGAAGGTCAGGGAGCCAGAGAATAGTCATGGTCAGGCTTCCGTCACTTTTAGTCACATTCTTCTCCATTGATGGTGAGCAGTGTTGTGAAAACTGTCAACGTTGAGCCC
This sequence comes from Equus quagga, assembly GCF_021613505.1. NCBI lineage: Eukaryota > Metazoa > Chordata > Mammalia > Perissodactyla > Equidae > Equus > Equus quagga. Next base: position 14,227,415 of record NC_060277.1, read on the forward strand.
ACTCTTGTAAGGTGACTGTGCAATAATTTATATGTGTGTGTGTGTGTACACAAACCAATTTTTCCTATGAGAAATATCTATGCATCAACTTATAAATATTCTCAATTATCTCCTTAAAATGGATCACAAGACTTGTGTCAAAGATTACAAATGCAAAGAGTCGTGTTGCATGTGGCAGACCACTATCGCTTGGACTGTGCGGTACCTCCCTCCTTCTTCTCCTTCTGGCAATGATCCTTTGCCACTTTTCTGACCATGTAATTCCCAAAGAACCTTGCATGTGCTATTTAATTCTGCTTCTGCAGCCACAGTTCATTGGCTAGGGCCAAAAATTCTCTCAATATAGGTCAGTGAGAATCCTCCCAGCATTTATGGACAAGGGGCTAAGATGGAGGCAAGTTAGCATTTTTCCAGGAACTGAAACTACGAAATGTAAAACATCAAAGCTACTAAAAAGGCTCTCACTTTCACAATGCAGAGCAAGTCAATGTGCAATGAAGTGGGAAACGAAATTCACTTATGGAAACACAGACAGAACCCTAATTGCAGTAACAGTTCCAGTTTCAGTGGTGCATGAGCTGCATCCTTGCCCTTTTCATGGTCTGAATCTTTAACTCTCCCTTGGATTCCAATAGTCTCCCCCCATCTCTCTCTTTTCTTTTTAGGGTAGTTTGAATTGAAGTCATATGAAAATACTTTCCAGAAGCCTGTAACAATTAATTCCCACTAGAGCAAGAGATGAAGATGCCATGGTGTCAATAAGTGTTTTATTTCTCTCAAATAATAATTCATGGTTGTTTTAATTTACCTTTATTTAATTACCAGAAAGGTTAGATTTTTCTCATATGCTTTTAGACATTTATATTTCTCTTTTGTGTATGCTGTTTCATATTTTTATTACTAATTCATGTTTTTCTTTAATGTGTATAGGCATTTTCACATTTTTGTATATAATTCCTAATTAGAAAAGCAATTTATAATTATTATAGATCATTGTGAAAAATTTTAGAACCTGGAAAAATATGGGGAAGGAATATTAGTATTTTGGTGTAGGTCCTTTAAAATGTTTTCTGTTCCGAACCACCTCACTAGGTGTCACAAAATTGAGTTCACACTCTTACTTACTGTGCTGTGACCTGCTTTGCCATTAACATGCATTTAGCCATTTTCCATAACATTAAGGCTTACTCTAAAGCATAATGTGTAAACTTGGCTTTAATAAACCCTTATTATTGGCCATTACGGTCATTTGCACTTTTTATTCCAATTATAAGTGATGCTCAATAACCTTCCACATAAATATTTTTAGATGATTGTTTTGTGTTTTTATCTGTTTTGTGGTAAAATACACAACATAATATTTACCATCTTAACCATTATTAGTGTACTGTTCAGTGGTATTAAGTATACTCATATTGTTGTGCAACCATTACTACCATCTATCTCCAGTACACTTTTCATCTTGCAAAACTGAAATTTTATATCTGTTAAACAATAACTCCCCATTCTCCCCTCCCTCTAGCCCCTAACAACCAGCATTCTACTCTTTGCCTCTATGATTTTGACTAGTCTGGGTACCTCATATAGGCGGAATTCTCTAGCACTTGTCTTTTTGTAACTGGTTTATTTCACTTAGCATGTCTTCAGTTTCACCCATGTTGTAGAATGTATCAGAATTTCCTTCCATTCTAAGGCTGAAGAATATTCCACTGTATGTATATACCACATTTTGCTTATCCATGTGTCTGTCAATAGACATTTGGGTTGCTTCTATGTTTTAGCTATTGTGAATAATGCTGCTATGAACATGGATATACAAATATCTCTTCAAGATCCTGCTTGTAATTCTTGTGGATATATATTCGGAAGTAGAATTGCTGTATCATATGGTAATTCTATTTTTAATTTTTTGAGGGGCCGGCTCCGTAGCCGAATGGTTAAGTTCGCGTGCTCCGCTGCGGCGGCCCAGGGTTCGGATCCTGGGCGCAGACATGGCACCACTCGTCAGGCCACGTTGAGGCGGCGTCCCACATCCCACAACTAGAAGGACATGCAACTAAGATATACAACTGTGTATGGGGGGGTGGTTTGGGGAGATAAAGCAGAAAAAAAACATTTTTTTTGAGAAACCACCACATTGTGTTCTACAGTGGCTGTACCATTTTACATTCCAAGAAAGAGTGCAAAGGAGCTCCAACTTCTCCACATTCTTGCCAGTACTTGTTATTTTCTGGTTTTTAAAATAATTGTCATCCTAACAAGTTTGAGGTGATAACTCATTGTGGTTTGATTTGAATTTCCCTGTTGATTAGTGATGTTGAGTATCTTTTCATGTGCTTATTGTCCACTCATATATTTTTTTGGAGAAATGTCTATTCAAGTCCTTTGCCCATTTTTGAATCAGGTTGTTTGTTGTTTTCTCATTGAGTTTCAGGAGTTCCCATACATTCTAGATATTAACTCCATATCAGATATATGATTTGCAAATATTTTCTCCCCTACCGTAGGTTGCTTTTTCACTCTATTGATACGGTCCTTTCACGCACAAAATTTTTTAATTTTATAAAGTCCAATTTGTCTATTTTTTTCCTTTTTGCCTGTTCCTTTGGTGTTATATCCAAGAAACTATTGCCAAATACAATGTCATAAAGATTTTGCTCTATATTGTCTTTTAAAAGTTTTATAGTTTTAGCTCTTACATTTAGGTTTTTGATCCATTTTGAGTTCAATTTTGTATATGGTGTTAGATAGGATTCATTCTTTTGCATGTGGATATCCAGTTTCCCCAGAACCACTTGTTGAAAAGACTGTCCTTTTCCCATTGAATGGTCTTCATGCCCTTGTTAAAAATCATTTGACTATAATATGTGAGTATTTATATATGGGCTCTCTATTCTATTCCATTGGTTTATATGTCTGCCTTTATTTCAGTACCACACTGTTTTGATTACTGTAGCCTTGGAGTATGTTTTAAAATCAGGAAATGTGAGCCCTCCAATTTCATTTTTAAGATTCTTTTGGTTATTTGGTATCCCTTGAGATTCCATAGGAATTTTAAGATGAATTTTTTTTCTTTTGAATTTTAAAAGTTCTTTTTTGATGTTTAATTTACATGTGGTAAAATAAATGTTAAGTGTACAGCTTGATGAGTTTTTACGTATATACACCCTTGTGACTGCCAGGCTGATCAAGAAAGTACCTTCCCGCCAATCTTCCTTCTGGAGATAGCCACTGTTTTTTTTAGCTTTATTGAGGCATAATTGATATACAAAAATTGCATATATTTAATATCTACATCTTGATGAGTTGGAGATATACATATACCTATGATATCATCACCACAATCAAGATACAAAACATATCCATCAACTGTAAAAATTTCCTGTGTTCTTTTGTGGGTTTTGTTTTGTTTTTTTTGTAAGAATACTTAACATGAGATCCATTCTCTTTACATATTTTTAAATGCACAATATTGTATTGTTAATTATATGTATTATGTTGTATGGCAGATCTCTAGAACTCATTCACCTTAAAGAACAGAAACTTTAGACCCATTGAAAAACAATTCCTCATTTCTCTCTACCCCCAGACCCTGGAAATCACCATTCTATGATCTGCTACTATGAGTCTAACTATTTTAGATATTTCATGTAAATGGAATCATACAGTATTTGTCCTTCTATTACTGGCATATTTGATGTAGCATAAGGTTCTCTAGGGACATCTATGTGTTGTCACAAAAGGCAGGATTTCCTTCTTTTTTAAGGCTGAATAGCATTCTATTGTATGTGTGTACCACTAGGATGGATTTTTCTATTTCTGCAAAAACATTGTTGGGATTTTTGACAAGGATTGCCTTATAACTGTAGATCACTTTGGGTAGTACTGACATAGATATTGTCTTCCAAACCATGAATATGAGATGTCTTTCCATTTATTTATGTCTTCTTTAATTCTTTCAGTAATGTTTTGTAGTTTTCATTATAAAAGCCTTTCACCTCCTTAGTTAATTACTAAGCATTCTATATTTGATGCTATTATAAATGGAATTGTGTTTTCTTTTTTCTCTTTGCAATAGTTCATTGTTATTGTGTAGAAATTCAACAGACTTTTTTGTGTTGACCTTGTATTCTGCTACTTTGCTGAGTTTATTAGTTTGAAAAGCTTTTTGTCGAGTCTTTAGAGTTTTCTACTTATAAGATGACATCATCCATGAATAGAAATAATTTTACTTCTTTTTTCCAATTTGGATGATTTTTATTTCTTTTTCTTGGCTAATTACTCTGGCCAGCATTGTCAGTGATATGTTGAATAGAAGTGGTGAAACTGGGAATCATTGACTTTTTCCTGATCTTAGAGGAAGTTTTTCACCATTGGATATAATGTTCATTGGGGGGTTTTCAAATGTGACTTTTGTTATGTTGAGGTAGTTTCCCTCTGTATTAATTTGTTTGGGCTACCATGACAAAATGTCATAGACTGGGTGGCTTAAAATTCAGACACTTATTTTCTCACAGTTCTGGAGGCTGGAAATCCTAGATCAGGGTGCCAGTATGGTGAGGTTCTGGTGAGAGTTCTCTTTCTGGTTGAAGATGGCACTTTTTTGCTGTGTCCTCACATGGTGGATATAAAGAAAGCAAGCTGTCTGGTGTCTCTTCTTATAAGGGTACTAATCCCATCATGAGAGACTCACCTTTATGACCTCATCTAAACCTAATTACCTCCTAAAGACCTCATCTCAAAATGCCATTACATTGGGGTTCAACATATGAATTTTGAGGAGAATCAATTCAGGTCATAGCAACTTTTATTTCTAGTGTGTTAAGTGTTTTTATCATAAAACGTTGTTGAATTTTGTCAAAGGCTTTTTCTGTCTCAATTGAGATGATCTTGTTGTTTTGTTCTTCATTCTGTTAATATGATGCATTACATTGACTGATTTTCATATGTTGAACCATCTTTGCATTCCAGAACAAATCCCACTTGGTCACGGTGTATAATCGTTTCAAGATATTGCTGATTTGGGTTTGCTAATATTTTTTTTGAGGATTTTTACATCCATGTTCATAAGGAATATTGATCTGCAGATTTCTTTTCTTGTAATGTTCTTGTCTGGCTTTGGTATCAGAGCAATGCTGGCCTCATAGAATGAGTTAGGATGTGTTTCCTCTTCTATTTTTTTGGAAAAGTTTAAGAAAGTTTGGTGTTAGTTCTTCTTTAAGGCTTTGATAGAATTCCCCAGTGAAGCTAGGTACAGGGCTTTTTTTATCAGGAGATGTTTGATTACTGATTCAGGCTCTTTACTAGTTATAGATCTATTCAGGTTTTCTATTCTTGTTTCAATCTTGGTAGGTTTCATATTTCTAGGAACCTATCCATTTCATCTAGGTTATCCAATTTGTTGATTACAGTTGTTCAAGGTACTCTCTTATAAACCTTTTCATTTTTGTAGAATGGTAGTAGCATCTCCATTTTCATTTATGATTTTACTAATTCATGTCTGTTACTAATTCAAGACCATTTCAGTTAGTGTACTCTCTAGCTCTAGAATTTCTTTTTAGTTTCTTTTTTAGGTTCATTATCTCTTTATTGACATTTCCGTTGTGCTCATGCATCATTTTCTTGACTTTTTCTACATCTTCCTTTAGTTCTTTGAGCATCTTTAAGGCAGTTTTTCTTAAAGTCTTTGCCTATAAGTGTGTCATTTGGTCCTTCTCAGGGACAATTTCTGTTGGCTTATTTATTTTTTCCTTTGATCAGTCCATATCATCCTATTTTTTGTACATTTTGTGATTTTGTTGAAAACTGGACATTTTAAAGTAATAGAATGGTAACTCTGCTTGCCAAATTCTCCCCCTCCCCAGGGTTAGCTGTTTTTTGTTTTTGTTTTTGTTGTTGCAGGCTGTCTCCATGCTAAGGATCAGCCTGAGTTAAAACTTAAGGTCTTCTCAGGTCTTTTCTGAGCCATGGCTTTTTAATTTCCCCTTTATACGCAGTTGCTTTTGAATTTCCTTGTTTTTAACGTCTGGGTCCAAAAAGAAGAAAAAAGACAAAACCAATGGAATCAAAAAGGTATTGGCCTTTTAAATCAACTGGAAGTTGCGTTAGCCAGCCTGATGGGGAGAATTCCAACAATGGCTGCCTAGCTCTGTGTCTGCACCTCCATGATCAGAAGCAGTAATCAGTGATCAGAACACAAATCCCTATATTTTGAGGACACCACTGTTATTGCCCACCCTGGCTCCTGCAAGCTGTATGCAAGCTATTCCAGGAACACATGCACAGCTGCTGGCCATGAAGAATGGGAGACAGTTAGTCACTGCTGAGCTAAGAGCTAAAATGGACCAACATTAACCACAATTTAAAATCCAAGCCTTCCCCTGAAAGTCACAAGGCTTCCATAGACTCCAGAGTTCCAAAATATTCACATTAGACAGATTCCGCCGGTACAACTATTCTCTAGGTGGGGAGATAGATTCTTAGTGTTTCCTACTCTGCCGTTTTGCCATAATCCTCCTCAGTAGATGATTTTTTAACTTTGTCTGTAATACTTGTTAGAAACAGTTGTCTAATCTCTTGTTTTTTAAAATTAGTTATAGGATTTTCAATATGCAGATGTTACCAAATTATTTGTATGCAAATTACTTTTTCATTTTGGTTTCTTTCACTGATTTTAATCTTAGAAAGTCTTTCCCCATTCTGAAATTAGTGAAGGATTCTACTATATACTTTTTTCAAATTTCTATACTTAAAAGAATTAACTTCCAAGTCTAGAATTAATGTTGACATAGAGTGTAAAGTTAGGAGCTAAACTGTTTTTTTCCAAGTAACTAGCAAATTGTCCCAGCATGTTTGTTGAATAATCCTTCCCTGACTTATAGTATTGTCTTTGAAATACACGCACACACAAACACACACACACTCTCTCTCTCTTTTTCAGTATTATTCATTCTTATACTTAACGTGATAGTCGTATATTCTCTACTGATGCACTTCTTATTTCTACTTTTAGAGTGAGCACATTTTGGATTGGAAATTTGGAATTATATCACTAGTTTGTGAAGCTTAATGGATATAAACACTACATAGATTTCACATTGATAATTGACTTCTTTATTGCCCACCAAAGAAAATTTTTTGCTCTTTATCACATTGTATCTTTCTGACCACTCCCTGTTTCTTGAAAGATGTCATCGAGTCTTCTATGACATCAGGATTTCACCTCTCTGACATTCTTCCTCAGTCTCTTCTTCAACTGCTTATCCCATAAGTGGTGCTTAAGCTTCTAACATCAGGCTTCTTCTATTTCCCAATATATATTTTTTCCAAATGACCTTCCTGTTTAATTATGTGATGATCAATTAAACCCATACACATTTATTTTCAGCCATATTCTATCAATTTTCTGTATTCCAAAACCATATACTTCATTTCCTACAAATAATGCTATTTGGATTTGCCAAAGATACTTGAAGATAAACTATTCCAAGATCATCTCTCATTGCTCCTTCAATGCTCTCACTCCCTCAAACCTATTCTTCGTTCTGTACTCTATATCGTGTTTGACACCAAAACAAGAAACCTAAGAACCACATTAGATTCCTTCTTTTCCCATTGTCTTCCTCCATATTTGTCAAGTCTTCATCTCCATTTCCACTTCCACTGCCTTTGTTCAGGCCTTCTTTATTTCTTATCTGGATTTCTTCAATAGTCTCCTTATTGGTCTCCTGCCTTTAGTTTCTCCTTTCTCTAATACCCATATTATAGAGTAGCATCAGGATAAATCAGCTTAATACCCTCCCTTCCCCATCCTCCAGTAGAATTTCCCAATTATAACATCTTCCTACCATGTCTTAAGGCAAAACATTGAGGATAGAAGGGCACAATCTGACAAGATAGTACTAGTGCTCTGCATGAAATGGTGGACAAAATCATCCATAGTTGTTACTTCAGTCTTGAAGAACAATTTGTGATGGTTACAATTTTTTGGTGAAAAGAAAAACACTGTCTAAAAATCAGTCCTATAAATACTATTGGAACACATTTCAGATAATTTGAGGGATAAAGGATATTGTGACCTGGAATAGTCACTATGATTCCCTTCCTCTTTACATGCCGTGGGAAACTCTACTTGCTTTTAGAGTGATCTTTCTAAAATGTAAATCTAATAATGCCCCTCATCTGTTTTAAAGTATTTCAATGGTTTCCCGTTATCCTTAGGACAAAATCTGAACCACATACGACAGCTCGGAGAGCCCTTCAGGAAGAGGCTCCCACCTCTCCCCAGTCTCCTCTTCTTCCATTCCACCACGTTAGTGAATGTTAACACTTTCACACCTTTCTTGCAAGTCTTTGAGTGAGTCATATTTTTTAAAAGTCTTCTCCGCTCTCCCTGGTCACTGTTCTGGTTCTCCTTGCTTTACTTGTACTTTAATCCTATTCAGAAAGTCCCTTCTCCTAGAAGCATCCTCTGAGGTCCTCACAGGCTGAATTTGGTGTAGAGGATGAGCACAGTCAGTTTGGGGATTGAGTACCATCTCTACTATTAGTATAGAATCTTAGTTTCCTAATCTATCAAATTTTCACCTAATGGTCCAGCTTAGGTCACCAGAACCCTAGGTAAAGAACTGTGCTTGGCAAATATTAGGTACTGTAGTAATGAATATATAAATCAAGGGTTTCTGTATAAATTTGGAGATTTCTGAGTAATCTCTTGGCATTTAATTTACTTTTTCCTTCAAAGTTTGTGAAAAAGCCTGTAGGCTCCCCAGAAAGGCAATAACATCATGCTCTAGGAAACAAACCCTCTTTGCTCATATGGAAACTATCTACCCCTGACCTCTTTATTTACTGAAACCTAATAGAGCCACAACACATCTGATGCTGCTCTTTGCAAACTGGATGATTTTAATCCATTTGGCTTCAGAGTATGAGCTAAAGTGTTTTTATAGCTCACATTGAGAATGTTTTTACTGAATCCTTGCACAACATGAGCCATATAATAGGTCCTATGAGTTCGTCGAGAGGTTGCTGCTACCTTTGTGTCATTTTATTTTTATTTTTTGCTTTGTGTTGTACATTGTGGGTGAGTTCCATACATGAACTATAATTCTTTGCTCTTCGCATTAAAAAGAATAACGCTTACAGTGATGGAGCATGGACTCTAGATTCAGACCACATAGGTTCAAAATTCAGCTCTGCCACTGATTATCTTTTTGACTTTATGCAAATCATTTTCATTTTCTAAGAATCTACTTCCCCATGTATAAAAAATGTATAATAGGGTAGTTGGTAAAGTTAAATAATAGGGCTTATGTTAAGTATTTGGCCCAGTTCATGTTACAGAGTAATCAACAATTAATTACAAACCATTATTTTATTATTAAATAGAAAAATTAATTTTCCCCACTTAATTTACCTTAAATACTTAACTAATGTAAAACATTAAAAGTGACAATTCAATGACAAACTGATCTCCATTTTTCTTGAGAGTCAGCTATCACCATCTAAATGGAGTCGATTTTGGATAATTATGGTTAAACAGTATCTTATTAGTACTTTCAAACTTAAAAGCTATTTAGCTTGACTTAGATATACATTTAATTCTAATTTATCTTTAATTCCAGATACAAGCGTATGTTTCATTTAGGGAGAACAGCTAGACAAGGATTATTTTGGTAGATTTTTAAAAGAATTTCTCATGAAGAAAGAACAAAATAATGTCTGGACATCTGGTAAAATTCTAAGCCTACAAACAGATAATTTAAACATTTTTTTCTCCTACAGGGAACTATAAAATTGCCACACACCCTCAATCTTCCCGTTTCTCATGCATAACGTCTTAGTAAGTTTCCTAAAATTTATTACACTAAGGGCAGAATAGGTGAATAACAGGACATAATGTACTTTAAGAAAAATCTAGGCTTTTCTTTTTTTTAGAAATCCCCCACTCCAAACAGGTTTACTCTTTTATGCTTCTAGAAAATCATGAAGACGTGGGTTAAAATTTGAAAATAATGTATCCTTGGCTCTGGTTGGATGAGAAAGCATAAGGAGGAGTTGTGGGTGAGGAATATTTAATCTGTAAAGAAGTACTTCTGCTAGAGGTAGAGGGATCCCCAGTACTGTAAACTCTAAGACCTTGGTTTGTAGGTTGCACTGAGTAGGGAAAATATATATAAAATCATTAAAGAGTTCTTTGAGAATTTTTTTGCTTTGATTAACTTCTCTTTTCATCATTTGTTTATGTGAATCATTAAAGTTTCATTTTCAAACTCAGTGCACTGAGAGTGGTGATGTTGCCGATGGAACTGGCCTAAGGACGGCAGAAGCAGGATGCCTCTTCACTGAAAGATGGACATCTGCTGTGACTTAGCATCAGGAATCCAGACCCAATAACCAAAATTTACTTTTCGTGTTTCACCTTTCTTAGCTATTTTCCTTTCCTGTCTTCCAACTCTGCTTTAAAGCCATGATTTCCAGCCACCTCTGGAATGCACACATCCTTTGCCTTAACTTTTGCCTCTGCATTGCTGATTCTCCGTCTTAGGTACCAGTCCTTCTTGCTAGGTCTATAAATGTACTAGCATCTCTCACATCCCTTCACTCTGCCTTCTGCTCAACCACCTTCATCGTTCTCTTTCATTATGGTTTAAACTTCTTGATGAAGTAGTACATATACTCTGTCTCCACTTTCTTGCTTCCCATTTTTTCCTCACACTCTCAGAATTTAGTATCTCTTCTCATTTTTTTTTACTGAAATTGTTCTCTCAGAAGTCAGTAAAATATCCTAAATACAATAACTAGTTAACTTATTATAGCATAATTAGTAGATACATGAATCTCTGAGGCCAAATTGTGAGCTACTTGAGATCAGGAACTGTGTCTTATTTATTTCTACACTCAGAACCTAGAACAGTGTTTGGCACATGATAAATACTCAATAAATATTTATTGAATTAAATATTCAAAACTATTGATAAATAAAATTTTATGACACTCTAGTGGAGAAGGAAAACAATACTGAAGTTACCTGTTTTAATCCTCAACAGATCCTGTGGAATAAGTGCTATTACCTCTGTTAGGAAGTGAAGAAATTTATAAAGAGTAAATTGATACTTCTTGAGTGCGTTTTTCCAGGCACTATACCAAGGGACTTACATACATTGTCTCCTTTATCCTCTCAACAACCCTGAGTATTCAGAATTATGGTTTTCATTTTTACATATTAGAAACCTGAGACTCAGAGTTTAAGTGATGTGCTCAATATCACACAAGCTGTGAACAGCAGTAGGATTCAAGGCCACATGTGACTGATTCTAAAGTTGGTGTTCTTTCCACTCTCCTTTCAAACATGTTTAGTATCACATGTTGGCAGACTTCCAAGGTGGGCATGAGTGCTCCTGGGGTATCTGAAGACTTCCCAAGGGCTTCATTGGCATGCAGAGTTTTAGGGACTCAATTTCTGGTCAGGAGTATCAAGTGGGTTTTATTTTCCACCTCTCCTTTTACAACTACCATGCTTCTACTAAAACGAGAAGATATCCTGACCTCTAATCTTGCCATTGAATATTGTCCCAGAGGGTGAAAAAAAAAAAAAAAAACAGGCAACTTCATGATAACAAACAAAAGGCAGTTCAAAATATCAGTATCTGGGAAGGGTTCCTTATCAAGGTGCCATCTGCGCCTCAGCAGTGTATTTATCATGGAAGAGGAGCTAAAAAGTTTCCAATTTAATTCTGGAGAATCAGTGTTAAGCCTGCAAGTGTAAGAAAAATTTTGTTAGTAATTTATAAAAGTTAAAATTTATAATATAAAATAATATTCTATATTTTCTTTAGCATAAGTCCTGACTCATCCAGGAACAACTAATATTTATTCACGAATGTATCAACTAGTTGGAAAAAAACTCCATCCACATTATTAAAAAACATATCCTCATAATACTGTACTTTTATTGTAAAAACTGTCAGTATTTGGATTACACTTATATCGTTTTGGCCAATTATATACAAATAATATTTGAAAAAATAAATCTGAAGAAATTGTTTAACTCTCAAGAGATAGAAAGTTAAAAAACATTTATATGTTTTTGTTATAGAAAAGTATGTTAGGGTGATTTTGAGCATAAAGATATATTACAATAGGATAAGTTCTGTGGGGAAAGTGGGATGGAAATATGAGTTGAAAGAAAGGGAAGTGGTCAAAATAGTAACTTAAAAAAACTTGCTGATGTATTTTAAAAATGAATAATGACTGTTAAAACATGACAATGTATAAGTTACATTGGAGAAATTAAAGCGTTGAAAGGGTTTTATTTTAAAATATCTATATTTAGACTGCATCAGAAATTACCACATTTGTAACTATTTAAACTTTGGAAAAATACGAATGGTAACTTATAAATGTGCTAGGGAGTAGAAGTGTTTTCAGAATTCTTTTAGGAGCAACACGAGCCAAACTTTTGAAGACAACTTTGTAGAAGTGGTAGAATGTGGTGGGAGTGCCCTGAATATACACAGAAAACCCTGAAGTCTCCCGCAGCTTCTGCTTTCCCCGAGGACTCACTCATCTTGTGAATTCAGGCAAGTTACGTAGCTTTTCTGGGTCTCGCTATCCTCATCCACGTCGTGGGGACACCCACACCCACAGGTTGTTGGAAGAAGAAGGGCGTGCACCTGTCTAATGCAATTAGCACAGTCTTGGCTCACGGAAACCTCTCAATAAATAACCACTGCTAGTATTTTCACTGATATTATTGTTATTGCCATGTTTTAATAACCAGGCCTAATGGCCTTAATATCAATTTGCAGAGAATTTGCCAGCCCTTAGGAAGGGCAGGTCTGTGTCAGCTCTCCACATGCAAATTTCCGTCACTTAGCAGGGGCACAAATGTTCACATTTTGCTTGAACGTAAATCTGTTTCTTGTTTAAAATTCTTCTGGCCTTTCCTGTAACTGCCTCTTCAGTGCTCTTCCTTCCCCTCCCCAAACATTGGCCCTAGGCCCACCCAAAGTTTTCTCTCTTCTCTTTTATCCGGAACTGCTGGTCTCGGCATGAACTCCTCGACCTTGCTGACTTCTTCACCTCTCCCCATGCCCAGGCCTCCTCTCCTCCCAACACAATTTAGCCTTTTTCCAACATTGCCCCTGAGGCCAGTAGAGTCCCTACTCCGTCTTGAGCAAACTCCTAATTCTTTTGGAGAAACTCTCTACAAAATTATTTTGCAATTACGTGTTATGTATCATATTATTCTAATTTGTTAAAATGTAACAATTATCAAAAGGAAATGTTGATAAAAAGGCTGAGTTATAAGTTAGTATCTCAGCAAAAATGCATTGTCAGTAAAACAGCAGGAAACCAGAAGAGGCTAGAGTGCAACGAATTAACTTTTGGTAACTTTAATTGCGAGCTAGATCTTATGCTCAGTCACGTACTAAAGCAATAATGTCCAGAAATATCCTAAGGTATTGGTTAAGAAGGAGTCTTGAATTTCTGAGATGAAGGAAATTCTAGAAAATATAACAGCACACTTCTTTTACAGCTTTATTAATCTATTTGAAAATAAATTTATACCATTTTATTAAGTCCACAAGGACAGCTGCAGAATGTTAACAGAGAAATAGAGAAAATAGTATATCAGAAACATGGGATAAGAGTTTTTTCCATTAAACACAAATGTAGGCATCTTTCTCCCCTTGGCAATTTGACACGCCAATCCTTCCTGTCCAGCCCTTGTCCGCTTAAAATATATTATTTAATATTTGATACATACTAATGAATATACATACCATATATGTAAGATCTGAAGCATAATAATAATAAAGATAATAAAACACTTGTGATCCACCACCTAACTTTCAATGATAGAATATTATTTATTCTGTTGCTTCCTGCCCCGCCCAACTTTTCCTACATTTTCCACCTTATCTCCTGCCACTCTCCATTTGCTTAAGTCACCAATGATTTGTGTAGCCTCAACCAAATGCTTTTACTCATCTTATTCTTTTTAGCTTTTCTCTTTCTTGTTCTTTATCTCTTCAAATTTATCCCATTCATCAAGGACCATGTCAAGTCTTAGCTCTTCCATTACAACATCCCCTACCACACTTGCACAGAGCAGTAGTCCCTGTGGTTAGCCAATGTAACACATATGTCTGTACGATTTACCTGCTACTTTCCTTGCTAAAATAGTAACCCATCTTAGCTAGCTGTTGGGTGCTTTCTCTTCATTCCTTCAACAACTTGTTGAGCACCCACCAGGTGATGGCATTGTTCGACGCAGTGAGGCAAGAGCTGTGCTGAGACCCTTACAGGCATCATCTCAAAGACTTCTGATGGTCATCTTGTGTGCTGACATTGGTGTTACCCTCAGCTTACAAATGAGGACATTGCAGCTTGGAGAGGCTAACTGGCTTGCTTAAGGTCACACAGCTAGTAAATAAGTGGGAAGCTGAGATTGGCTTCAGAGCCCAAGTCTTCCCAATGCTGCTGTCCCCCTGCCAGACCCTTCACAGCCACGGTGACCCCACCGGCTGAATCAAGTCAGATGCTTAGTACACATCACTGTCCCTTGGTCTGAAGAGAATTCCTAAGCCTCCCCAGTACAATCTGTTCTTGGTCAGAGTTCTTTTGAATCCTTCCTTTCCCTGTCCAGGCAGTGCTTTTTTTCCCATTTTTCTAGTTCCAGTCTTTTGTTGAATGACACTGCTTTAAAACGCACATTTTCTTTGATCCCTGTGGTCTAAATGGCTGCATTTTGTAGACTCAGAGGCATTTAGTGACTGTTAAGGAAAAAAGAGAATAACCTCCAAATCCCTATTGCCTTTCCCAAATTATTTACAGATTCCAGTTACTAACTGAAAAGAGGGCCTTCATTCAAATATGAACAAAGGGAGTGATGTGGCATTTACTCAACATTTCATTTTTTTCTTCTTGGCTCTTTTTACTCCCCAGCTGTTCAGTGTCCTTTCTCTTACGTCCAGACTCTACCAGGCTTACCAGTCTTGGCAGAAGAGGAAAATCTGTCCCAAAAGGAAAATTGAACTCTCTCCATTGTCCTTTGCTTAAAATTCACCTACCCTAAGGTCTATTTCCAAGGATATCGGCCTTTCCATGCCAAAATGATGGTGAGTGCTTGAGAGTTCATGCACTTTGTCTTTGACATACATCTGCACGTTGAAAAATACTTATTGCATTTGTCGCTTATTCTAATTCTGAGAATAACATACATTAACTAAAGAAAGTTTGGAAAATTAGGAAATTACAATTTCCTTCTTATCTTTCTATTATTATCTTTAAAAAAATTAGGATCATATTGTTTATATGGTGTTGAACCTTAGTATTTTCTACTTAACATTTTAGTAAGAAGATGTGAAAAGAATATGAAAGGGAGAATCCTATAGGAAAATATTAACAAATTTGCCCATGTAAAATTAAAAAGCAAAAATGTTATGAATGTGTAAAAAAAGACAAGTAAACATCAGAAAACATCTGAAGTCTATGATAGGTAGAAGAACTATAAACCAAATAGAGAAAGAGCTCCCACAAACAAATGAGATGAACAACCTAATTAAAACAAAGACCGTGAGCAATCAATTTATAATAGAACCACACCCTGACAACGTTGCGTATTTCCAGTCTTTTAAATCATTGTCAATCATCAGACTTAAAAAAGATACATTATTATTTCATTTGTAATTCTCTAATTATTAGTGTTAGGGCACATTTTAATATAACCTTTATAAAAAGAGTTGCAGTAATGTTGGAATTTCAGAATAAATGCAGAGAAACAATTTGTTGGTGACAACTTTCAATTATACCACGTGGATAGCCAACTACTGCCTACTAGTCTGCAAGTTCGTTGACGTCTTTTTGTCTTCAGCGTCTGGTTAAGAATGTGGAGTCAATACATGCCCAGTTCATATTTTTGAAAGAAAGTGCAGAAAACTGATGTCATTGAGGCTTTTGGAATCTCTCTTTTCATTAGTATTATATAAACTAAAGTGAGCATTTTCTAAAATTAATTTGTAATGATGTTACCATGAAAATAGTTGCTGTTTTGCTCTTTGCTCATGGGAATTTAGCACATCATCTTCAGCACACGAGGCATGGGGATGTGATCAGAAATATCTGGAAATAGGCCACCAATCAACAAAATGTTGCTTAACGTTTATCTGATTAGATTTTTTGCTAAGTCATTATAAGTGCCCTGTACAAGGAGACTTGGGAATAAGACAATTATGAAATTAGTCAGAGTAAGAAAAGAATAGTGGAAAGAGAGAGAATGACCAGAAATTAATTTAAAAATGGGGGGAAATTTAACAAATTAAGCAAAAGGAAAGAACTAAAGATGAGGAAGTGTAACTAATGAATCATACAATTTTGGCATCTACTCTGCTTTATAACTCATTCAGCACGTTCGTGTCTCCTTGGGCTCAGCTCTTGGAGTCATCAACTGTTCTTGAAAGCCAGCTGGGTGGGAGCTGGGAGAGTACCCAAATATGAAAGCATCTGCTGACATGTTGCCACCTCTGTGTCGAAGGTGGTGGCTAGTGCTGATGCTATCCTTATGTTGCAGCAGCTTTCTTAGGAAGTCTGTGATTAGATTTTAGGATGATTTGGAAGACAAAGCATAACTCCTCATTCCTTTAAATATGGGCTTCTCATCATGACTTCCTTTCAAAACAGTATGAAAAGGGAGAAAAAGTAACTTTGTAGCGGGGAAACTTGACAAACTCTATCTTAGCTACACAATCAAGGTTAACGTCAAAGGTGGTAAGTCATGTGGGTAGTACGTACCCTTGATACACTGTGAGGAAAATTGAGCTTTACCTCTGTATTCTTCCTCCCAAACCCAGTCTAACCATGGAGAAAACAGCAGACATCTCAATTTTGGGACTTTCTAGAAGATACCTGATCTGTACTCCTCAAAATGATCAAAGTCATGGAAAACAAGGAAACAGATTCTAGGCTCTCCCACCATTAGGAATTGGCAGTCATGCTGCTGAAAATGAGGGCTAATTGGGATACAATTTTAAAAATCAAATTTTGAAAAATGTGAAAGAAATAAAATTTTAAAATAAAAAGTCAAACTTGGAGTCTCTCTTATAAATAAGGAATTGCCAGCAATTTCAGAGTTGTATTTACCTTTTTAGTCCTCTAACATTATCCGATCCTAATGGTTGTCAGTAAAAGATGCCTTTAAATATCACAAAGGTTGTCAGTTACACTTTTGATTTTTCTAGCAAAATCATATTTTCTGGTACTATACAATTCTGGAAGGCAACACAAATTTTACTTAAACTGGCAATGTTTTTTTTTTCTTTATAAATAAAGCACAAGTAGAAGTCGAATATTCTCTGGGTAAATTTTCTATCAATAAATATTAAACCAAGCGTAGTCAACAAATTTTTTAAAGAGAGAAACTTCTAAAATTCTCATACATGTTCTTCGCCTCACGGGGCCTCTGGGTGTGCTAAAAACAATCCCTGATGAAAACTTGCAAAGTTTTCTTTTTCATTCTGCAGCGTTATGTGGAGCAGTCGTTAATCAGGCCACAGTTGATTTAGTTGCAAGCACTGGCTGCGGTGTAATTTATCACTACAAGCCTGTGCATGGTCCCCTTTCCTGTTGTTTCCTGGATGTTTCCTTGCCTGTGACAGCATGGTGACTGAGTTTTACTTTCTGCAGTGTAATAGTGGTAGACATATTTTTATTGCCTATGTTTTGGTATTTTATGGACAATTTTGAGAATGAACATAAAGCTAACAAAAACTTGAAAAAATATCATTTTGCTAAAAATGTTAAGAAATCAGAATAATCTGTGATGCAAACTATTAATATGTGATCATTGTCCTTTAAATTAAAGTCATCAATTAGAAAGCCAAATCATCATTTCTATACTTCTATTGCTATGCGTGTGTTTAACACAAAAGAAAGATAGGATACAGATTATCCCATTGGTTGTATTAATTGATAATCCAGAACTACATATACCTGTGGTTAATGATTTTTATCTTATGGGGTTTGTATTTTAAAACAGAGACTCTGGAGCTCATTTTAAATTTAGTAAGACCTCCTATTGGGACTAAAAATAAAATCAATGCTATTTGATCAAAACGTATAATGAATAATGAATTGAGATAAAACAGTGTGACAAAAGCAGTTAGAAAAAATCCTTAATATGATTTTTTAATTAGAAATCATAATAAAGTTTAAATGTACATAGTGGTATTTTTTGGACAGTAGAAAGAGCACATATGAAGCTAACAAAATACAGAAATGATTTTGCTCTCCCATGTTAACAAATCAGCATGTTGAGATGCCATGAAACACAGACTTCTAAGATCTCAGGACCAGAAGCAAGCCCCAAGGTCAACTACTGCATCAGCTCACGCAGGGCTTGAGACATGGCCATCCAGTCTTTGCTTGAACTCTCTCAGTGAAAAGATTGGTCACTTGGTTACCAGCAGCTCTTTCATCTTGAATGACATGATGAATAGAAATTCATTATACTAAGTCAAAATCTGTCTCCTTGCAATTTCCATCAGTTTTTTCTGATTCTGCCTCAAGCCACTAAATCTCACAGCCACAGTGCAGTGAAAAACATATAGACTAATGTGTAAATTGCTGGGTGTTTGTTTGTCTTTTCTTTCTTGAAGCACAGCTTTGATTATATCATTCCCCAGTACACACAGTTCCAATGGTTACTCCATTGCCTACAGAATGGAGTCTGACTTCTTTGATTGCTACAATTGATAGTGACCAATATCTATCCCAAACATCTGCATTATTTTTTACTGCTATCTTCCCTGAGGTATTTATCTCTTTCTCCCTTGTATGTTAGTCATTTACATAGATATCAGTTTCATCTTACTCTACTGTGTCACCCTTGAGAGTAGAATCTCTGCTTGATATAATTTTGTATTATATGGTACATTTTGGCTACTCAACAAAGACTAAATCACGGCCTCAAAAAGTGGACATGCTCCAGATGGCTTTGAGCAGAACAAAACAGAAATGAAGCATCCCTTCCCTTGTCCTTGACACTCAACTTCTATTAATGCAGCCTAAAGTTGTCTTTACTCTTTTAGCAGCTAAGTCATGCTGCAACTTCATTCTGACCTTGCAGTCAACTCTAACTGCCAAATCCTTTCACATGAATTGCTGCTAATCCTGTATGTGCGAGGTTAATTTTTTTTTTAACAGAAATGTAGAACTTCATGTTTCTAGCTCTTAAATTTCTCCTTGTTTTTTCTGGCCCATGCTGTCAGCCTGTTGAGAATATTTTGAGAGCTGATTCCAACATCTCTCCTATTAACTCCCTCTTCTAGTCTTGGGTCATCTAAAACGTCTATAGTCATGTCTTTTCTTTCTTCACTCAAGTGTTAACCAAATGCTGAACACTTGCCTGGCCAAGGGTGGAGGCATGGGCAAAACAGCAGAGTGAGAGATCCCTCCAGATGGCAGCAGTCCAGTCATCAATGCTTGTTTTGTGCAGTCAGTCAATCAGACATGACTACATATAATTACTATCACCAGGTTCAGGGATTTTTCACTTTTTCACCAAATATTGGGAGAGATTTTATTAAATGTCTTGCAGAAATCACAATGCCCTATATAATAAGTTGTAGTTTTTTGAATATCTATTTATAAAAAGTACTTAAAAGTACCATTTTTATGAAATACCTATTGGGTTCAAGCACTCTATTAGACATGGTACCAGGTTTACCTTTTTGAATGCTATCAGTTGCAGACATTATTATCCTGACTTTAAAGATGAGAAAACAAAGTCTCAGAGGGTAAACTACTTATCAGAGATTTCTTAGCTCTCAAGTGTCAGGACTGGGCTTCCAAAGTAAGGTCCAACTAATGCAATGCCAAGTCCATCCTTAACTCTTCTCTTTGCCTTACTCCTCATATTCAGTCCAACAGCA
Organism: Equus quagga; assembly: GCF_021613505.1. NCBI lineage: Eukaryota > Metazoa > Chordata > Mammalia > Perissodactyla > Equidae > Equus > Equus quagga. Next base: position 14,247,352 of record NC_060277.1, read on the forward strand.
GCAACTCCTGCCAGCCCCACTTCTAACATCTATATCCCAAATTTAATCTCTCCTTCCATCCCCATGACAATCTTGTGGTCCTTGGGGACCATCATTTGTTCCCTGATCCTGCAATAATTTCCCATCTAGTCTCTCTGTTTGCATTATTGCCTTCTTTAGGCAATTCTCTACAGAACAACCAAAATAATCTTTTAATCTTAAATTAGATTATGTCATTCTTCCACTTAACCACCTTCCATCACACTAGCAAAAGTTGTAAACATAGTTTTATGGGCTATATATCCCTAAAAAATATTAGACTTCTAATTATCCCTTAATGCATTGCTACATTGTTTTCCATTTCTCATATTGTGGCCATTGCTGGGTCTTCTTGACATTCCTGACATATCATCACATATCATCAAGCTTACTTCTTCCTAGAAACTTCTTCTATCATATCCTTTTGTAGCTGGTTCTATCTTATATCAAGAGCTCAGCTCACATATCCCCTCTTCAGAGATTTCTCTCATCTCCCTATTTGTCTCCTCTCAGTTGCTCTTTGTTATTTTATTTATTTCTCATGTATTTAGTTATAATTATTATGTTTATCGATATCTCTTTTATGAAAAAATTTCCCCTTCATAAATATAAGCTCCATAAGAGCAGAGAATTCTATTGTGTTTTTTACTGCTATATTCCCCAAAACAAGCTCATGGTAGACTCTTAGGAAATACTAGTTAAATCACTGAAATAACTGTCTGATTTAATAATAAATAAACTGCAATAAAAAATCTTTTTTCTAAAATATCAAGCATTTCCATAGCCATGTATGTAACACAGATTAGAAAAAAGGGAAAAAAATGAGTAGGGCGGAATTAAAAAAAAGAGAGAGAGCATATTTTATACCAATGACTCAGGAGTACAATTGAAAATAAAACCATATTGAGAAGGAATGTACTTTCGCACATCCTGACAGTAGTTTTCAATATCAGGATGTGTCATTGCTGGCATACAAATTAGAGAAAACAAATGCAAGTAGCAGTGATGGTAGGAGTAGAAAAGTAAGCAAAAGTAGGGGGCAAATATTGCTTTATTTCTTATAAGCCAATATTTAAAATCTTTCTTCAAGAAACTACGCACATTTATCTATAAAGCTAAGGTTGTGTACTAACTTAACAGGCATTAATATCAGTGGCAATAGCCTTCAAGTGGTATTTCTACTTAAACTAATTTAAAAAAAAACTCTACACTTAACAAAATCATGTTCTATAGCTCCAGGAATTAAGGAGCAATTATTTTTACTATAGATCTAAGAGGCTTAAATATATGTAAATATGCATACATTTTAGGTATAACTTTACAGCAAATTATTTCTTAAACTTGTACCTACTACTCAATATACTTTTTGTATCTAAGAATTTAGGGTGATAAAGTAATTTTGCTTTCATTAGAAAAATTTTCAGGGAAACTTTGAACATGTTTTTTCAAATATATATTTCATTATTCAAAAATCTAGCTTAAATATGTTTGCCTCCCAATGTTTGCTCAGGCTATTGTCTTCCTTTCTGGAATGTTCTTATCCTTCTGACAAAACCATGTAAATATCCCAAGAGCCAACTCAATTGTCACCTTCTCTATGAAGATTTCTCTGATCTCCTTCCCAATATATATATATGTCATAATTAATTGTTCCCTCTCTGATTTTCCCAGTCCTTTCCTATGTCTCTAATATAGCACTTATGCTTCATTCTCAAAGGATTTGTAATCTAGTGTGAAATGACAAATACACAACTTATATTACTCCTGTTCTACTCTCCAGGACCTCTAACAGTCTCTGGAACATACCAGATTTTCAAAATTGATTTATTCCTTCCCTCCCTCTCTCCTTCCTTCCTTCCTCCCGTCCTTCCTTCCTCCCTTCCTTCCTTCCTTCCTTCCGTCCTACTTCCCTTCATACATTTGCTCAACACACAATTATCAAGTGCCTGCTATTTACTAGGCACTATTTTTAGTGGTGAAAACATAGCTGTGATTAAGACATATTCTCAACATTCCAATGAAGGAGAGAATAGAAATGTTAAAAATAAATAATGTCAGCTAATGATAAGTGCTGAGTATAAAAGTAAATAAATACTATAGGCTAAAAGAGGAAAACAAAGAATAACTAAGAGGGGAGGCTCCCATTTTAGGACCAGGGGAAGGCTCTCTGGGAAGATGCCATTTGAGCTTAAACCTCAATGGCAAGAAGAAACCAATCATGTCAACCTCCTGGGGGAAGCATCTTTCAGTTAGAGGACCAATGAGTAAAAAAATGTTAATAGAAGAATAAACCTGACTTGTTTTAGGGAGAAAAGCAAAGCTGGGGGGATTCTGTTGATATCAGTCAATGTAGATTTATGAACAAGGAATATTCCTAAGGATAAAGAAAGTCATTTTACAATAACAAAGAGGTCATTCATCAAGAGACCACAACAATCCTAAATGTATAGACACCTAATAGGAGATCTTCAAAATACATGAAGTAAAATAATAATACAACTGAAAGGAGAAACAGATACATCTATGATTATAGTGGGAAATTCCAATGCCTCTTTCTCAATAATAGATAAACAAGTAGACACAAAATCAGCACGGTTAGAGAAGACCTGAAAAACATTAGTAATTTGACCTACTTGACACTCATAGAATAATCCACCCAACAAGAGTAGAATACACATTTTTTTTCAAATGTAGGTGGAAGATTTAAGAAGGTAAACCATATTCCAGGCCATAAAACAAGTCTTAATAGACTTTAAAGGATTCAAGTCATATAAACTTTGACCACCACTGAATTAAATTAGAAACCAATAACAAAGATATCTGGAAAATCTTCAAATATTTGTAAATTAAAGAACACATTTCTAAATAGTCCACGAGTCAAAGAAGACATTACAAAGGAAATTGGAAAACATTGTGAATTAAATGAAAATTTTTAAAAAATTGTGAGATGCAGCTAAATTAGTATTTGGGAGGGAATTTTATAGCATTAAACCTTATATTAGATATGAAGAATGATTAAAATTAGTGACCTTAGCCTCCTTTGGAAGAAATTGGAAAAACAAGAGAAAGTGCAATCCAAACTAAGCAGAAAGGAGAAAATAAAGATAACAGCAGACATCGATAAAATAAAATTTAAACAACAATGAAGCACTCAAGAAAAATCAATGAGATCAAAATGTAGCTCTTTGAGAAGATCAATAAAATTGATTAATCTCAAACCAAACTAATCAGGAAAAAAAAAAGAATAAACAAAGTACCAGTATCAGGAATGAGAGAATGAACATCATCTCAGATCTTACAGACATTAAAAGCTTAATAAGGGAATATTATTGCTAAGTTTACGACCATAGATTTGACAAATTCTATGAAATGGGAAATTTCCCTAAAAGATAAAAGCCACCAAGCTCACTCAGATGTGCTGTTCTTTGATTTTGGCCTTATTTCCTCCTATTCAGAGGGGCTTCCATCACAGGGTGGTGGTGACGAGGATTTGTTCTCTTTTCCTTCTTTCCTGAAACACAGCTTTTTGTATATCCATAGCAAAAAAAAAAAAAAAAATCCCAGAGAAAATTTCTGGAGTCAGGTACCTAACCTTTGTCAACTACAGTGGCCACTCATGGGTCACATATTCTGCCCCTCTGGCCAGCAGGTTGGATACTGTGATTGGCAGCCTCTCACAGCCACAAGAAGCGGGGGAGGGAATTCGCCAAAAAAGAGACTTGTGTCATCAAAGAAAAGGGGAAAGATGTGTTTGGCTGGCAAAACCAACATTTGCTCCAAGGAGATCCATAATTAAGGAACTTCTGTGGGAAAATTGAGGAGACTCTACAAAGATGAAGTTTGTGCAATACCAGTTGGAAATTGAGTGGTTTGCCTGGAAGTCAGACAACAAAGTATCTTGTTTCTCTAATGAATGGAACTGGAAAAGGAAGCTTACTTCCCTTGCCCCTTATTGGGGTAGACGAGGGTGTACGAATAATAAAATAAAAGCCTTTGCTTTATTCATCATAGTCAATAATCGGGGACAAAAAAAGAAAATTAAAAAAAACTTATATGGTCCCTGAAATAGATAAATGGTTACAAAAACATAATTGTAATGATTATAATGCACATAAATAGAATAAAGATTATAATCCCACTGCCTCCTGTCATTTCTTTGATCTACTAATACCTGGTTTGGTCGTTGCATTTCTCAGTGATTCTTAGTTCTTGATTCACTACTACTTTCCCCAGTACCATTACTATTTTAATTCTTGGCCATTTCAATAAACACAACAAGTGATCCCTTCAATACTTCGCCTCTTGGATTTCTGAGCCCAGATTTGATGGGCACCAAGTGCAACATCCATTGAACATGTTTCTTCGATGTCACTTTAAAAACTCTCCTGCATCCGGACAGGAGGTAAGCTGCTCTGCCATAGCCCATTCTGAAAGCATCATTGCAGTATCCGCGACATAGCTTTCTGTGTTTCTAAGATCTCAGAAGTTGTACTCCTATCAGGGCTAAATCACGCCCAGTTGAGAACCACTGGTCTAGAAGCTGATAAAGCAGTGACCAGAAAGATCTTCTAGTTATTTATTGGTAGGAACTGAGATGTATCTTATAAAATTATTTCCTGAACATGAAATAAATGTGATGCACCTAAACATACAGATACAGAGACTAGGGGTTTCTTAGAAACACTCCAGGGATATAGGTCTTTGAAAATACCGACATGGTGCCATAGCCCAAAGGCAGATGCTCAATAACTTTGCTGAAGTCCTGGATCCAAATCTCTATGTGTTTTGACTAAAGAATCAAACGGCATCTTTAAACAAATTGTTTAAAGCTTTGTACTCTCAGTCCAAGGATAAGTTAGATTCTCCTCAAGAATTAAAAAGGATTTCCTGTCTGCAGTGAAGTAAAAAATGAAAGAATCACTGGAGAAAATGCAAGGACCGGACCATCCGGCCCAGCCCAAATAAACACTTTTCCTTCTTTTCCTTTTGTAAAACAAACACAATTCAACCAAAAGTTTATCTTTTCTTCATTTGGAATTCTGTTGTGGTGCTCACAGCAGACAGAAAAAGTGAAATGTTAGTGAACGAACATGCCTCAGAAGGGGAACATAAGGCATTTATTACAAACGAATTCCAAATAATTAGTGGAGGAGATCATGAAATGTTCAGAGGGAAAAAAAGGGCTCAATTTCAAACAGGAGGGGGTCTGAGCCATTAATGGGTAATCTGCACGACTTTTGTTAATCCCCTGGGGCTCCCGTTACAGGTGGTTCATATTTCTAAGCAGTGAAGTATGTGAATGAATGGAAAATTTCTCCCTAAGATTTTCCACTACCCAGCCTTAGCATGAAAAACCCTATCCCAGATCAGGCAGCTGGTTTGTTATAACTTTTAACCCAGAGACGGATCACCATTCAGTCTTCCCGCTCGCTGCTGTTCACCAGAGCTTTTCCTTTCTACATTTCTCTGGTGTAGAATTTCCTTTTAGAGAAAGTTTGCAGTTAATTTTTAATATAGACTAGAAGCGTTATTTGGGTTTGAAAAGACTGGAGCACTTGAGTCAATGTTTGTATTTATTAGGTATGAGAAGGACATTTCATATTTTAAAAGAAAAAAGTACATATACTTTATACATGAAATGGCTCTAACCTCTGCCAATAGTTGCAGTAGAGATCAATCAGAAAAATTTTGATTATTTTTCCTAGAAACATCATCTGAGTTTAAAAAGTACCAAAAAAGTATGTAGTGAAATGTTTTTAATTTTATACAAAAAATAATTTAGATAAGGAAGATTGACAAACGCGGAAATACACGGAGAACCAAAAGCCAAAACACAGTGCTGTTTTGTTTAAATTTATTCCCAGGAGGCTCCTATCACAGTCTCTGATTCTAGTGAAGTTGGTCTTCTTATTTCATTAAACTTCTGGGTTTCTTTCTCTCCCTGTGCCTTCTTACTTCTGGTTCTTCCTTTCCAGAAGGCAACCCCTTCTGCCTTCAGCGCAACTCGTCCTATACAACTTTCCTGATGTTGATTAACCCAAAGCTGTTTCTGCTAGTTTCTGAATATACTTAGACCTACAGCTTTGCTCAGTTTTCTAGAGATTTAAATGAGGTCCAGCCCTGGCTGTAGGCCTCGAATGAAAGGAAACCTCAAGGAAGTGAGATACAAATAGGATTTAAGAAATATGTGGCATGTTTTACAGAAAGGGAAGAAGAAAAACGGCATTGAGGGGCCTGTTTCTTATCTTGTTTACCTCTCTTTTTTTCATAACATCAATTTTAAACTCTTTAAACTTTTCATTAAAAATTGCAAAATGCAGTCAGGGCTTCCTTCGTGCTATTAATATATGATTGTGGTAGCAATTTGTTTGTGAACTATTACCCCAACGCCAATTTCTTTGTTTCTAATGATTCATTCTCTCCATTGCTGCCAAAATTCTTGTGCTGAATGGCAGATCTTATTACATCGCTCTGCTGCCTTAAAGATCTCATTGGCTCTCCTTTGCCTACAGAATAACGTCCGAACTCCTCAGCATGGCAGGTAATTAAGCTTGTTCATTATCTGACCCCCATTTGCTACACATTCTCATTTGGTGCAACTCTCCAGCTGTTTCTCTGCACTCAAAGGCCCAAGAAATTTCAGTTCCTCAAATGCATCATGATATTTCACAAAGCTCTATAGTAATAGCTAAAGCTGTTCTAAGTACTTTATACAGATTAACTCATTTAACCCCCAAGCAACTCTTTGAAGTAAAATACTATTATCCTGATTTTGTAGAAATGAGAGAATTGAGGCACAGAGTAACTGGGTAACTCAGAGAAGGTCACTCAGATGTGTGTGTCAAGGGACGGTTAGGATCCGAATCTGGCACTCCAGGCCCAGAGTAAGTGCTTTTCCTCTTCCTTCCACCCATGTCTGCCTGACACAGCTCAATTCCTTCTTCAAGATCTAGCTTCAGTGTCATCGTTTCCTTAAATACTATTTTGAAAGCAGCTCCCCACCCAGACTGAATTAGTTATTGTCCTCTGGGCCACTACTGTTCTTTAAATATTCTTCAAATATTACAATTATTACACTTTAGTACATATATTGTAACTAATTATTTGCATGATTCTTCTTAATTCAGATCAAATTCCAAATCTTATCTGTCTTTTTAACTCAGTGTATAGCGCTGTGTTTTACTTGATGAATAAATAAAGAGCTAAATGAATGTCTCTTAATTTAGCTAATGGTAATTATATAATCTCTGGCTGAATTCAAGGCCATTAAAAACCTTCCAGAATATCTAGGTGGTAGAATGATGGGTGATTTTAATTCTTCCCGATCTTTTTGGCTTATTTGCATGTGATCTCAATTTTTCTTAAAAAAAAAAAACAAACATGGGTTATTTAGATTAATTTTTTAAATTTTAGTGATCTAAAATAATAATAAATCTTTGTTTATATAAAATATCATTCAGAATTAATAAAGATGTCTGTTTCCTTTTTTAGAAAAATTACATACTTTAATCAAGATATATAACATATTAAAATACAAATTAAATATATCGAAGTATTGCACTTTATCTTAGAATACAGAAAACATTCTGCTGTGGAAGTTACACCTTTATCTTCTACCTTAGACCATCGGGTCAAGAGTGGACTTCAAAGTGTGCCTGAATTTCCCTGGTAACGGCAACGTGGTGGACTTGCCCGAGAAAGGTACTAACTTTGAATCATGATGCTAGCAGCTTCAACAATGGTCCCCTGTTTCATCTTGCCCACTGTGGGTGACTTTAGGATAAATAGTTTTTGGCTTAAAATGTATACAGCTTCATAGATCAAAGGAAACCCTTTGAACTGCATCCAGAAACACCCTGGTAGCCAGTGCAAGCCTTAGTGCCCAGACGTTAATATGATCCATCTGGCTGGGACCCTTCTGCAAGCAAGCTGCCACTGCATTTTGTAGCAGCTGAAATGATCTAGTGGTTTTCGTGATAACCTCTGGTGTATCACAGTGTTGTAATGTGCTGGAAAGCACAAAAATTATGGGTGCGGCAATTCTGAATAAAAGGGAAGTTGTAATATCTATGTAAATCGGTGAAAAGAGATATTCCAGGTTTTCATTATTAGGTTGATTGCAGTTTTACAGGATTTAACATTGAATAGTCATGATGTATGTTAGATGTGGGTCTTTGCACCAAAAAATGGTTCACAGTCTAATAAGGAAACTGCATTTCTTTCTTGAGCTAAATTTCTGACCTTTGGTATTATAATTAAACAATATATTCCAAAGGTACTTGATTTTCACCACAGAAATTTAGCTGTGAAGTTTAAATATTATGGCATTTCTGAGCTAATAAAAAATAATTATTACTTTTTTAGTAGATTGTGCCAGCACACTACATGAGCGCTCAGAAATCAATTCAAAGTAAAATACAACCTGTTGTAGGCTTCTAGTTCCTCTCCCCAAAAAAGAGTTTATTTGGGATTGCATAACATATTATTTCATCAAAAAACTTTGTCAAGTTTTTCTAAGTTAAAGCAGGATTTTTTAGATGGGAAAGGCAATATGTAATAAATACTTAAAAAAAAATTCGCTCTTTTTTTGTAGAATTCCTCAAATAAAATTTCCCTAACTTCTTTCTTTTTCTCTTTACTGTGCTACAAAGAGGATTACTGAACCTGTTTGGTGGAGAAGAGTTTAATACTGTTCTATGAGCTGGTAAATAAGTAGGTATACAAATCAATGCTCAAAAACAAAAAAAAAAGAAAAAGGCAACATTGTTTTTAATAGTTTGAAAAAAAGCAGCAAAGAAAATATCTTTTAAAAATTTTATGGTTTTTCTAAGTTGCTATATTTTAAAACAACCATTAGAGCCAGCCCTGATGGCCTAGTGGTTAAAGTTTGGCACTCTCACTGCTTTGGTGGCCCAGGGTTCGTTTCCTTGTCATGGAACCACATCACCCATCTGTCAGTTGTCACGCTGTGGTGGCGTCTCACGTAGAACTAGAAGAACTTACAACTAGGATATATAACCATGCACTGGGGCTTTGGGGAGGAAAACAAACAAACAAACAAGGAAGATTGGCAACAGATGTTAGCTCAGAGAGAATCTTTCCCTGAAAACAAACAAAAAACCACATAACCATTAAAGAAGATGAAGGACCTTAGCACAAGGTTGGTTCTCGATTAGTTGAGGGGGAGGGGGTGGGACCCCTCAGAATTTTTAACCTCTGTCAGAATTTTCTGAAACTCTTCATGCCTTTACTTTGCTCACCACCCATCCCCCACCCCCTGAACAGGTGGAAACAATTGAGGTCTCCTGGGAAACTAGACAAAGTGCAAGAGTCTTCATAGGAAGCAGAGTCAAAGGAGAGTTTCCCACACTGGGTGTGCCCTGAGGACCTAAGCACCAGCGTCTTCTCTGGCTTTCATTCTAATACTACTTCAGGCTGAATCTTTCTCTTTACCCCAACTCAAATTCAAATTCCATAGGATGAAAGAAACTCTGAGTCCCTAACGTTGTATGTAAATTATGTTCCCAGAAGAGTGTTTCTTATTCAGTTGACATCATGGTTACTGGACAGGAGCCATTCTCTCCAGCTGTTGGTTCTGTCTAGAATGTTATTCCTTTTTTCTTTCTCCTAGTAAATTTCTGTTGGTTCTTTAAAACCTCACCTAAATGTAGCCTCATTTCTGAAAACTTCCCTTATTTTCCAAGGCCTACTGAACCACTTCCTCCATTGGGTTTGTCTTCACTGTGGAAACTCTAATACTCTGACGGTTGTATAGCCGTCTACTCATTCTCCTCAAGCGGGAGAAACTTGAAAGCAGGGTTGCTTCTTATTTATGCATCTTCAGTACCTGTCTGGGTCAGCGTAGAATCTCACTTGATAATTTGTTAGATTGTATTTACCCGTATGGAATAAATAATGATAAATTAAATAAATAAATAAATGTGCTACTCCACCATGCTCATGTGTGTTTGTGTACAAATTCTCATGGATTTTCCACTATTTTTCACAGTTGGAAAATCTTGAAGAAGAAGGAGCATTTGTCCCATTAGCGGTATGGTTCCGCTATGTAGTGTTCAGTTGACAAACTTGACCTTAGCACTATGTTGTGTCATTTTTTTTTAGCACACACATTTCATAGCGCATATGGTTCATATAGAGTGTACATGAGATTGTTCTAAATGTTAAGAACATTTGCAATAAAAAGGTTCCAAGGCAGTAGCTTAGCAGCATAGCACAAGTATGGTTGAGTGGCGCTTGTCCCAATAAACCTCAGAAACAGTTTAATGGAATCTTGCTTTTCAGCCAGTCCTTAGTCTAAGAGCTCTAACAACTTTGACCAAAGTATCAGATACCTCTTCAGCCCACCTGAGGTTCTCTTGGTCTCACAGTCACTGGAGCTCTTGGCCACTTGATCCTCCCCAACTAATGTTTTGTGACTAACTCTCTGTGGGCTCAAATCAACTTCCAGTTTACCTGTGGCTGTCAGGTATGGGGTGCTGCAGACATACTCAGAACCTGGGCACATGCAACTTGGAAGTTAGCGGAGTTAATGGCTTATGGGGCCACCAACTTTTGGCCAAGAAGAGTTAGGAGATCTTGAAAAAATTATTTCTTCCCCCTGGATGAACTGTCCAGGGATGTGCCTGTTCACGTGATCTCTCTGAAGATAATTCTGTAAGATCAAATGATTAGGGCTATTTGACATCAGTCAGGAGCTGGGTGGATCACACCCATGTCATATTTATTCTCCCTCCTTCCCTGACTCACTCCTCTTTTCCTGCATTTCCTTCCCAAAGGAAATGCACTCCCTCCCCAAGAAAGTATTAACACATAATATTTTTTTTTTAAAGATTTTATTTTTTCCTTTTTCTCCCCAAAGCCCCCCGGTACATAGTTGTATATTCTTCGTTGTGGATCCTTCTAGTTGTGGCATGTGGGACGCTGCCTCAGCGTGGTCTGATGAGCAGTGCCATGTCTGCGCCCAGGATTCGAACTAACGAAACACTGGGCCGCCTGCAGCGGAGCGCGCGAACTTAACCACTCGGCCATGGGGCCAGCCCCAACACATAATATTTTGCACCAAGCAATTTTTTTCTAGGGAATACAGGCTAGGATGATGATGAATATTTATTCAACTCTTATTAGGAAGTTGGCAGTGTGCTAAGTGCTTTAAGGGGTATAACATGAATAAAGCAAAATTTCTCCTCTTAGAAAAAGATCATCAGGTGGTGAAGTAGCACAGCTTGACATAGATTCATACAAAAGTCAAAATATATCACGGTTATAATAATCTATAGGGTTTCGAGGAAGCAGAATATTATAGAGAGAAATCCAACTGGCTACTCAGTGGCATTTGGGTCCTAACATAGAATCCCTAAATCTTCATTTCTTTTTCTTCTCTTTTTAAAATTGTATATTTTGAGCCAGGTACCTAAAGGTAGAAGGGAATTTGTCTTTTCCAAACCAAAAAAAGAAGTTTTCTGAGAAACAGGAAGTAAGAAGACCTGTCTCCAAGCCTTAGAATTTTGGGGCTTTCTCAGCAAAGATACCCTATATGAATAACAATCTGCTCATGTTTAAAATTGGCCCCAGTAGAACACCTGGCATGTAAATCACATGAGCATCCTTGTTTCACCTTGGCAAATACTGATTGACGCCCAAGGCATCCTGTGGAGCCAAGGTGATCTTGGAATTACTCCCAGGGCAAGAACATCTGCTTGTTCTTTCAGCCCCAGGTCAGTCTCTGTCTCAGGTTTTCAGTTGCCCTGGGATTGGTGAGGAGAGTCAGATGGTCAGCTGGAGAAAATAAAAAAAGCCAATAGAGAACCAAACACAAATATTATTGCATATTGTTCCTAGACAAGGCACTGTGCAAGCACAGAGGGAGATTAAAAGAAGGTAAGACTTGGTCCTACCTTCTAATGGATTTCAGTTTACTTTCTAGACACAACCCAACACTCTTACATAGAAATTCATTCCTGTGTTGTTGTTGTCATTATTATTATTTTGCTGCAGACTGCTTCTCTACTGTAAGCCTAAGCTGTTCTTTTTGAGTAATGTGTTTTACAACGTGCTTTTTCCTCCCCTTGTCACTGGAAAAGGTACAGGGGTTTCTAGCTCAGAGTCATGCAGTGATAATGCAGGCAGATTTTCCCCCAAAAAGCCCTGTATTAGGTTAATATCATCTTCCCTAAATAGTAAAATAATTAGGCAGTCTTAGGGTTCATGGGGGAGAGCTGGAGGGGGCACTATGCTTTGGTTTTTTTCAGCCTACCCTGGATTTCATATGAGTAAAACTTAAAAGGGAACAGTGAATCAGAAAGAATCTAAACCTAAGGCTTTTATTTATCAAATGTGAAAGAGGGGAATGTTCTGTTTTAAGATAAATGGCTTTGGCTGAGAGTTAATCCAAATATCCAGCCTAAAATATGGAAAAATCCCCCTTCTGGTTCATTGAGGCTGTTTGATGTAGTGACCCCTCGCCCCTCTGTTCCCCCACCTTGCTGCCAGCACCCTCCATTGCCTGGTGCACCGCTGGGATGTTAGAGGTCAAGGATGCAGGTGGAAGAGAGAGCTCATCTCTCTGGTCCGTCATATGGTTAATGAAATTAAATGTTGTCGTGACAGCCCTAACACATCTATTTATGGCATTGGACTTGTTCTTAAATATTTGAACATTTTTATTTAGAGTACAGAAAGTTTTATGAATGGAAATGATTAACAACAACATCTAGGCACTGCATCTCTTCCTAGAGGAACCGGAATAGGCTTCTTTGACTTGTCACTGATAAAACGTCCTCTCTGTGTGTTCTCAGCAGAAACTTTGAACACTATGTCCCAGGTTCAATGCAGAACTCAGAAAGAGTTCCAATACCTAATCCAGCCTGAAGGAGGAATTGACGTGACTCGTGATGAGTGAGAGGGATCCTTCACCTCAATAATGTCCTTTTAGCACTGGCACCTGAGGAATTTGTCCATAGCTAGCAGCTAAGCTGTTCAATTTAGACTTTGTCTAGACGAAGAGGACCATGATGATAACAACGACATGGAGGAAGGGAAGGAAGGGAGGAGGATTATGGAAATCAGTGTTATGCAGCAGGGTCAGCTCTGCGCTTCCCAGAGTGACTTCCCCTCCTCTGCCTCCCGGTGATTGTGGAGGTGATCTTAGAGTTATGCTTCTGTTAGACAGCAAGCAGGTACAGTGCAAAGGCCCAGTCTTAGAGCCTGGAGCGCCTCCAAATTCCCCACCGTCATCTTCTGACTAGCTCATTAAAGTAAGTCCCTTCATGTTCCTGAACCTCAGTTTTTCGACCCACAAAATGGGATAATTTTACAGAATTGTTGAGATGATCAAATGCCATATTACTTATAAAAATGATTCATAACCCAAAAAAGCATTGACTACATGTAACTATAATTACTTTTAGGAAGGATTCGCGTTGATGACTTTAATGCATTTGGTAAAAGTACTTTGAGGATATCTCTTGACTCCCCAGAAAAATGCAACCACGTTTCCTTTCTGTGATTTGTGACCTAAGAGACTTGGGGGTATTGCACAAGATAAAGAATAATTCTTCCTAGCTGATTGGGCCCCTAGGGTGGGAACTGAAAGGTACATCTCTTAAATTGCAGCTGATAGGGCCTGGGCAGAGAAGTTAATCCTATTTTAGATTCATAGTCTCATAATAACAATATTACAACTGAAGTACCAAAAGTTTTGAACGTGAAATGTTTATGCTTTTGAAATGTTTAGTGACCTTTCCTGCATAAAATGGAAAGGATATCAGCTCAGAGAAAAATAACAAAATGTCCAAAGAGAAATCTGTGAAATATCTTTTGCAGGTGCACGGTTCACGATGCTTCCTGTCATTCATCCAAATATTTCTCACGGAGAGATACTGAGGAATAATAAATGACAGTGAGAGTTACAGTCCCGGCTTCCTCACTTGACCCTGGATCAGGAGGAACTTGAGTCTTTGCCTGTTATTTAAAGTTTACAGATTAAGAAAACAGCATAGGAGATTGTTAAAAGATAGAACCAATTCTCCTTTCTTTCAGGACTTCTTGAACAGGCCCAAGACTCAGAGATATTCATGAAGTCCCAAAGACTTATATTTTTTGAGTTAAATGTTTTAAAAATGTTATCAATACTCTCGTTTCTTACACATTATACTTTTCTGACGATGTCCTGAGAATATCAGCTAAACTCTTTTCTTGAGAGTGTTCTCTTGCCCTGGAAAACTCAGTCTGACCCATCGAAGGCTGCACCAGGCACACTCTCTATGGTGGGGAGGGTTGGGGGAGCTTTATGAACGTGGAAGGTCTTTTATGTCAGTATGGACTCATCCACTGGGGCAAGCTAGTCTCACTTGTGTTTGTATCATCCCTCAGTCCTCTCAGAAGCCTTCTCCCACACCTCCCAGACCCAGGGCCATATTATTCTGGCTGTCCACTTCCTCTTGCCCCTCCTATCATCACCTCCCTTCTACCATCCCCCCAAACCTGGCCTCTGGACTTGCATTCTCCTCCCATCAACTGTTACCTAGACTGCCTTCCACTTCTGTGGGCTCCTCTACTCAATGAACTGAGAAGCCAATGATTGCTTTTCAGGAATTATTGAAAAAATTATTGGACAATTTTTTACAATTGGACAAGGGAACTGTTAGGAGAAATCTTCCTAGAAGAATTGCAAGCAGTTTGACGGAGAGGCAAGGAAGGTACTAATTTGAATCCTTGAAATGACACTGCTTGGGTGACCATGGAAGGCAGAAAGAGCCTCTAGACCAGGGAATTGGCGGTGGGCGGTGTGTGTTGGTTGTTGGATTGTGCATGTTCTGATGTGCCACTCAGGCCAATTTTAAAGGGAATTCTTCCTGGTTTGGGAAGTCGAAAACTGAGGAAGGGGAAAGAAATCAGATTCCATTCCGAATTCAGCTTCCTATTTGTAGCTCTAGCTCACACATGCTGTGAGAAGTAGTGGCTGATACAAAGACTTCCTTCACAGAGGCCACGTGCCCAGAAACCAATCCTCCAGAGGACTGGCTGTATTGGCAGTTCTCAAAGGTGGTCCCAGAAGAGCAGCATTGGCATCACCTGGGGACTTGCAAGAGATGCAAATTCTTGGGCTTCACCTCAGACCTCCTGAATCAGAAATTCTGGGGATGGGGCCCAGCAATCTGTGTGTGGACAAGACCTCCAGGTTAGTCAGGTACATGTTGAAGTTTGAGGACCAGCGGTGGAGAGGTAAAGCCCAATGCCTGGCATAGAAGGTATGATGAGAATCACAGCTACTCCACGATTTATACCCCACACGGTTTCAGAAAGGTTTTAAGATTTTCACTTTCAACTACCTGTGTGACCTCAGGCACCTTAGGTAATAATCTGAATCTGTTTAGTTAGCTATAAAATAGAACTCATGACATCAAACTCAGAGTTGAGAGGAAATGTGACGCACCTGAAAAGTAAAAGAAATATGAGGTAATACATGTGAAAAGACTATTTGAAGCTGTAAAGCAATATGAAAATATCAATCACCTCCCTCTCTTTTTTCCTTGCTTCCTTTTCCCTCGCTTCCTTTTCCCTCTCCTTTCCTCCCTCCACCTTCCTTTCTCCATCCTTTCATTCTCTCTTTCCTTTTCCCCTTCCATCCTTACTTCTGAGTTTTTGCTATATATGTGTGTTCCCTATAGTTCCTTGGTTTTCAAAGTATTGAATTAATTTATACCCGGTTGATCATTTTATTTATGAAAAAAATCAAAATGTTTTAGTCAGTCCTCAAAAATATTTTTATTCATCATAGCGTTTACCAAAGGATTTTTTTTGATGAGTCTGTGTATAAATGAATCAGAAATATTTGGATTAAATTTCCCTATTATCTTTTAAACAAAACATGGTTTTTAAATTATGGGAAAAATTCCTTGGAAAAATGAATTTCAGATTTGGGAAAAAATTTGGGATGTTCCAATCCCAAACACTGCTGAGTTTATATCCTTATGGATGTGAAATATTTAGTGCCTTATTGATTTTACAATAGAAATGATATGAGTGAATATCCATAATCTGCTTTCTTTTGTTTATGAAATAGGCTATGCTTGTTTCATACCTTAAAATTATACTGTTATGCTCAACCTAAAAGGAATAGACAAAACACCAATAGTAAATGAATCCCAGTAATAGTTTTCATCTGTATATAGACATATAAATAAAACACCATAATTCAACAATCATGTCTTACCTGACATGTCTTTCTTTTCTTTCGGAAAGACATTGTAATATAATGGAAAGAATATGTGGTTTGGAATTTAATAGGCGTATACTTGAATAATGGCCATGCTTGTGGGCAACTAGTTTGTGGGCAAATTATTCTACTTTGATGATCATCAGTTTTCCCATAAATAATAAGAATGGTAATACAACTCCGTGAAACTGTAGTAAAGATAAAATTTTTCTTAAATCTGTGAATTATTGTGACACCTTCATATTAATTTATAGTTTCCTTTTATATTGATAAAATTCACTCCTCCTCCTGAGTACATGTAGTAGACATAGGTTCAGATGTAATCCCAATACATTTCGGAGCAGGAGAGTCACACTTATGAAATACCATTCCTGTGAAGCGTTGTTAAGTATGTATAGATTAGTTTTGACTTCTAGATAATACTGATAGAAAAACAAAAATGCTAATAAGGAAATTAGGATTTTTGGTCTATGAAATGCAAAGAAATTTACCTTTCTGAATAAGAAAATTATTTGGTAGAGTACAGATTCCACTCATGTGCATTTCATGAATGAAACAGAAATGTCCCATTTGATTATTGCTTGCCCAGGTAGGTTACACTTTAAATTATTTCATACATACAAAAGAAAGCGTCCAGTTTCAAAAATATATAAAGCAATAAAATCAGTTCTAAGTAATGTCATCAAATTATATTGATGTTGAATGCTCTGTTGAACTGAGTTAAGGAGCTGTATCCAGTCATATGAAAGAGATTTTCATTTTTAATTATTAGTAAGTGGTTCTTAACTGTGGCCAAGCCGTCTTGCTCATGGTTTAATTGGCTCAAATCTTGCTTGAGAAATGAAGGCATAACAAGTCTCTAATCCGGTTCCTTATCTGAGCTTAACACCAGATTCTCACCCCCTACATCCTCTTCTTGGGTCTCCTGCCTCTAGACTGCTTTCTCCCTATCTCTACCACTTGAAATCCTCTGTATTCTTGAAAGACTCCTCCAAGAAACTCTTATTATCTTCTCACCTCCTTAAAGTGGGCAGAATCTCTCTGACCTTTGAACCCTCATGAGCTTCATAAATTATGCTTTACTCCATTTTGATTTTACTCCATTTTGATTTGAACCTACTTATGCCTGCTGCCCCGTGAGCTCTCTGGGGAATCTTACCTTGGCATCACCGGCAGTGTCTAGAACAGAGCCTAGCACAGTAGCTGCCACATACAAGTGTGCAGAGTTAAATTGTTCTGGCAGAGTTGGGAGGTGTTGTGGGCAGCATGACATGGGCTGGGATAATTTCTAGGGCAAGGGCCAGATTCAGCTCACATGTCTGACTGAGTAAGCCCTTTTGGCCACACATGCAAACAATTTACTTCATCACAGATCTGTTTTATTTGTCCCATGTATATTTATCCAAAACCTACACACTTCCTTGGCTATTTTATTTTTTTTAAGTTAGGACCAAATATACACCAGCCTGGGAAATATATCTTTCATGTGTTGTTGTTTTCTAGAATGGACATAATGACACTGATACATTACAAAAAAGGGAATTAATAAGATACAAACCGTGAAACGTGGCATTTTTCAAATGCTGAAATAGAATGGTACGATTTATAAAAGACGTACCCTTATCGTTATTTTAGTTCTTTTATTCCTATACTTAAGAGACAATCCTAGAATATAATGCTTAATATAATCTAACATTTTTTCACAATATGCACATAGGTGTTATTTCATTATAACACAGACATGAAATATTTTGAAGAATAATGGTCTTCTTCATAGAACAAATTGTTGATTTGAATCAATTCTAATGTATTATCTGAATAACTTTTAGTTGCTGTGAACCATGAAAGTCTGGATAAAATTCTTAGTGAGACTAATTAAAGTAGACACATTTAACACAATTCTTGCACTATGGTCCTCCCTTAGGTGTGTTTCATTTACCCTATAGACCCTGCTGCCAGGATTTCTGGGCACGGCTGTGCCGAGAACGAGTAGCTCTGTGATGAGTTTCTCAGTTTAGAGGAGGATAAATGGGCAGAGCTGCCCAAAGAACTAACGAGCAAGAGAAAGAAAGTAATGCAAATCATGTTGTTTCTTATTCGTATAACATAGTTGACAGAACTTTTTGTTTCTGTTTTGCTTTTCTCCAAAATTATAAGGAAATATTGTGATAATCTTTGAATGTATTTAATAAGTTCTGCAAAGGAAAATCTAGATTTGTGGGCAGAGAAAGAAGTGGAAAAAAATTAGCTGAACTTTCATATGATCTCAAAAAAAATTCACAGAAGACGACTAGGAAATTATTTTCAAGTATGAATTGAATTTACAAAATAAAATTGCCAGAAGACAATCTTAAAGAGCATCTTTTTCCTTTTTCTTTTTTTAATTTTAATTTTTGTCTTTGAATTTTCCATTCTTGCTTAGCCTGAAGGCACAAACATTATGATAATTAACTGCAGGAAGATATTGTGGGTTTTTAGATGAGACGCTCTTTTTAAAAAAGTTTAACATAGAAAAAATTCTCTGAACAGTAGAGGGTTGTGACCTGATTTTTTGTGCTGGTAAAATATGATTTGTTGCTGAGAGATTTACGAGAGTGAACAAGAGATCAAAGATTCCTTCTAAATGTTTGAGGTTCAGTAAACACCAAACTATTACTTTCCGAACAAATTTCTATTTTTTTAAAAAACCCTTAAGATTGTAAAGTGAAATTTAATATTTCTTTGAATTATTGTCATTTGTGTCAGCAAAGCATTATTTTACAAGGCTAGTTCATGTGCTTGAAGCACTTTGAGTTGCAGTATGGGGAAAGGAGCAAGGATGGGAGGACAGATGGACATTTAAATTTTAAAAATAATATTTACTCTCAGTTTAACAAAGGAAAACTAAAAAAAAAATTGGTACTATTCTTAATGTAATGCATTTATTAAATAAATGCAAATAATGTTAACTATATTTTATACTACTTTATTTTGCAAAGTGTAAATTTATTAATTGGATGAATACTTTTAAAATGTTTTCTTCCTCGTCTGTAAATTGAGGATAAAATGCTAAATATTTAGAACGATATAAAGGAATACATTTTTATGTGTTCTCCGATTCCTGTTTTGAATCATCGATAAAGGCATATTGACTTGGAATAATAAACTTTAATTTTTGGTATATTTAAGACACATTGATGGCTATTTTTTTCACTCCTCATCTTTTTTTTACCAGGTGAACAGCAATGTCTGTGCATCTAACATCCTCAGAGATGTGATATTGGGATATCAGCGTGAGTGGTTATGTTTTTATACTGCCTGCAAAGCCAAGAACATCATTTTCACCATCCAATTTTTCTTAAATTTTACTGAAACAACAGGACCCTGCAGTTAAAACACTCAGAGCTAAGCTAAGCAAGGAATCAGTGCTTCGGTCAAGATGGCTGTTAGACAACTCCATCTACCGCGCTCTGCTTTATAACTTCTCTTGTTGCGTAATGTAAGCCACACTTATTATACCTCTCTAGTCCCACACACATCACGAGTAGAATTTTTTCTTAAAGAGCAAATATTTTCTTTTCTTGACAGGAAGACTGGACACTTCTTTCGGACTAGCTGTTCCACCAAGATGTCAGTCATTTTGGAAACATGGTGTCCAGAGTAAATGTAAACATTTCATGCATTTGTGATCTTCGTATTTTTACATCTTACTTCTCAGAATGGTACCAGGACTGCTCCCTAATTTGATGCACTCTGCAGGTACAAATCTTGGAATTATTAATTTTTAAGGACCACAATGAGACTCGTTTATGGAGCTGGGATTAGAACTATGGCATTTCTTGGCTCCATGTCTAGCCCTCAGACCACATTATCTTCCAAATAAATTAATGAAAACAAAAGAGACCAGTTTCATGAAAGGTCAGGCTGAATCCAATAAAAACAAGGAAATGTCAATTATATCATTGAGTGATGAGGTACATGTGTCATGTAACATATGTTTCCAGAAGACACTTCCTACAGGATGAGCCTCAGGTTTCATTTAGAATCTCAGTTTTTGTCTAAAACTCTGCTCTGAATATAGTGCTTTCAATTTAATAATTAAATATTAGGAATTCAAAGAGGTCCCAGGTCCCAGGATAGAATAAGTAGCATCCGGATTATAATAATATTATATTCTAATGAAATATTTATATGCTAGAAAAATAGCAGCACCTCACAGCAAGGAGGAAATAAGCAAATCCTAGCAAGATGGAGATTTCTTCTATTGATCTATCAGAGCTTATTAATAATACTGACACCTCAGTATTAGTAATAGCAACTACAATTTGTTGAGCACCTCCCATGTTGCAGGCACTGTGTTACATACATTTTATTTTCTCTAATCCTCACAAAAGTATGGTAAAGTAGTCACTATCATGCCCATTTTATAACTGAGTAAACTTGTGGACTAAGTGGATTAAATTATTTGCCCAAGGCCAACACTTATTAACACTTTAATACAGATGTGTCTAAGCCAAAAGATTCTTTACCACTACATAATTTAAGAAAAATTTTGGAGCCCGACTGGCCTCATCATGTATTTATTGAGGTACTTAACCGCTTTGTGCCGTGTTTTTCTTTTGACGATTTGTGGTGTAGATGATGCCTATTTCACTGATCATTGACCCTCTGTACACTTGGAATCAAAGGAGAGCTTTTAATAAAAGTGATGCTTAGGGCGTATACTTTATCAATTGAATGAGAATCGCTTGTTAAAATCTCCCCAGGTGGTCCTAAGGTTTAGAAAGGATTGGGAACACCTGGCATGCCTCACTGGCTTGGTAAGACTATTGAATAAGATTTATATAATCAAAGCACTTATTACAGTGCCTAGCACATAGCATTTGCTCCTTAGGAGCTTTCTATTGATTTTTATGGTATGTTTGTTGGCAATACCTGTGTTTCTGAATAAGAACTAAAACTTTAAGCTTCTGGCATACAATAAGACACAAATTACTCGAGACTAGAACTCAAACAAACATTGATCCTTGGAGTACTGACCTCACCTGAACCATGGCAATATATTCAATACTAGAAGGGTCAAACATTGAATGAGGGACCTGACCTTTGACCTCTAAACACTTGTCATCTAATTGGGAAGAGAGACTACGTGCATTTTGATTAGAGTGAGCTTATATTAACAGAGGATTTGTGGTAATGAAGACAACTATTAACATTATTTTTACCAGTTTTTTAAACCCCTTTTAGAGAATGATTCTTTAAAAATTTTTATTTTTAATTGTGCTAGTAATACATTTCCATTAAAATCAAATAATACCAATATCTCTGATGAACATAGATGCAAAAATCCTCAACAAAATTTGGGCAACCTGAATTCAGCAATACATCAAAAGGATCATACATCATGATCAAGTGGGATTTATACCAGGGGCACGGGGATGGTTAAACATCCATAAATCAATCAATGTGATATACCACATCAACAAATTGAGGAATAAAAACCACATGATCATCTCAATAGATGCAGAGAAAACATTTGACAAGATCCAACAGCCATTTATGATTAAAAACTCTTAACAAAATGGGATAGAACGAAATTACCTCAACATAATAAAGGCCATATATGACAAACCCACAGCCAACACCATACTCAATGGACAAAAACTGAATGCCATCCCCCTGAGAACAGGAACAAGACAAGGATACCCACTATCACCACTCTTATTCAACATAGTACTGGAGGTTTTGGCCAGAGCAATTAGGCAAGAGAAATGAATAAAAAGAATCCAAATAGGGAGTGAAGAAGTGAAACTCTCACTGTTTGCAGACAACATGATCTTATATATAGAAAACCCAAAAGAATCCATTGGAAAACTAATAGAAATAATTAACAACTACAGTAAAGTTGCAGGGTACAAAATCAACTTACAAAAATCAGTTGCTTTTCCATACTCTAATAACAAACTTACAGAAAGAGAACTCAAGAATATAATTCCATTTACAATTGCAACAAAAAGAATAAAGTACCTAGGAATAAATTTAACCAAGGAGGTGAAGGAGTTATACAATGAAAACTATAAGACATTACTGAAA
The DNA here is from genome assembly GCF_021613505.1 of Equus quagga. Lineage (NCBI taxonomy): Eukaryota > Metazoa > Chordata > Mammalia > Perissodactyla > Equidae > Equus > Equus quagga. The sequence continues at coordinate 14,269,679 of NC_060277.1, forward strand.
GACATTGATAATGACATAAAGAAATGGAAACAGATTCCATGCATATGGATTTAAAGAATAAACATAGTTAAAACGTCCATACTACCCAAAGCAATCTACAGATTCAATGCAATCCCAATCAGAATCCCAATAACATTCTTCATGGAAATAGAACAAAGAATCCTAAAATTCATGTGGGGCAACCAAAGACCCCAAATTGCTTAGGCACTTCTGAGAAAAAAAGAACAAAGTTGTAGGCATCACAATCCCTAACTTCAAAATGTACTACAAAACTATAGTGATCAAAACAGCATGGTACTGGTATAAAAACAGGCACACAGATCAATGGAACAGAACTGAAAGCCCAGAAATAAAACCATACATCTACGGACAGCTAATCTTCGACAAAAGTGCCAAGGACAGACAATGGAGAAAAGATAGTCTCTTCAATAAATGGTGTTGGGAAAACTGGACAGCCACATGCAAAAGAATGAAAGTAGACCATTATCTCGCACCATACACAAAAATAAACTCAAAATGGATCACAGACTTGAAGATAAGACCTGAAACCACAAAACTCCTGGAAGATAGTATAGGTAGTATACTCTTTGACATCCAACTTACAAGGATCTTTTCAAATGCCATGTCTTCTCAGACAAGGGAAACAAAAGAAAAAATAAACAAGTGTGAATTCAGCAGCCTAACGAGCTTCTGCAAGGCAAAAGAAATTAGGATCAAAACAAAGAGACAACCCACCAACTGGGAGAAAATATTTGTAAATCATATATGTGACAAGCAGTTAATCTCCATAATATATAAGGAACTCACAACTGAACAACAAAAAAACAAACAGCCTAATCAAAAAATGGGCAGAAGGTATGAACAGACATTTTTCCAAAGAAGATATACAGATGGCCAATAAACACATGAAAAGATGTTCAACATCATTAATCATCAGGGAAATGCAAATCAAAACTACACTAGGATACCACCTTACGCCTGTTAGAATGGCTATAATCACTAAGACTAAAAATAACAAATGTTGGAGAGGGTGCGGAGAAATCCTCATACACTGCTGCTGGGAATGCAAACTGGTGCAGCCACTATGGAAAACAGTATGGAGATTCCTCAAAAAACTAAAAGTAGAACTATCATACAACCTAGCTATCCCACTACTGGGTATCTACCCAAACAACTTGAAATCAACAATCCAAGGTGACATATGCACCCCTATGTTCATTGCAGCACTATTCACAATAGGTGAGACATGGAAGCAACCCAAGTGCCCGTGACTGGTGATTGGATAAAGAAGATGTGGTATATATATACAATGGAATACTACTCAGCCATAAAAAAGACAAATTCATGCTATTTGCAACAACATGGAAGGACCTAGAGGGAATTATGCTAAGCGAAATAAGCCAGACTGAGAAAGACAAACACCAGATGATTTCACTTCTATGTGAAATATGAACAAACACATGGACGAAGAAAACAGTTGAGTGGTTACCAGGGGCAGGGGGTGAAGGGGAGCACTTATGTGGTGACAGTCAAGAGATAATGTACAACTGAAATCTCACATTGATGTAAACTATTATGAACTCAATAATAACAAAAAAAAATGAAATAATGCCAAAAAGCAATTGTATCTTTTCTTGTTATGTCCACTCTAGTTCCCTACCAGAAGCATATTCTTCCAGGCCCTTCCAGACCCTCTTCAACGCATTTATATACATATGTATCTGATTTTGCTTTTGCTTTATTTTTATATAAATTATATAAGATAGTGTATGTTCTGTAATTTTCTTTTTTCACTCAGTGTCATGTCTTGACAGTACAGATGGAGCTGCCTCATTCTTTTTAACTTCTGCGTAGTATTCCATATATGCATAAGCCATAGTTTATTTAAGCACTACCTTATTGATGAACATTTGTGTTGTTCTCGTGGATTGTAATTCTTAGGAAAGGGTAGCAAAAAGGCTAGTCAAAGTGTTAACATATTTTTCATGTGAAAGCAGAAACAATGGAAAAAATTAAATGAAAGACTCAAATGAGGTTAAACAATTTTTCTTAAAATAATATAAAGTAAATCTTCTAACAAAGTTGTGTAAGCCCATTATTTTAACTGGCACAAAGCTAGTAAAAACAGAATTTTAAAGGTTCTAGGTCGGGGTGGAGTGACTGATGGTACTGGAATTTACTAGTGACTTTCAATGAGGAGCCTGCAAATGTATCCCACGTGTTATCTCCCTTTGAGGAGAAACAAAGATGGGCCTCCTTTCAATGAATTCTGTAGTGATGGGAAAAAATCTTTACTAAATGGCATAGTCTTTATTAACCCAGTTTAAATATTGTTTGAGATTTTAAAACATGTAAAAGGGGGAAAATAAGTACAGACTACATAATTAGTGTTACCAGAATTCATTTTAACATAATTTCCCATGACACACAGCCATCTCAATGTTTTATTTCAAAGAACAATAGAGACATCATTAGCTATTTTCTTTGTTGCCAATAGTTGTGTACCAGGAATTTGCAGTAGCGCCTTGTGTTGCAAACTTGGTATCTTTCAAAATTCTAGAATTTGGCATTTCTAATTATTCATTTTTTCTCTCTCTTCCTCCCTCCCTATCCCGTTCCCCTCCAACCTCCCTTTTTCTGCTGCCCTTCTTTTGTTATCATGATAGAAAACATGAGCACTGTCAACTCCCAATATATATATGGACCCATTTGGTTTTGCTCTTCTCAATATTCCTTCTTTGGGTGAATGTCTGACCCTGTCTCACTCTACATGATTTTGCTGGGATGGTAATCATAGGACCCCCCCTTCATTCCCCAACCTTCATCCTACCCTACAGTGGTTGATGGATTATTCAAGCAAGGCCAATCACATTTTCAATGTGGAAATTTGTCTCCTGAAGGGAGACAAATGAAGAATGAAAGTGAGTAAATCTGAGTCTTCCAATTGCAGCTCTCTAAAGAGATGGTCCCTGAGATCTGACACTAGATCCAAAGATTCAGTTTCCTATGTTTCCCAAAGTTTGTTCATCTGTCCTCATGATTGTGTTATGTCCTTAGCATCCTTCTAGTAAATTGTGTCCTTTGCTTGATAGAACCATTCTAGTTGTTTACAAAGAACTCTTGATCCATGAGTTTTACATTTTATAGACCAGATAATGAAAGAAGATTCTTGTTTATTTCTTCTCCATCCACATCCAAAACTTTTAGCATAAGAACTCAGCTCATCTCAGAGCAGAAGGTGACTGGACATATCAACTGGGACCAAGGTGTGAAGTTACATTGCAACCATGTTGAAAAGGGGAAAATATACAGAGAATGAGTCCACAGACATACAAAGAAGGCTAGTTGTCATCCACACGAAGGCTCCTTGATCTTGCCCTAGACCACCTGCAATCTACTGCCCTTTCACCATCTACCAACCCCTACTACATACACACTCTTCCCCAGCTAAAACTATTTGGTGTGTGCTGCATGCTCTTGTCTTTGCTTTCGATTGGCATATTCGTTCCCTCTCGATCTATCAAAATCACTTCATTTTGGGGCCCTACATCCCGATGAAGTTCTTCCTAACTCTCCAGGCCATATCAGTGTCTCATTTCTTTGTACTAACCTGCTAGCATCTTATCAAACATAGAAGACCAGAGGTAAAAAAAGATTTGGAATTCTCAGAGGCAAGTGAAAAGTTAAAAAAAGAAAGGCATATTTGGAAAAACAAGTGAAATAGAAATTTAGGATTTCTAAGACCCCAGTACGCTGTTGTCTTGTTTACATGCTCTGAGCTTTTAATTTTATTTGAGTGACTTGTAAAGCTCTTTTGGCCCCAGTCATTCATTTCAGGGCTGTGGATGGATGGAGGATCATTCTAATCCCTATATCCTTCTTCCTCAGAGGACAGTGAAAATAAGATGGCAAATGTCAGCAGCTAGAAGGCCACTTGCAGGGCAGCAGCTGAAGACTTTACTGCCTTTACATAGAAGCTGATCATTCTCAGCTCATATTAGAGCCCTTGAGGGTGTATCAGACAGTGCTTACTCTGCCCTCAAAGGGAGATGGGTTTCCTGTCCTTCCCTTTATGGAAGAGAGATGGGAAGGGAACAGTATTCTAGCATACCCTTTGCCTACTTTCATGGAGAATATATTGCCTGTTAAGAAATTATTCTCCAGTTTTTAATTCAGTTCAACCCTGTGCAATATTCCCTCTCATTTTCTATTGCTTTCTTTACCTCTGGTTAAATGAGAGTAATTCTAAACTTCAATTGGCATTGATGTAAATTCTGAGTCTTCAAGCAAAGCATGAGAAGAGTTGCCATTGCTCTCAGAACCATCCTTCTGAGGGCTATGAGGAAAATTGAACGTGCTGCTGTGAATGAAGATGCTGAAGAATCTGCGTCAGCTGAGATTGGCTCATGTTTGCTCTTGTGCTGCGGTAAGTGTTGGGGACTAGGTGTTTGAGTCTGTAATTCACTGGATTAGCTTCCTCTGGTCTCTGAGGATACTTGATCCTATCCTGCCTTCTGTCCTTCCTTCTCTTGATTGATGCAAGTTGAAGATTACAACTTTGATCTTGTTTGCCTGTCTCCTTTGTGATGCATAATGGCTTACGTATGTTAAAGCAGAATATATATGATAAAACCACCTGGTTCCTCTAAGAATACTAAGAGGAGTGATTCATTTTCCTCCCTGATTAGAGTGCATAGCATGGCCTCTTTTGTCTTGTTTTTGTTTTGCAGTAGTTCTGCTATTAAGACAAATTTTATGGGGTACTCTGCACCAGGCTAGATGTTGCATCCATCTCCAATAACCAATACTAAGAACATAAAGAAAAAGTAATTAAAAATAAAACCTTTCAAAAGAACATAAATCCTCCAAGGAAAGGAAAATGAGACGTAAAATATTAATGAGACAAGCAGATGCATCTAAAAACCTCTCTCGGGAAAGTGGAAAACACAACAAACATCTGGGAGACTTCAGCTGTGAAGTAAAATTACAATCATTGGTTGCAGAGACTTCTCTTGCCCCTTGTTTGTAAACAGCCAAATAAGTTCATGGAAGAACATATAAATAGGAGGAATCATCAAATCCCAAACCAACTATCCCTTGTCAGGATACAAGAGTAACTTTTGGGCAGAAATTCAAGAAAGGACTAAAAAACATCCGTTTCCAAAATTTGAACTTTAGAATACAACTCATCAATCAGCCCCTAGCTACCTCTCTGCTCTCATCCTACAACCCTCTTGTCAGCCTCTCCTGCTGTGTGGATACACCAGGGCTTCCCGTTTGTGGCTCCTCAAGCCTGGTATGCTCTTTGTCCCTTTGTGAACATGGCTTTCTCCCTTATTTCCTTCAGATGGCAGCTAAAATATCACTTCCTCAGGTTAACCTGAAATATTTTTCTCCATAACACTTATAGTTTTGTGACTTATTATATAGTCATGTTCAGCATAACATTTGGTCGACAACAAACCACATATGTGATAGTGGTCCCAAAAGATTAGTACCATATAGCCTAGGTCTGTAGTAGGCTGTAACATCCAGGTTTGTGTCAGTACACTCTATGATGTTCTCACAATGACAAAATCACCTAACGATGCATTTCTCAGAACTTATCCCTATCATTGAGTGATGCATGACAGTACATGCATATTTATCATTATCTTCCATTTCTAGAATGCTAGCTCCTTGAAGACAAGGACTTTGTTTTATTAATTGTTAGATTCCCAGAACTTGAGACTTGCTTGGTTTATGGAAACATTAATATTTGTTGAATGAATATTTGTTGAATGAGTGAGTGAAACATATAAAAGAAAGAATGAGAAATACAGAATGTGTGGTGGATGTGAAGATACACCACCCAGATCCCCCTTTAAGGCGGGAGGGTTTGTTGACCACAGCCTTGAGCAATGGGCCCTTCCGGGATCACCTCAGCTGCAGACAGCCCCTTGCCAAGGTCACGCCCTTTTGTAGATGGTTCACAGACAATGTCTGATGGAAGAGGAGGTATAAAGTAGGGCCATTTCAATACAACACAAGAAAACTCTGATGAGACATTTCAGCTCCAGAGCTTCCCTGAGGAGCTGGCCGAGGCTGCTGGCCCACATCACGACTCGGTTCCTGCCTTGGTCAATTCTATGTTTCCTGTCCCTGCCCACAGATATGGATCCCAAGGACGCTGCCTGATAAACATCCCAAACGCAGTCTACTTCCTGGAAAACCCAAAGTGAAACAAGATGATGAGGAATATCTCCTCTTTACAAGTTACCATCTTATTTCACAAAATTATATTTTCATCCAAAAATAGATTCCTTCCTTTGGCAGATCTTTGTGAAGAAACTAGTATGTTCCTGACACTGTTTGTGATGATATGGCAAATGAAACACAAACAAGTTTCATGAGTTCCATGGACCTTGTATTCTAATGGGAAGAATGAAAAATAGTAAATAAGCAAGCAGATAAAGGAAAAGATAATTTGCAGTATTGATCAGAGAAGTGAGGAAAATAAAGTAGGCACTGGGTGGAGAGTGATGGGGAGTGATGAGCTGCATTTAACTGAGTGGTCCCCAAAGGGGTCTCTGGGGCAAGGGCCTAAAGCTGAGATTGGATGGCAAGAGGAACCAGGTACATTTAAGTTTTGGGGAGGATCATTCCACACATATTAATGGAGTGTGGACTACACAGCGGGCACCAGTATAGATACCAGGGTTGCAAAGATTGATATGGCACAGCCTCTGCCTCTGAGAAGGTAATTTTCTAATTCATAGTCATAAATATTGGTAATGTTTTAATGTAAGGGAATCTGGATATTTATTGCCCTCTTGATTTGACTAATTATTTAAAAATTAACTGATAACACCTTTATTGAGCACTTACTATGTACCAAGCCTTCTTCTTCTAAACAATTTTCACACACAGAAGCCCTATTAGGCTAGTAGTTATTATTATTATTATTAGATGGATAATAAAACCAAGGCACAGCATAGATAATTTTTCAAAATCACAGCTAGCAGGTAGGAGAGGCAGAAATTAAACTCCAATAGTCTGATGCAGAGCTAGTACTCTTAACCTTTTGTATTATATTGAACCTGCTCCTTATTGTCTTGGTAGATAGTCTTTTCTATATGGAGTTGGGAAGGCATATATGTAAAAAAAGAGTTGATCTTTTCATTTTGGAGCAATAAATAATTTTCTATGTCAATATTCAGTTCAACTATTTTGCAAAGTGGAAGGTAATATATTCCTCATTAAAATAATTGATAACTGAATCGTATCATGTATTTTTCACACATTGTTTCTATTAGTAATCTCAGAATCTTGAAAGCATTGTAATTAGTCATTCCTGAAGATACAATACATTCCTGAGATTTTCCTCGATTTTATTTAAACGCTAAAACTTGGGAATGAAGCAAAAAATTAACCAGTGCTTTCCAAGATAAAACCAAAGCATGAGAAAACAGAAAATGAACCCTTTTAAAATGTAGAAGTAGATCGGAGTACACAGAAAATAGTGAAATATTACATGTGCAAATGTTCACTTACTCCACAGAGAATTGAAATGTTTTCATGGCCCTGGTTCATGGTTCTCATGAGTAATTCTCAGAGAGATGGGTATAATTTTCCATTGGATGAGACACTGTATCATTTGCAACTTGAGTTTTTTTTCAGATTTTCATCCTCACTCATCACTGTTGGAGTCACACAGCAAGAGGACACCGAAGTTTCAGTCTCATTAGCAGACATTTGAATGGCTTACTTTCCCATGTTTGCCCAAAATCTGTTGCTGGAGTAAAGATGCTTCAAGTGATTACCACTTGTATTTGATGTTTTTAAAAGTAGTGGTAATGCAAACAGCAAATTTGAGGCTTATTGCATATCCAAAGCATTTCTGTTTGTTTTACAACAACTTATAAAGTACACATTACTTTACAGATGATGAGACTGAGGCTTAGAGAGGCGAAGTGGACTTCTGACATTGCCTTGGGTCACACAGCTATTAAGTTTCAGAGGATTCAAACCCAAGCTGCTTTAAATTCCATATCTCACTCTCATGAACACTATCTTAAATCGAGGGAAAACTGAGTTCACACATGACTACTCATTAGCAGCCATTATATTTTTCAACTGTTTCTGCCTTTTGCCTTAATGGACAGATCTTCTGCCAGGAATAAATCTTAGTAGGGTTTACCCAGTTATGAGAACCCATCACAGCTCTGGCAATTTATCTTTATATCACTACTCAACTTGGATTTTAAATTCCAAGGACTTGGGCCATTGTGTCCATGTGTGGATCTTTTAGAAATTACCCCTTACTAAGTCATATGTTTCATGATTTAACTAGTAACTGGCTTAAATGCCTATGCACTTCTATTTCAATTTTACGTCTTATTTTGTATCCGTCCCTCAATTGTGACTGTGTCCTTGACCTATTATTCTGCAAGACAAAATATTCTAGCACCTTGTTAAAAAAGAGCTTTCTTGAAATGTAATTCACATACCATACAATTTGCCTATTTAAAGGGTACAATTCACTGGCTTTTGATATATATTCACCGAGTCATGCATCCATCACCACAGTCAATTTTAGAACAGTTTCATTCCCCCACAAATTAATCTGTACTCCTCGACTATCATTCCCTAACCTCCCCACACCCTCAGTCCAAGGCAACCATGAATCTACTTTCTGTTTCTATAGATTTGTACAAATGGAATTATCTAATATGTGATTTTTTGTGACTGGCTTCTTTTACTTAGCACAGTGTTTTCCAGGTTCATCCATTTGTACCATGTCTCAGTACTTCATTTCTTTTATTGTGGAATAATAGTCCACTGTATGTACATACCACATTTTATTTATCCATTCATTAGCTGATAGACATTTGGGTTGTTTCCACTTTTTGGCTCTTAGGAATAATACTACACTCAGGCATAAGTTTTTGTGTGTCCATATGGTTTCATTTCTCTTGGTTATATGCCTAGGAGTGGAATTGCTAGATCATAAGGCAACTGTTTAACTGTTTGAGGAACTACCAGACTGTTTTCCAAGGTAGGTGCACCATTTTACCCTCCCACTGGGAGTCTATGAGGGTTCTGAGTTCTCCACATCCCTGTCAATACTTGTTGTTATCAGTCGTTGTGATTATAGCCATCTTAATAGGTGTGGTTTTGATTTTCACCTTTTAACGTAACTTCCTAAAAGTAGCAAAAATACTTATTAAAAGAAGTTAAAAATATCTACAAAGGATATGTGGCAACTAACCATTAGAAACAGAAAAAAATTGCATCATAGAAAATGCAACTATGTTTTCAAAAGCTGCCTTTTAAAATTTAGAAGGGAAAATATTATCGAGTAGGAAGTCATAAAGGAATGGGCTTTGAGTCATGGGAAGGTGTCCACCAAGCAGCATTGGACCCAAGTGTAGGCTTTTCATTTCTTTTCCTAAAACCCTAAAGGCTTATATTGGGGTGTCCACATATCCTGATTTGCTCGTGCAGTCCAGAATTATGTCTATTATCTTCATGTCATCAATTCTCTCTCTCTCACTCTCAGAAGTCATCTGGAAAGACATTAAATTCCATTTTCATCCTAATTATAAAAGACCTCCTATTGCAGTGGGAAATATATGAAGGACATACAGCCCCGGAGGAAGGAAAATGTCAGGAATTAGGTAGGTCTTCAAACCAGGCTCTGTTTTAGATGGGAAGATTAAAGAACTAAAGAGAGAAAAAAACCTAAACTGATGCCCCGCCCTGAATGGTGTCAGATTTCCACTGAATGGCTTCGTTTGTGTGCCTCTGACTCCATCTCAGGCGTGCTTGGAAACACAGGTCTACCCACCTGAGGGGCTGTGTAGAGGTGGTACATTGCAGCACAACCATCCTGATCGGGCAGTTGGATTCTGTAGATTGAAATCTGCTTCCAAGCTCCATGTGACAGAATTGAAGAGGTTGTTAATACCTACCTAACTCTATCGAGACCTGCTCAAAACTCTGGGTAGATATACAGGTCATTCAGTGGATTGGGCTCTGAAGAACTGATGGCTGAAGCCACAGCTGACTCTGTTCTTTCCTCCTCAGACCACTCAAGAAAGATGATTAATTAGGAGGGAGTTTGGGTGGGCAGGACACGGATTTGTCTTCTTCCAAACCAGTGGGAATTAGAACTCATCCAAGATCTACAGGGATAATTTTTGATCATAGTTAGTGGCAGATTCTTGGTTGTAGTTTTGTTTTTTTTTAATTAATGTTATGATGGATTACAACCTTGTGAGATTTCAGTTGTACGTTATTGTTAGTCATGTTGTGGGTACACCACTTCCCCCTTTGTGCCCTCCCCCCACCCCCCCTTTTCCCTGGTAACCACCGATCAGATCTCCTTGTCAATATGTTAATTTCCACCTATGAGTGGAGTCATATAGAGTTCGTCTTTCTCTGACTGGCTTATTTCGCTTAACATAATACCCTCGAGGTCCATCCACGTTGCTGCGAATGGGCCAATTTTGTCTTTTTTTATGGCTGAGTAGTATTCCATTGTGTATATATACCATATCTTCTTTATCCAATCATCAGTTTCTGGGCATGTAGGCTGGTTCCACGTCTTGGCTATTGTAAATAATGCTGCGATGAACATAGGGGTGCAAGGGACTCTTGGGATTTCTGATTTCAGGTTCTTAGGATAGATACCCAGTAATGGGATGGCTGGGTCATAGGGTATTTCTATTTTTAACTTTTTGAGAAATCTCCATACTGTTTTCCATAGTGACTGTACCAGTTTGCATTCCCACTAACAGTGTATGAGGGTTCCTTTTTCTCCACAACCTCTCCAACATTTGTCACTCTTGGTTTTGGATGTTTTTGCCAATCTAACGGGGGTAAGGTGATATCTCAGTGTAGTTTTGATTTGCATTTCCCTGATGATTAGCGATGATGAACATCTTTTCATGTGTCTATTAGCCATATTTATATCTTCTTTTGAGAAATGTCTGTTCATGTCCTCTGCCCATTTTTTGATCGGGTTGTTTGTTTTTTTTGTTGTTAAGCCATGTGAGTTCTTTGTATATTATGGAGATTAACCCTTTGTTGGATAAGTGGCTTGTAAATATTTTTTCCCAATTAGTGAGCTGTTTTTTTGTTTCAATCCTGTTTTCCCTTGCCTTAAAGAAGCTCTTTAGTCTGATGAAGTCCCATTTGTTTATTCTTTCTATTGTTTCCCTCAACTGAGGAGATACAGTGTCCGAAAAGATTCTTTTGAAACTGATGTCAAAGAGTGTACTGCCTATATTCTCTTCTAGAAGACTTATTGTTTCAGGCCTAATCTTTAGGTCTTTGATCCATTTTGAGTTTATTTTGGTGTGTGGTGAAAAAGAATGGTCAATTTTCAATCTTTTGCATGTGGCTGTCCAGTTTTCCCAGCACCATTTGTTGAAGAGACTTTCTTTTCTCCATTGTAGGCCCTCTGCTCCTTTGTCGAAGATTAGCTGTCCATAGATGTGTGGTTTTATCTCTGGGCTTTCAATTCTGTTCCATTGATCTGTGGACCTGTTTTTGTACCAGTACCATGCTGTTTTGATCACTGTAGCTTTGTAGTATGTTTTGAAATCAGGGATTGTGATTCCGCCAGCTTTGTTTTTCTTGCTCAGGATTGCTTTAGCAATTCGCAGTCTTTTGTTGCCCCATATGAATTTTAGGATTCTTTGTTCAATTTCTGCGAAGAATGTTCTTGGGATTCTGATTGGGATAGCATTGAATCTGTAGATTGCTTTAGGTAGTATGGACATTTTAACTATGTTTATTCTTCCAATCCATGTGCATAGAATGTCTTTCCATCTCTTTATGTCGTCGTCAATTTCTTTCAAGAAAGTCTTGTAGTTTTCATTGTATAGATCCTTCACTTCCTTGGTTAAGTTTATCCCAAGGTATTTTATTCTTTTCGTTGCGATTGTGAATGGGATTGAGTTCTTGAGTTCTTTTTCTGTTAGTTCATTGTTAGTGTATAGAAATGCTACTGATTTATGTATGTTGATTTTATACCCTGCAACTTTGCTGTAGTTGTTGATTATTTCTAATAGTTTTTCTATGGATTCTTTGGGGTTTTCTATATATAAGATCATGTCGTCTGCAAACAGTGAGAGTTTTGCTTCTTCATTACCTATTTGGATTCCTTTTATTTCTTTTTCCTGCCGAATTGCTCTGGCCAACACCTCCAGTACTGTGTTGAATAGGAGTGGTGAAAGTGGGCACCCTTGTCTTGTTCCTGTCCTCAGAGGGATGGCTTTCAGTTTTTGTCCATTGAGTATGATGTTGGCTGTGGGTCTGTCATATGTGGTCTTTATTATGTTGACGTACTTTCCTTCTATACCCATTTTATTGAGGGTTTTTATCATAAATGGGTGTTGGATCTTGTCGAATGCTTTCTCTGCATCTATTGAGATGATCATGTGGTTTTTGTTTTTCATTTTGTTGATATAGTGTATCATGTTGATTGACTTGCGGATGTTGAACCATCCCTGTGTCCCTGGTATAAATCCCACTTGATCATGGTGTATAATCTTTTTGATGTATTGCTGCATTCGGTTTGCCAGAATTTTGTTGAGGATTTTTGCATCTATGTTCATCAGCGATATCGGCCTGTAGTTCTCCTTCTTTGTGTTGTCCTTGTCAGATTTGGGGATCAGAGTGATGTTGGCTTCATAGAATGTGTTAGGGAGTACTCCATCTTCCTCAATTTTCTGGAATAGTTTGAGAATAATAGGTATTAAGTCTTCTTTGAATGTTTGGTAGAATTCTCCAGAGAAGCCGTCTGGTCCTGGACTCTTATTTTTGGGGAGGTTTTTGATTACCGTTTCTGTTTCCTTACTTGTGATTGGCCTATTCAGATTCTCCATTTCTTCCTGATTCAGTTTGGGGAGGTTGTAGGAGTCTAGGAAGTTGTCCATTTCTTCCAGGTTGTTCAATTTGTTGGCATATAATTTTTCATAGTATTCTCTTATGATCCCCTGTATTTCATTGGTATCTGTTGTGATTTCTCCTCTCTCATTCCTAATTTTATTTATTTGCGATTTCTCTCTTCTTTTCTTGGTGAGTCTGGCTAAAAGTTTGTCGATTTTGTTAATTTTTTCGAATAACCAACTCTTTGTTTCATTGATCCTTTCTATTGTCTTTTTTGTTTCAATATCGTTTATTTCTGCTCTTATTTTATTTCCCTCCTTCTACTGACTCTGGGCTTTGTTTGTTCTTCTTTTTCTAGTTCTGTTAGGTGTCGTTTGCAGTTGCTTATGTGAGCTTTTTCTTGTTTAGTGAGGTGAGCCTGTATTGTGATGAATTTCCCTCTTAGGACTGCTTTTGCTGCATCCCAGATGATTTGGTATGTCGTGTTCTCATTTTCATTTGTCTCCAGATAATATTTGATTTCTTCTTTAATTTCTTCAATGATCCATTGTTTGTTCAAAAGCGTGTTGTTTAGTCTCCACATTTTTGCACCTTTCTCTGCTTTTTTCTTGTAGTTGATTTCTAGTTTCATAGCATTATGATCAGAAAAGATGCTTGATATTATTTCAACTCTCTTGTATTTATTGATGTTTGCTTTGTCTCCCAAAATATGGTCAATCCTTGAGAATGTTCCATGTGCACTTGAGAAGAATGTGTAACCTGCTGTTTTTGGATGAAGTGTTCTATATATATCTATTAAGTCCATCTGGTCTAATTTTTCATTTAATTCTATTATTTCCTTGTTGATTTTCTGTCTGGATGTTCTGTCCTTTGGTGTTAATGGTGTGTTGAGGTCCCCTACTATTATTGTATTGTTGTTGATGTCTTCTTTTAGTTCTATTAAGAGTTGCTTTACAAATTTTGGTGCTCCTGTGTTGGGTGCATATATATTTATAAGTGTTATGTCTTCTTGGTGGAGAGTCCCTTTTATCATTATATACTGTCCCTCTTTGTCTTTCTTTATCTGTTTTGCTTTGAAGTCTACCTTGTCTGATATTAGTATAGCGACACCTGCTTTCTTTTGTTCATTATTAGCTTGGAGTATTGTTCTCCATCCCTTCACTCTGAGTCTGTGTTTGTCTTTGGGGCTGAGATGTGTTTCCTGGAGGCAGCATATTGTTGGGTCTTGTTCTTTGATCCATCCTGCCACTCTGTGTCTTTTGATTGGGGAGTTCAATCCATTTACATTTAGAGTGATTATTGAGATGTGGGGGCCTACCACTACCATTTTATGTCTTGTTTTCTGGTTTTCTTCAATTTCCTTTGTTTCTCGTCCCATGGTTTAATCTGTTCTGATGAAGAGCTGCTACTCTCTGTTGTTGTCCTTCTACTTATCTCCTCTGCTCTTGGTTTTGTAGCCCCTTTCCTTTTTTTGATTTTTCAGTAATGAGGGTTTTCCTGAGGATTTCCTGAAGAGGAGGTTTTGTGGCAATGAACTCCCTTAATTTTTGTTTATCTGGGAAAGTTTTTATTTCTCCATCGTATTTGAAGGATATTTTTGCTGGGTAGAGAATTCTCTGCTGCAGGTTTTTGTCCTTCAGATTTTTGAATATATCATTACACTCTCTTCTAGCCTGTAAAGTTTCTGCTGAGAAATCTGCTGATAGCCTGATGGGGGTTCCTTTGTAGGTTAGTTTCTTTTGCCTGGCTGTCCTTAGTATTTTCTCCTTGTCGTTGACTTTTGCTAGCTTCACTACTATATGCCGTGGGGTTGGTCTTCTTGCATTGATAAAGTTTGGAGATCTATTGGCTTCTGTCACCTGAAGATCCATCTCTCTCACCAGATTTGGGAAGTTCTCAGCCATTATTTCTTTGAATAGGCTTTCTGCCCCTTTCTCCCTCTCTTCTCCCTCTGGTATACCTATAATCCTTACGTTGCATCACCTAATTGTGTCTGATAATTCTCGGAGAGTTTCTTCATTTCTTTTTAGTCTTACTTCTCTCTCCTCCTCTGCCTGCAGCATTTCTATATTCCCATCTTCCAAATTGCTAATTCTTTCCTCCATATTATTGACCCTACTGTTCAGTGCATCTAGATTTTTCTTAATCTCCTCCATTGTGTTCTTCATTTCCAGTATTTCTGTTTGGTTCTTCTTTATTGTATCAAACTCTTTTGTGACATAGCTCCTGAACTCGTTGAGTTGTCTATCTGAATTCTCTCTTAACTCATTGAGTATTTTAATGATGGCTGTTTTGAAGTCATCGTCGTTTAGGTTATATATCTCATTTTCTTTGGGATTGTTTTCTGTGTATTTGTTATTTTCCTTCTGTTCTGGAGATTTAATGTATTTTTTCATATTGCTTGATGTTGTAGATTTGTGCCTCTGCATAGAGATAGAGTTTAGTTGCTCCTTCCACTTGTTTCTACTGGTGTGGTGGGGAGCAGCTGTTTATACTGCACCAACCAGGAACCCTATCCGCAGTTGCTAACTGGGCCTGGGCCCCTCCTCATAGTCACAGTGGTCCTTTGGATTCCCTCTTCTGCCGTGGGGGTCGTCACGGGGGGGCTTCAGGCTGCTGGTGCCTACTGTTGCAGCCCACATAGACGTGCTCCCTCCTTGGGGTCTGCAACGGTGTTATGGGCTTTTCCAGCAGCCAGGGGTAGGATCACTTATATTTGCCACTCCGTCGGCACCCACAAAATCTCACTTGTCCACTATGAGTCACAGCAGAGCTATTGGCATCTTCTGCAGTCTGTGGTTAGCTCACCTAGCTATGCTACTTTTGTCCTGGGGTCTTCCAGCCTTGTGGCTCCTGGATGGGTGCTCTCTACTAGTGCTGTGCAGAGGCTTTCCCTGAGGCTGCTGTGAGCCTGTAGGGTTTCCCCCGAGGCTACGGAGCTGGGTCGCTGGAACTCCACCCAGCCCCAGTCCTGTTCCCCAGGAACTCGGGGAGCCCTTTGCCCTGTCTGGAGGATAGCCGGAGATCCTGATTTCAGTGGTAGCTGGTCAGCTGCTGCACTGCCTGATATTCTCCTCTCCGGGACCCTCCCGGTGTTGTGGATGCTGGGCGTAGCCCCTCCGCTAATAGCAGACAGAGAGTTTTGTCTGCTGCCTGGGAGGAACTCTGGAGCTTCCCCTCTGGGCCGTGGAGCCGGCCTCTGGAGCTTCACCCAGCCCCAGTCCTCTCTGAGATCTCTGGCAATCCCTTTCCCCACTGTGCAGGCAGTGGCAGTCGGGGGGCTGCCATACCCTCTGTGATTCTCTCCGGGACCCTCTGGGCACTGTGAACACTAGGTGAGATCTCCCCATCAATGGCGGGGCGAGACTCTCCCCACGTACTCAGGTGTGTAACTCTAGGGTTTCCCTCTGCGTTTAGGAGTAATTGCGGGGGGTTTAGGTAGGGTTCTGGTCACCTGTTTCCACCGTGGCTCCTCTGGTGTGTGCTCGCTCCTGCCCTAGGTGTGTGTTGATCTTCTGGGGGCATCCATTGGAAGAAAGCCGCTTGCAGGTACTAGGCTGTTCGGTTGGGGTCGGAGAGTTTTCACCTATCTCCACATCCTCCTGGAGGGAAGTCCATCCACCTTCCGATGTATAGTCGTGTGGGTCTCTCAGACGTCCTGAGATGCTATCTGGATATCCTTTGTTAAGCGATGAGTGTCCAAATAATTGCAGACTCAAAGGGGGAGAGACAAAGAGGACTACTCACGGTGCCATCTTGGATCCCCCTCCTCTTGGTTGTAATTTTTAATAACCATCAAGATTTGCTCTAAAAGGTGGTAGTCGAGGGACATGAATCAAGTATTTAATTTTTAGAGCTTTGCTGTCTGCTGGGTAGATAATTGGCTAGATCCTATTATATGTCACATAGCTAGTCACCTGGTATATAAGCAGGAAATAATTGTTGTAAATTTTTTTAACTTCACTTTGAATTACCTTCATGAATTGCATTTGCTAATTTGAGGCATGAGCCTGGACAATTACAGAGAATTTGTCTGGCAAAGAAGTTATGCCATAAGGGAAAACAAGCACATTAAGAATGCCATCTCTCACTCTCAGAATTTTCACATGTGTAAAATTAAACGGATTCCTCTATATTTTTGACTTTGAATTTAGTGAAAATCACCTTTTAAAAGTGTAAAAATGAAATAGCAAAAAAAATGACTTCTCTCTCTCAATCAATATGATTTTAAAAGCTTGAGTGATTGTGACCCACATAAAATGGACAGTTGGTATTACTACTCTCTCTGGAATGTCATGGGCACACTCCTCGAGGAGATTTTTCACTAAAGGACCATGATTTTTCAAACATATACTATGCTTTCACCTGTCATTAGAAAAAAACCAAGTAAACAGAGTTTTATGGTGGAAAAACTTTCTGCCTGTATATTAGGAAACTGTTGTCTGAATTGGGAAATAGACTTCTATCACCTTGCTGCTATGTCCTGGAAAATGGCAAATACTTTGCTCTTATGGAAAATTGTATGGTGCATTCTAAACTTTAAAATTCCATTACAACCCATTTCTGCTTAAGAATAAAACAATCAGTTAATAGGTAGAGCATCTTGGCTTCTCAGACTGAATATTCAGCATTAGCTGTTACTGTTGTCTGTATAAATGTGTGTCTGCTTCAGTCTCTCTCTTTCTTTTTCTCTTTTTTATGTGCACACATACACACATCCTCTCTGCCTTAAATTTAGAATTGATCAAATCTAGGGTCAATTTATTAACTGCCAAATTTATATGAAGCAGTTTATAATTAACTCACATTTATTGGTTAGTCATGCAGTAAATGTCTTTCAGTTTTGGATGCCTGAGGATTGGAGAAGTTCACCACAATAGAGAGAAAGCAAGAAAAGGAGGGAGTATGGTCCTACTGGTTCATACTGTATTATTCTGATTTCTTCTGTCCCCTGCAAATGAACATCATCTAACTGGGTCTCAAACTTCTGCCAATATGGGGTGAAAAAGAGCACAGAACATAAAGGCAACAGCATAGATAGCAATTAGAGGATAAAACTTAATTCTGACATAAATAGGAAAATGAAATCGAAAGAGTCAGACTTTCTAAGTCTTCTGATCAAATAATGGAAATAGAAGGGCTCATCAAATAAAATTCTGGAAACAGAAGATGCTGAGTGTGAACTATTTTGAAATCCTTTCCAAACCCCAATATACACATAGGGAGGACAAGTATCTGTGCGCTCTGTTGAATGGCCGTGTGGTTTGGGGATTTGCTCCAGTTACTGCAGTCAGCATTTCTGGGTTCTATCCTGATCCTGTGCTAAAAGGACATCTTTATGGAGACTTGCAAAATGCTCTCAGCACAGGTCCATGTCTTTTAGTCCCCTAATCACTTTCAATGCCATGTACATTCTTCCGGGCAGCGCGACCATCATGAAAGCACTTTTCTCCAGGGCTTTAGTTATGTTATTACCCGTGGCATGTTAGTTCTGGTGGAGTCTGGATCCTTAGAAGACTCTAATTTGACTCAGGGAAAAGTGTTAGGGGTATGAGCAGCAGAGAAAGAAAGCCACTTTCTGAAACCCTGTATGCTCACAGGGTCTCAAATTACAGTCAAACCTGGGTTTTCAGTGCTTTTAGTTTTGTCTAAGTTTGAAAGATGAAAGATATCAGGATAAAATTTGAGCATTATGATTGGAAATGTTTCCTAATATGATTAGTTTTGCTATTGTTAACACTAAGTTTCTTAATTTGGTATATATTTTCTAATACTCTCATATATTTTGTATAAAATTGTATGCATCTAAAAACAATAACAACAACAAAATACCTGGGTCTACTGTGATAATCAACCAGACAACTTACTACCTTACATGAGAAAGTAGAACATCCTTCCACTAATATTCCATTTCATAAATATTAAATCCCCTTGCTTGAATAAGATATGGCACTCATTCTGCAAAGGATGCAACCATGCTCCCATTTGAATATAATATTTAGATGTGACCTAATGGAAAAATAGCTTATGTCTTCGTCACAAATACAAACCAAGCTTGGTTTAATTCTTAATAATGAAAGAATTGGAGCATTTTCACTGAGTTGGCTCTATTTTGCTCAGCCATATTGCCATAAATCTAAGGGTTATATATAACATGGCTATACTTATTTTAGTTCTGAGCTATAAATTGGTATTGATGGGACACGTCTTAAGGCAAAGTGGGTTTATTTTATATACTATCATGCTTTTGTGAGGACAAATCAAGCTTCTGTAGCAATCATTAAATAATTGCAATCCTCTGTTGTTAAAAAGAGAGGAATAAAATAGCCTTAACTTAGTATTTCCTCATTCATTTTTTTTACTTAAGGCTGCACATGAGCATTTCCTTCTCTCAAAACTTCACATCAGCAGTTTCCCAAGTTGCTTTGCTACATTGGTTTTACTTTTGTCATTAATCATATCTGCCAGATTTTTTCCCCAACGGATGGACAACTTGGCAGATTGATTTTCATCTCCAAAGTCTTAAATTTCCTTTCATTCCTAGGGTTCAGTTCACAATGGTGCTCACTGAAAAACACTATGTCAAAATTTGGGGCAAATTGATTCATCCCTTTGGATTTCAATCTTCTAATCTGTAAAAAAACCCCAAGAAGCTCAAAACAGACAATATCTACATTCTCTGTAGCTTTACATAAATATATGTAACAAGTGACTCATGTAAACATACATAACAAACATCACAGCAGAATTTACAATCCAATGAATATTTCCTGCTTCTGAGAGGTAGTCAGTAATATAATTTAGTCAGTAGATGGCACTGTTTATTGTGGTATTAGCATTAAGAAAGCAGTCACAGAATGCCAATTACCTCACCTGGTCAGGATGGGGGAGGCAAGAGGCAGCCTCTGTTCTTAGAGAAGAGAAGACAGAGATTCCTGAGAGGTTAGAGTGACCTTGAGAAGGAATCCAGTCCATCTTCCTGGCTCATTAGATCTTTAAAAGGAAATTTCTATTTCAGATATTTTTCAGAGAGGTGGATATTTTTAACACACTTCACTTATGCCTTTCAAATTTGAAACACTCAAGAAATCTTTTATCCAAATAGCATCTTTTCTTTGATGTCTTCATATTCAGTCCTTGCCTGGAATTAGGAACAATTCTTCCCATTCTGGTCCTGTAAATCCGTCCAGCTCTATAGGAAGCATTATTATTTTATGCATGCAGTTTTTATTTCTTGGGGTCTTCAGTCTGAGAAACACATCAAATTTATGGGAAATGACTATTCATGTTCTAATACATGAATTCTAATGTTAGAATACCATCTCGCATTACAATATGGCATTATATCAGCCCATGTGTACAATCTAGTATCTGTACGAGCATTTAGCCATGAAATAATTAAAATATATAAATGTTTACAGTACACAACAGATAAGACAACATTTCCATTAGCCAGAACCAAATCAAATCTTTTGGAGAAATAGATAGAGCAAAATAAACACAATATAATTCATAATTATTAGGTACAGAATGTTGCTTTCAACTACCATCTCTTTTCATCTCTCTCTCATTTTGCTGTTTTTTTCATGAATTTAAAGCACTTTCTAAATGAAAATAAATTAGAAATTGAAGAACCATATACATGAACACTATCAAATAATTATTCAGAATAGTTTTCAGTTCAGAGAATTAACCATCTTGGACCATATGATATTCTTCTTCTTTAAAATTGTCAAGGAAATATAAGTGCACTGAAGCTTTTTACAATTCTGTTTCTCTCTAGTATATTTTAAGTCTCTTAAAATCATGGAATATGTTTTATTTGTCCATGAATCTCAAGAACCTTGCACAGCACTTGCTTAATAAAAATATACGGTGGATGCTCAATGAATATTGTTGAATGAATACTTTCACCCAAATTAATTCAGCTACTTGAAAGAATTATTAACTCTTCAAAATATAGTTTCAATAATCATCATGTCAACATTTGGTTCCCCTGTGACAAGTCTAATCATTGTGTTGTGTGTCAAGATTTTTCAGTAGCTTTGCTTGTATTGTTAGTAAAAAGTAAAAATGAGGATTAAAACAAGCCCCTTGAAAAATTAATCTCTATATAAATGTAATTAGATGAATAATTATCTTTTCTCGCTTCTTATTATTATGAATATATTCATTATATCATATTAACCTGTACAAAATGGTTTTTCAGACAAAACATGATAAGCCTTTATTTTGTGTTCTTTTACAATTATAAGCTTACTTATTGTTTCAAATTATTTGAAAAACATGGAGGATTTAAATTTTTCTTTGTTTCATTTTGTTTGTGGGTTTTATATTATTTATACATTTTACTGTTTAGGAAACATTTCTTAAGGTAATGGTTGTTAATTAAAGCATGGTATATGTGCCATAATTTTATTTTATATGATTCCTGGGGTTAGGTCACAAGGATCCTCTGTAGGAAAATTAAGATGTTTAGTTGATAAATACACTTACTACCTAAAGAAATCACTTGGTATTCTGTGATATCATCTGATATCTTACGAATATTTTTAAAATAAATAGGGTGACCTCCTTGAGGAAATATACAGATGGAAATAAGTGCATGAAAAGATGTTCAAAGTCATTAGCATTAGGGAAATGCAATTTGAGACCGTGATGAGGTATCACCATACACCTGTTAGAACAGCTAAAGTAAAAATAGTGACAATAATAGATGCAGGCTGGGATGAAAAGAAAGCGGATCTCTCACACATTACTGGTGACAATGTACAATGTTGCAGCCACTCTGGAAAACAGTTTAGTTTTCTTAAAAACTAAACATACACTTATCATACAACCTAGTACTGGCAGTCCTGGACATTTTTTCCAATAAAAAGGAATGAATTATTCGTAATGCAGCAACTTGGATGAACCTCAAGGGCATCAGGCTGAGTGAAAAAAAAAAAACAGTCTCTAAACATCACAGACTGCATGATTCCATTTATATAACATTCTTGAGATGACAAAATTATAGGGATGGAGAACAAATTAGTGGTCGTCAGAGATTATGGATGGTGGCAGGAGGATGCTATAAAAGGGAAAAGGGTAGCAAGAAGGAAGAGATCTTTATGGTGATGGCATAGTTCTATATCTTGATTTTGGTGGTCATTACACAAATTTATACATGTGATAAAATGTTATATAACTACGCACACACATTGTACTCATGTTCATTTTTCTGCTTTTAATATTATGCTGTAAAATGCAACCATTGGGCAAACTGAGTGAAGAGCACACGGTACTTCTCTCTACTGTCTTTGCAACTTCCTGTAAATCTATAATTTTTCAAAATAAAGAACTTTAAAAAAGTCATTTGCCATCTTGTCATAGATTTCAAAACAGACAGCATCATATTTTTTCCTCCTTTCATCAATACAATTTTTAATTATTTTGTGCTTTACAATTGCTCTCTTCTGGTGGGTTTGTTTCAGCAGTTGCTAGACTAAGCCTCCTCAGGAATCTCTCCTGCTTTTGAAATAGTGATAAAGATTAGGGTATATAGAAGAAATTTTGCAATTTCTCTACTCAATAGCAGGGATAGTTAATATATAAAATATGCCAAGGTTCACTGGGAATGAAACATGCTCCTGTAGGAGTGTTTATTTTTAAGACAAAAATTTTGAATGTTTTATCTACTAGCTAAGGGAGTGATGACCCTTTTTTTGGAAATACAGATCATTGCTTTTGGCAGTTGTAATCAAGACACTACCAAACTAGAGCTTCCTTCCCATTCCATGTTGTTTATTTAAATGAGAACAGAGGAAGAAACAATTAGCAATAAATCCTCCATTTATTCCCCAATCAAATGATATACTATACGATGAAACGTTTTGCATTTTCATTTGGTGCACAGATGTGTCTGGAAGGAAACTGTCTTGAAATTTGAGACGTCTAGCCATAAAACCATTCTCTGCCTCTTACTGTGATACACAAGATATGAATTTTAACTACTGATTCTACTGCTAACGGATCCTTGAAAGCACTATTCTGAAGGAGTTTTGAAATAAAAAGGTGAGATATTTATCTGTCACACAAAGATACATAGCTTAGGTCGCAAGTTTGGAACATGTCATCAATTACATGCCAGAAAATCTGTAATAATTTGTGATTATTCCTTGCTATCACCCCTTAACTTGTCAAAGTCATCCTTGCTCTCACTCACAAAAACTAAAATAACCTCAACATCTCCAGCCTAAATTCTAACAGAATCCTTGATTTACTAAACATTTTTGTCCATGAACATTTAGCCTAAAAATATCTTTGTATTTCTTTATAAACATGTGTAAAATGACTTTATGAGCTAAGAGATTAAAAAAGTGTCTCACAAGCCCTTTGCAAAACCTATTGATATCCCTTTCTATATGTTGAAGCAATTGTCTATATTTCCACCTTTATCTTCTTCACTTATTGCTTATACACAAGTCAAGAATTATGTATATAATTCAACAAATATTTCTTCTTCCAGCTTCAGGTCTATTATATGCTTTGCATCCGGCCAAAGGTGCCATATTGTATTTGTACCTGTCTAGGTCTTAGTCATTATTTCCATCATATTCTATTTTCCTTAATGAGCTCTATGAGGACAAAGCTCAGGAGTGCTCTTAAGAGTCCTGAGTATGAAGTGACCTTCACAATGGGTACTCGAGATGGATTTGATAGTTATAATTCTGCACTGAAAGCATCAGTTAAATTCCTTTAGAAGTCTTAGTCCAGTACATGAAAGAGAAGCAGTGAGATAGCATGCAACAATACTCTACTGGTGACCAAGATGACCTAAGAAGAAAGGCAAGAGACCAGTGTGGCTCAGCCTTCCTCACTGTGTCTCTCAGCTACCAGCTCCGTACACTGCAACAATCTGGGCTCCACCTCCATTCACCCTTGTAGACTGGGAAATAACCGCACGTAGCCCTGTTCCTACATAAGACAGGAAATGTGTACCAGCTTTTTAGTCCATGTCCCTTTTTAATAGGTATGAAAAAATCTCATCCCTTTCTTTGAAGTTAATTGAAATTGCCAAATAAATTATGATGATACAAGCCATATACACACAAACTCTAAAGTCATTAAACTATAGAATATGATATTTCAAATTTGTCCATCACCACTACTCTTTGATTCTCATATACACACATTGATATAAAAAACTCCTAACTCACATCTCTATAAAACCAATCCTTACTGGCATCAGAGATTGGGAGTGGGTGTCGAAGGGAGTGTTGGTTTGAAGTCTTGTTGCTTGTTGTCAATGGTGAATACACATTCAAATATTGTTATTTGGCAAATACCACAGAACTACAAAAAAGAGACAGGAAAAGTCAAGAAACTTCGACTTGTGAGTATGAAAGTACAATAAAACCTGGTTGGTTCTTGAGTGCCATCATTCAGAAAGAGGTCTAACTAGTTTTGCAGGTAGTCAGCTTTCTCATTGTCTTCTCCTAGGCTATACTCTGAAGCCCATAGGGTTTGCCAACACCCATGGACCAAAGAATTCAATAAAATACTCCTTTAGTTTATTGGGAAGAACTTCTCCAGGGCTCTCCTCTCTCCCTCTCCTGGCACACCTTCCTCCCTAGTGGCACTAAAGGATTCCACACCCTCTTTACTTTGATCTTTCCTACTTGTCTTACTCAGTCTGCAATTTAGAACTTGACTTCGATCTGTACACTTATGGATGACCTGGAAGTTGCCAACATGAGCTCTAGTGAAGTAAGCCAGAAGGCATCTCATCTCTGAATCCCACTAAGTTCCCTAAAACAGCAACTCCTTCTGCCTTCTTCTTGCTCAACCCAGGAAAGGAGAAAGCAAAGTCCTTTCCAAATAGTTACTTTGCTGAATTCTCTGCAGAGTTGCCCTAGTTTTTTTTGCTTAGTTATTAGTTATTAGGCTATATAAATGAAATTATAAATTCTTAACATCTAAAACATACCATGTTGAAAATGAAGTTGGTCAGTGGGTCAGAAATTGACTAAAGTATCTGTTATTTTTAGCACTTATGTTACAGTAAGAGATTGGCACATTTGGGATCAGACTGTAGAGGTATTGACATAGCAGGCTACTGAAATTCTTCACAAATCTGAAGATACGTACATATCCACACACACACACTCTTGTACCACACACACAAGCACATATACACATGCAAATACATACGCATCCTTCATTTGGACAGTCATATGGTGCATGATGCATTCCTTAATGTTTAAAACTCTACTTGAAGTTCATTATGAAATTGAGTTGCTGGTGGCTGAAGATAATGATTGCATGGTAAACATCAATTACTTAGGTAAAAATACTCAGATGGTTTACAAGATCTTTTAAAAGAAATACATATGTTCATAAGAAGAAAACTTGAGGAGTAGGAAAAGATAAATTATGATCTGTAGGCATAGACTTATTTTTAAATGCTTTTCTGAAGATTCAGTTACTCTACAGCTGTGAAAATCACTTACCTTAGAATGATCTCTAAAGTAGGAAAAAGAGGAAGAAAATGTTGAGTGACAGTTCTTGAACTGCAGGGATCACCCATACAGCACTGCTCTTGGCTTTTTCTTTTTGTGCACTCTTCCGTTAATGGTTCACGTGTTTGGTCAGTTTGACCGATTTTAGTCTCAGTGTATTCTGCCTGTCCTAAACAAAAGTTTTTCAAATAGAGAACCAAATAATAAAGCTTCGGCACTCTGCTCACTTCTGTTCAGTCTAGTATTTCTTATTCCAAGCACATCATCCCCATTTTTCCCCTGAAACTCAGGGAAGAAATGTGTTATTACAAACATGAAAGAGAGCTCTACTCCGCTATCATCTGATGCCTCTCCATTTTCATAAATTCCTAAAGATTTGTGATAAATTGTCTTGAATGATATTTCATCTATCTATCTATCTATCTATCTATCTATCTATCTATCTATATGTTTGTTTGTTTGTTTTGGTGAGGAAGATTGACCCTGAGCTAACATCTATTGCCAATCTTCTTCTTTTTGCTTGAGGAAGATTGTCACTGAGCTAATAACTGTGCCAATCTTCTTGTACTTTATGTGGGATACCGCTACAGTGTGGCTTGATGGGCAGTGCCAGGTCCATGCCCAGGATCTGAGCCGTGACCCCCAGGTTGCTGAAACGGAGCCTGTGAACTTAACCACTACACCACCAGGCCAGCCCCTATTTCATCTATATTTTTTAAAAAATGGGCAATTTAATGTGAGATGAAATAAAACACCAGAGACCTTACCAGCGTATCTCAAATAAAGATTAAGAAAATGTCTAGGAAATTTGGGATCCATGAAACTTTAATGAAAGAAAACTTAGGAGTCATGGACATTGAAAGTAAGGTTACTTCTTTAGGAGCTGTTTTATCTTGTTTGCAATACACAAATTTTTGTAAGAATGCTGGGAGTGTGAAATCTTCTATGACCATGTTGATGTTTTCTACCTTAAACCCCTCGTCTCGAAATATATCTTGATTCTATATTAATCTATATAACTTTCTGAGAGTTTGTATAACATGCTCCTCTCAAGAATGCAGTGAGGTAGCTATTTCCAGAAATTCTTAAACTCTGAAATATAAGAAGAGTATTTACCAGCATTGAAACCCAAAGGCCACCTAGAAACAATGTGGTGAGCAGACTTACAATACCTTCTCATGACAAATCTGAAATATGCTTCTCCCAGCCATATTAAGTCAGTTGGAAGACGATTTCAAGCAATCTGGCAACTTAAAGCAAAATGTATGCTTTGATAGTATGCGATTTCTCTTAGGAGGAAGTCGTGCCACGTTGCAGGAGGGTAAGTTTTAGTGCTGCATTTCTAATTACACCTCCAAAGAAGCTTTCCCATGCATTTCATGCAAGAATCTAACCGCGAAAGAAAAAAAAAAATCCCTCCTTAAGGTTGGATAACATTTACATGTTTATGTATTTCACCACCCCACACCTTCTTATTTCTTTCTTTAATTTAGAGCATGTGTTTTCATTATCCATTTTGGACTAAAAATTTTATGACAATAATAATTCGATAATTTTACTTAGAACAAGAAATTCATCTAGTGACTCATATCTAAAGGACGCTCACAAAATAAAAGTAAGTGTGCATTTTGTACCATCTGAGTGTTTCCAGAGTTACTTAGACTTGTCCCAACTGATACTGTAAGCTTTGAAATAAAGCAGAAGGCAGAAGTTCTGTGGTGTGTGACCCCTTTCAAAATATGTCATAGTTTATATTCATTGCATGCGAGGAACTAACTACACATCATTATAATTTTTTCTTGTAACCAAAATTCTGAATGAGCCAAAACACAGAATTGTGAGGCTACTTTCCTATAATACAAGAAAACTAAGAATTCTTATAGGATTAAGTTGTCTATAATTTCTGATTATGTCTCAGTGCATAAAAGATTCTTGACTTTTAAAAGGAGGATAGAAATGCCACCATGTCCTGTAGGAATTTTTGGTTGACAACTTTGCTTTTGGGCCTCATCAATTCTAAGACATATAAATATTTCTAATACTAACAAATCTAATACTAATATTAGTACTAATATTAATAGTAACTAATAGTATTTACTAATTTGTTTGCTAATAGTAACTAGTATTAATAGTAATTAATAATAATACTAACCAAATGCCAGAATTCAGATTTATCTTACAATGATGATGTCTCAGCATTTTGTCATAGTTTAATTGGCAGTTTTTTCCCATGCCTTGCAACTGATGATGTCTTAATTTTGGTGAAATGCTGTTAAGATGGACAAATTGATCTGATTTACTAATCCATTGACACTGATGTTTCTAGCAATCTTTCACATTCTGCCCTTTATCATCCCCTGTTCTCAGCCCATAGTACCTTCCCTCTGAACCCCGATTTTCCTGCCTGTAAAATGAATGAGATGGATCAAGTGGTTTCCAAGATCCCTCCCATCTTGAATGTGCTGATCTGCTTCCTTACTGCCTGGCTGATGTCCTTGCCCTTCCTGAAGAAGAAATCCCCTAAGGGCAGAGTGGATCCCTCAATTTCCTTAACTGAATACATGCAAACGAAAGGTAGCAATATCAATTGTAATGGAGGGTAAGCGGGAATGATTAAGCAGTAAGTGCTCGCTTACGTGAAATAAAGTTTAGGTCAGGAAGCCACAACACAGCTGCCTGACATTACGTCTGACAGCCTTAAAGGATGATCCCTTTACATGATTCAGAATTCTGGGAAGACCCATGGGACTTTGTGAAGGAGGCAAAAGCTATTCTTGCTCTTTTTGGTCAATAAAGAAAGTATCAAAGAGCTGACGGTCTCCTTGTGTTCCTTGGTGTCTTTGAGAACAGGACGTGAAAGCCACCACTATGCTCTGAGGATGAAGAAGAAAGGACTAGTTTGAATGTCATCCTCCACCACAGTCAGGTAACACGGAGGTCTTCATAGGGACTGTTGCCAATGTGTGTTGCTCAAGCCAGAAAACTTGATTCCCGCCTCTCTCTTGATGACTCCTGACATCAAATCAATCAAAAATCTTGTTGATTCTAACTCATAATTATCTCCCAAAGCTTCCCACATTTTCTCCATCACCGCTGTCAACACCCTGATTCAGACTACATCATCTCTCACCCGGATTATTGCAACAACTTTCCAAATGGTTCCACGTATCTAGTCTTGTCTCCTCTTGTTCATTTCACTGAGGCTATTGTATCTGAAAGCTTGTCAAATCTGAAATGTATGTAAATTACTTCCTCGTATGAGATCCCAAAGCCACCTAAACACAATGCGGTGAGCAGAATTATATGCAAATCTTTATTGCTCTTCTGGTTTTATACAGTTCAATGATTCCTCATTGCCTTTAGAAAAAAGTCTAGTTTTCTTTTCTTTTCAACAGCATTTCCAAGTTTTTCATATTATGACTTGTAGAAAATCATAATACATGCGGCTTAGAGGATACACTGGGGTGGAGGGGTTTGAGGAGTCTACATTGATCCTGGTTTTTAAAAAAATTATTATATTCTGTTTAGATCATATAATTACAATAAGAAAAATAAGATACAAAGCATTAGGGAAGAAACTAAATTATTTCATTTGTATGAAACTTTCAAACAAAATTTTTCTCTACTAAGAAATTTGAATTTGCAACTATGAATATAAGTTTTATATTAGAATTTATGTTTGAAGTGGCTTCACCCAGTTTCTAATCAAGACCTTTTAAAGGTGACTTCTGTGAAATCTTGATAGTCTTCAATCTGCAAGAAACTTTGTTCTCACAAAAGTTGCAAATGGCAGAAGTGTGTTAATCTCTGTTTTCATATGGTGGAATCTCCTTTCTCACCATTAATCGGAATTTGGATAACTCAAACTACTTAAACGGTCCTTAATAAATGCAATTTTTCTTAGACTCAACAGCTCTTTCTGTTGTTTCATTGGCCAGTATCATCCCAGAATTTCTGATGGTAATGCAAAGAGATTTTTAATTCAATGAGATTTTTCATTTCAAATTTTCAAAATAATGATGACACTTTTCCTCAAGTGTAAAGTGATGTTGCTCTAGCAGTCTGTACTAGTCAAGGTTTTCCAGAGAAACAGAACCAACAAAATGTGTGTGTGTGTGTGTGTGTGTGTGTGTGTGTGTCTGTATAGAGAGAGAGAAAGAGTAAGATTTATTTTAAGGAACTGGCTCATACAACTTTGGAGGATTGGTAAGTTCAAACTCTGGTGGATGAGGACAACAGGTGGGAAACTCAGGAAAGAACTGCAGTTCAAGCCCAAAGACAGTTTGCTGTACAACCAGGAAGGCAATCTGCTGGAGAATTCCTTCTTGCTGGGGAGAAGTCAGCTTTGTGTTCTATTCAAGCCTTCAACTGATTGGATGAGGCCTATCCGCATAATGGAGGACAATTTGCTTTACTCAAAGTTTGCCATTTTTAATGTAAATCTCACCCCAAAACACTCTCACAGAAACCCCCAGAATAATGTTTGACCAACTATCTGGGCATCAAGACCCAGACAAGTTGATGTATAAAATTATCTATCACTCAGTCTTAATTCTTCTTAGAATTTAAATTATGATATCGACTAAATATCTCTGATGAACCATTTCCCTTTCCAAAACTAACTTTTTTGCTTTGAATCGGTAAACTTTATGAGTACACATTAGTGTAATATTCATATGGTCCTTGCAAGTTTTGATTAAGTTTATTTAAGTGCTCAAAAAATTTCAGTTAAGTAATCTTTTTTTGGAGGCAACAACTTGCATTTCATTTTACTTTTGTTATTGCTCATGAGTACAAAATATAATCTAGGTGTAAACGGTGTGGAAGTAAAAGGTTGAGAAATTACCTGACTAATATGGAGTAAAATAGCCTGAATTTAAATCTCATGCACCAAATTGAGGATCAGAACGGGAGCTATGGTTAGACCTGCTTTCCAATGTAACTGAGCTTAGGAGAAGTTGACACAGCAAGCGTTAGAGAGCCGGAGAGCAGACCAACAGGGATGAAGAACACGGGCTTTGCAGTCGCACAGATTGGGACTAAAACTTTGTGGAGCTAAAGTGTCTTCATGTTCATGATGCAGATAATAATGCCTGCCTCACAGGCCTGATAGAGTAAATGAGAAAATAAATGTACCGTCCTCAGCACAGTGGCTGCTGCAGAGTATGTGTTTGACAAACAGAAGCTGCCATGCTTTTCGTTTATATTTTCATTTTGTTATAATTCTCTTTCTTATCACCCTAATGAAGGAGCTGGCATTTGATCTCAGGACTGTTGTTGCTAAAGCTCATTTTCAGCCAACAGTTTCTCAAGCTGATTTTTCTGCGGAGCTGGTCAGGGACTGAATACCCAAGGAGAACAAAAAAGGAAGAGAATGTAAAAAATTAACACTAAAAAATGAATTCTGAAGTCCGTGTCAATCACCTCATAAAAACTTTTTAACACCAAGATAAGAGTGGGTGGAGACACTGCCCTAAATTGCTACCAAAATGTAGTGGGAGCATTTCTATTAAGTGTGCCAGAAAAGAGAAATCTTCTTTCTCATGTGTACTTTCTCTTATTCCTCTCTAAAACTGTGGGAAAAAATATTAATGGACTCTTTTCTGAAGGCTGAGGTGAATGTTTAAGCTCCTGTCAGCGGCAGCCACAGCTCAGAATCCCCGGCCCTGCATCTGCCGGTAAAGAAGCCCTCAGCAGCACCGAGTGACTCGTTTCTCCTTCTGACCATTTCACTCATTGGCCTCTGTTTAGATTGTTATCACAAGCGCTGAGCCTTTTCGAGTGCAAGACCTATCATATTTTGCTCAAATCTGGTGGTGGTTACAGTGGTTCTTGCTCCTGTTGCTGAAATTGCATTTTCTGATAACTCACATTAGGCCTCTTGGCATGGTTATTCTGACCACAGCTAGTTGTCACTTCATATTTCTGGCTATGAGATATATCTGCTGTCTTCAAAACCAACAACCAAAATAAAATTAAAAAATTTTCCCTTCTTTTAGGTGATTCTGGAATATCCCTGGGAACTGTGGCGAAATAAAACATAAAATACAGAATGAAGGACTTTCTCTCAAAGGGATTTATTCCAGAGAACATAGTGATAGCAAGAGCATGGACCCCAAGAAGAATGGTTGTGTCCCTACATCCATAAGACATATATTACTTACTTACCAGGTATAGGACATTGTGGTGGACGCTGTAAACAACCAAAACCTATCTGATATGTTGCTTGCTGTCTAAGCATGAGAACTGAATAAGATCAATCTTTAGGGTTCCTGGACTCAATTTCCAAAGTGTGGAGGAGGCCTTCCCCACACATCCAAGCAATGCTCTGATACTTGCTGGGTGTCCTACAATTCAACTCAATTCTTACACTATCTATCTGAGATAGCATCAGAGTCCGCAGGTTGAGAGTTCAGTCCCACAAGGCTGCTTCCCCCTCCCCCCACTTCACATGCCAGTTGCAAGCCCAGGTTGTTACCCATGCTTCTGACTGGTTGCCTATAAATTAGAAGTTCCCACGACCCCCCTCTTTGGGTTTGATTAATTTGCTAGAGTGGTTCACAGAACTCAAGAAACTCATATACTTACCAGGTTACTCATTTATTACAAGAGGAACAACCACAGAGGGAAGAAATACATAGGGCAAGGAGTAGGAGAAGATGAGGAGGTTCCAGGCTCTCTGGGTATGCCACTCTCCCCAAATCTCCATGTGCTCACCAATCCAGAAGCTCTTCAAACCCAATCCTTTTGGGTTTTTATGGAGGTTTCATTACACAGGCATAATTGATTAAATCATTGGCCATTGATCCTACCTCCAGCTCCTCTCTCCTTTCTGGAGATGGGGACGGGGACGACCGGGCAGGTGAGGTGAGATTGGAAGTTCCAACCTTCTAATCACATGGTTGGTTCTCCTGGCAACTAGCCCCCATCTTCAAGTGGGGTCCAAAAGTCACCTCATTAGCATGACAAGAGACACCTTTGTTGCTCTCATCACTTTGGAAATTCCAAGAGTTTTAGGAGCTCTGTGATAGAAATGGGGACTAAGACAAAATATATATTTATAATATGTTATAAAGCTTTGTTTGATTTTTCTCCTGTTATTCTGTCTCATGTCAATTTAATTCTTAGGCCAGCCAGAATGACCTAGAGAGGGTAGAGGAAATGTTCATGCTCCTCTACATACTATTAGTGATAACAAAATATCACAAGCATAGATTTGGAATGAGAAGTTGTTCATTCTAGGATAAGTCACCCAGGTTTGAATGCTACAGTCTTGAACTAGTAAGGTGAAGTTCAGAATTTAAAAGAGGACACAAATGTGATAGACTCTGTGAAGGTAAATTCTTCAGGACCTAGTGACTTTTACAGGTGAGAACAAAGAATGAAAACCATCTCTGATTTTCAGATAATGAACAAAATAAATCATCAGCACCAGAAAAACTCAGAGGACTTGCACAGAAATTGGGCATAGTGGTATGTAGACAAGGCAGGAAAAGGATAGCTGGTCATTCAGTAGGCAGGTAGGAACAGAGAGTAAATCTGAGGAGAGAGGTCAGTAGAAGATAGAAATGTAAGCCTCATCTATTTGGAAGTGATTATTGAAGTCATGTGCACCAATGACATCACTGGGAAAAGAAGGACATAAGAGGACAAAGGGAACTCATATCTTTTGATTATTTTTTATATATCAGACACTGGGTTTGGTGTTTCATATAGAGTATCCCATGTATCTAGTGTAAAAAATCTCGCGGAATGTCCAAGAAGGGCCATGGAGGAAAGAAGAAAAGGCATGGAAGGAGAAAGAATAGTGGGAGGAGAAATGGATAAAGGAAAAGAAATTAATACATTGTCATATTTTCTAAAGTAAAAGGACAGAGTGGGGCCGAGGTCCATCCACATTGCCAAATGTTGAGTGGTAGGCAAGCGGAGGGAAGACAGAAGATGAAACGCTGGAAGGTATTGATTTTTAATGATCTTTGAGATTCATGACATAACGTGGGGAACAAAAACAAGATTTCAAGGCATTAAGAATGAGTTTGTAAAATGCTCAAGATAGCACATGACAAAGACTAGAGTCTTTCCTTTATATACCCTTAACACTCCAGAAAACAATACAATTTTCCCTGTACTTTATCCCTTGCATCTTCTTTGTGGTCTCTTATCTAATTTTCTACTATTCTTCTCTCTGTGAAAAAGATAGCTGTCAGTACACTGGACCTTTCATTAAACAGATATTTATAGAATCTCATTTATAAACCTGATACTAAAAATACACCAATGAATTATTTTTCTTCCTAATGGTTTTGAGCATTTTCTCTGTGTCAAGTACTATTGCTTTGTGTGCACTATCTATTTTCAAAATGACCTTATTGCATTTGTTATCATTGTTTTAATTTGTCAGTGAGGCAAACAAAGGCATAGATAGATTACATATCTTTCCAAATAGTTTTGGGGGAACTGTCCAAATCCATCATCCAGATGCTTGATCAATTATCCAGATGTTTTTGTCAACTTTATGTGAAATAACTGAATGGCCCCAAATTGACTTGAGTTGTTATCTTAACGCATGGCAGAGTTAGACTGAGGAAAGTATTAGACGGAGCCCATCCACAGGGCCTTAATGGAGAAATAGAAACTGGTGCTTGTCCCATTAAATCCAGTGGTCATGCCTCTTCACTTTGGTAAATTGAACTCAATAAAATTTGTTCGAGAAGTTCTGCCCCCGGAATCTAAAGACCTAGTCTGAAGGGATATCCTTGAATATTTCTTCAGTTGTATTCAATTTGAAAAAAAAATCTAAATTGGTAGCTACATATTATATTTGTCTCAGAGTAGATCAAGTTAGAAGCTGGAAATGTCACTTTAGTTTCCGTAAAATAAATTGCTTTCAAAATAAAATTAATAGTATTTCTTACATTACAAATATTGCATAATGGTGCATAAAATGGTAATGTAGAGACAGGGCAAGCTTTAGAAACAAACACATCTGGTTTTAAATTCTAGCTTTGCTATTATAAATAACCTGATATTGAGTAAGTAACTTGATCTCTCTAACCTCCAATTTACTCATCTGTAACTCTCAATGTTATTGTAAAGATTAGCTATAATGAATATAAAATACCTGGTACTTTATAACTTGTGGCTATTATGATTTCCTTAATTTCTCAGAATAGGTACATCTCTTTAAGATGGAATGTGTCATATCTATATGGAATTTTAACCTTATATTAGTGCTACGGATCTTTGTAACCTCGACCTTAAATGTACAACAATTTGGGGACTAGTATTCCTTCTTTCATTCTTAAATAATTCTTTTAACACCTCCTATATTTCTGATACTATCTCAGCAATAGGGTTACAGTGAGAAACAAATAGACATAGCCTCTGTCCAATTAGGATTTTAAGCTAATTTAGAAGAAATAATAAATGATAATCAGATTAAATATGATTTTGAAGAACATGACACTTTTGAAAAAAAGTATAGATACTGCAAGAAGGCAGAATGGAAAGGCATAATTTATATTAGATTGTCCAAGAAGGGTCTGAGTTAGTGTCATTCAACCTGATTCCTGAGAGGTAAGTATGGTTAGTAGGTAAATCGTGGGGAGAATGGTAATTCCAGGCAGAGAAAACTGTGAAAGTCCTGTGTCAGGAGAGAGCTGTCTGCATTGATTCAGAAAGTAAAACAAGACTGGTGGGGGTGGAAAGTCAGGACAGGGGTGGCATGATCAGAGGGGAGGCTGGTGGAGTGGGAGAGAAAGGCCACCAAAGGCATTTTAGAGTAACTCTTAAGCTTGGTCTTGAAAGGATTGAAAGGAGTGCATGCTTTCTTTAACCTCTCCCCTCACCTCTCCCACCAACTCCATATAGAAGTTAGAAAAGAACATTTCACATGCTGAGTGCTCAAAAGCAAGGAAGAACTCTAAGAGGACCAGAACGTGTAAAGAAACCCCAAAGGCAGAAGATCTGACTGAAAAGAGAACAATGAATGCAAAATGTGCAAGAGAAATTTCTGTCATAGAAAGTGATAGGTAGCAAGGTTGGTTCGTGGCCTCGGTAGTGGATACCTGGGGCTATAGAGCCCAGGGAAACCACAAGATAGTTAGCTGGAGTAGCACAGAAGGGATATATAAAGCAACCACTGATAGCCCTACAAAGTAAAATGGGCAAATTCATAATCACAGCGAGAGACTGCACACCCCTCTCTCAGAAACTAACCCAGAAACCACTCTGTAATAAGGAGGGTTATGGAGGAGTTGTGTAATGAACTTAACAAGCCTGACTAAGTAGCTATACGAAGGAGCCTGTCCCGTGCACACAAAACCACGTATCATTTTCAAGCACACAGACTACAGCCACAAAAATTTACCATGAGCTAGACCACAATGGAAGGTCAGCAAATTCCATAAAGGTGATATTATACAGGCTACATTTACTTGTTCATCAACAATTACAGGAAATTCCACTACTCAAAAAATCTCCATATATGAGCGAATTAAACACACACACACAACTCCAAATAATTAATAGGTAAGCGAAAATCAATATGGAACTTACAAATTATTTGGAGCTGAACAAACAAAAGAAAGTGCAATGTGACAAAGCTATTGGAAGAAGACTGAGAAGAAAATGCATAAACTGAAATGTACCTCTGAAAATAAACGACCTATGCTTGTAAGACAAGAATCCAGTCAAACAAAAGAAAATTAAAGTAAAAGTGAAGAAAGGGATTAATGTAAATGAAAGCATAAACCAGCTATCTAGAAAACAATAAAAAATGAAAAATTGATGAATAAAAACAAAAACCAGTATTTTGAACAGAGTAACAAGATGCTTTAGCAAGTATGACCAAGATAAAAAGTACAAATAATTGTCAGAAATGAAAAGGAAAACAAGGACAACACAGAGGAGACTGAGAAATTAGGAGCAAACAATAAACATCAGAGCAGGACATTTGTAAATCTAGATTAAGTGGATAATTCATTTCAAAAAAATAAATTTCGAATGTATCTACTTTTCCGAAGTTTATTACAGTTCAAAAAAGGGTTTAAAATTAATAATAATTAACAAGATATTCTCCAGGAGAATCAAAAAGGAAGAAAAAGGAATCTAGCTAAAATGTTCCAGGTGAGTAAAAGTCATGGCCCCAAATAAGCCTTTCCTTTAGGTCATATTTAGGTCGTAGGAACTGTAGTATTCTGTGGCATGCAAGCTTTGGGGGAGGGATGGTAGGAGTTGAGACCCCTGCCAGGGAAGAGGTCAGAGATGCAGAGGTTTTTCATAGACAGAAGAGGTACATAAAACAGAGAAAATAAGTAATTTAATATTATTTAATAATAACATTTGTCATCACTGAAACCTCTGAGTCCCAAGCAGTCATTCTGTGTTTTCTGTTAGGGTTCGAATCTCAGAATCTAGGCTATGAGAATATCCAATTTGAAGCTCTTAGAAGCTCTATCCGACCTCCAAGAGTTCGAAGAAAACAAGAATGGCTTCTAACAGCTCCTCCCACCTCAAGGAAGTGCTCTGAATTCAAAAATAATTCTAATAATAATGTATACAATTTTTGAGGCTATATACACAGGCTACATTTATTTTTCTACATTTATTTATCTTAAAATATATATTTTCCTGGCCCAGGCCACCCTTACAGCTAATATTAACGTTTTAGAAAAGTGCACACAGCCCCAAAAAGTCTATGAATTATGACCTAAAATTCAGAGTTGGAAAAGGGCAAGAGATCTCTGACCTCTTTTTCCAGTTCTTAAATGAATGCTCTCTTATCATGATGTGAATTTTATCTAATTGTTTTTAAACTTTGTAGAGGACAAGTTTCTGTTTCTACCATCAGGGCTGGGAATGTACTTTTGGAAGTAGATGCGTCACTGGTGACTATGCACCGTTCCTGTGTCACTGGGTTAAGGTCACTTAGTACGTTGGTGGCCCGGTTAGTGCCATATGGGGCCTGCTTTTTCCCCCTTCAATTTTGATTTTTAAATATTGTCTCCTTTTTATAAAGAATTATTTTAAAAATACAAGACATGAAGAAAAAAGAAGTAAATGTGATGAAAAATCATGTGAGAAAGGGGCACAGTTGGGGTAGATTAGCCTGCTTGGGCTGCCAAACAGAGTATCACCAACCGGGGAGCTTAAACAATAGAAGCTTCTTTTCTCATAGTTCTGGAGGCTGGAAGTCCGGGATCAAGGTGTAGCAGGGTTGGTTTCTTCTGAGGCCTCTGTCCTTGGCTTGCAGGTTGCCATCTTTCCCCTGTGTTTTCACATGATCTTCCCTCTGTATCCGTCTTTGTCCAAATTTCCTCTTCTTTATAAGGACACCCGTTATATCAGATGAGGGCCCATCTCAATGATCTCATTTCAACTTAATTACCTCTTTAAAGACCCTATCTCTAAATACAATCACATTCTGGCGGACCAGGAGTTAGGACTTCCTTGCGGATATTTGGGGAGACACTATTCAGCCCCTAACAGGATTTTGGCCAACTATAAAATTAAAAAGGGAAAAAATGAAAAACATGGCATAAAGGTTGCTGATAAGACCATTGTGTGAAGCAATGAAAGAAAAACGATTTGAAAAGCATTTAAAATGCCCATAAACTTGGCTGAATACTAGTTAAGCAGTTGAAACTAATTTGTACCCCCTACCATAACTTCATAGTACTTTGCTATTTCCTGCAGTTGGTTGTATTAACCGACTTAATTGTACGAAAAGTTTTTAGAAAGTGCTTCACACACAGTAAAGATTTAGGATTAGCCGACTGCGTGGTCCTCGTTGTTGGTTTGCATTCTAGCCCTCACCAGTCTGCTCTAATGAATGGGGTACCTGCCTGTCTGTCTCCCCACACTCATGAGTTCCTAAAAGGCAGACTCACTTCTTTTTCTTTCTGTCAGGTTACACTGCAGCCACACAGTGCTTGACACCTAGAAGGTGCTAAACCAATGTTAACAGGAAAAATAAAAAACACAAGTATTCGCCATTTCTCACTTTTTTTTCCTGAAAAGCCTGGACTATACAAATGCTCTAATACATGCCGAATGAAATACGGATAATATTTGCTTAAATAGGGAAACAAAATTTCTCTCTTTTTCTTTGGAAACAACACAAAAACCATTTGCTGAGGTATTTTAGAAGCTCATGAGAAAGACATGAAGGGGCTAATTTTAAACCACTAAAGAATTCCAATTTGGTAGTATTCGTAAAATGCTTTGAGGATGGAGAGTGATGGCTGTGTGTTTTTTTGAACTTGGCAAAAAGGAAAAGCACACTGAATACATAAAACCAGATGGAGTGTGAAAAATATGAAGAAAAAAAGTGGAAAATAAATCAGCACAAATACAGTTTTCCAGAAATAATTGATAGTTTGGTTGTCATCTGAAATAACCAAATCTCCAAGTTTAATAAGAGAAAAATCCAATTTTTAAAATGTCGAACTTGTAAATCTATTTTTATTATGAAAAAATTTAGTTAGAGAGATATTAACAGTTTTATCACTCCACTTTCTCCTGGGAAGTCTTGTAAACATGAGCAGACAAGAAAAGCTCCTCCTGGCCTGAGCTCCTCAGACCTGGAGCGTGTGAGGCTGGTATTTTGGTGGGGGCCACAGGCACTGCAGGCTGCCTCTTCATCTCTTGCTTCTCTTGGTGGTGATCTGTTTTGTTTTCCTACTTCATAGAACTCTGTTACAAAACTCAAACCTGTATTGGTGCAATTTAATAGTCATTTTTCTACTGCTGTTTCATCATTTTACAGTCATATTGCAATTTTTTGAAGTAATTCAAAAGTGTAAGGCTGGCATGGTTTGAAGAACTCTAAATGAGGACCTGGTTGTCCTTAATGTCCTGCTCAGCAACACATTAGATGTAAACAATGGGCAAGCCACTTAACTTCTCTAATCCTCTACTTTCTTATGTGAAAGATGAGGAAAATAATATCTGTGCTTGC